>NW_022196904.1:176572787-176582622 GCF_008632895.1 Mastomys coucha | reverse complement strand
GATCCGCCTGCCTCTGCCTCCCAAGTGCTGGGATTAAAGGCGTGCGCCACCACCGCCCGGCTTCTTTTTGATTAGTGTCTCTGTGTGTGCATGTTTGTGTGATCTGGTGCACATGTGGGGGTCAGAAAGTGGGTCTCTCCTTCTGGCTTGCTGGGCAGTGTCTTTCTTTTCTGCTAAGCTCAGTACTCCTATCTGACCATGAGTGAGTGCTGGGATTACAGATGGGCCACTACATCCAGGTTTGAACTCAACATGGGCCCCAGGGATGAATTCAGGTCATCAGGTCTGCATATCAAGTGCTTTTTACTCACTGGGGCTTTCTCATATACATCCAGGGATCCTTGTGAATGAATGAACTCTGAGTCTACGACAAATCCCCTACCTAAAAGTCAACTGATTAGGCCAGGCAGTGGTGGTGTACAACTTTAATCCTAGCACTCCAGAGGCAGAGCCAGGTGGGTCTCTGAGTCCGAGGCCAGCCTGGTCTACAGAACAGCCAGGGCTACACAAAAAAACCCTGTCTCCAAGCGAAACATCAACAACAAAGTCAACTGATTAGCAACTGTCACTCCATCTGCTACCTTAACTCCTCCTTACCACACAGCATACCGAAGTTATAGTATTTGGTAGACATCTTGGGACTAGAGAGAAAGCTCAGTGCTTAACAGGCGACTTGGGTTCAACTTCAATGAACCATATGGTGCCTCACAACTGTTTGTAACTCTAAGTCCAAAAGACCTAACACTTTTTTGTGGTCTTCCTTGGGTACCAGGCACACACATGGTACACAAACATATATGCAGGCAAGACACCCATGCTCCTAAATAAAATTTTAGAAAAGAAAAAAGACCAGGTGGTGGTGGCCCACACCTTTAATCCCAGCACTCTGGAGACAGAGACAGGCGGATCTCTGAAATTGAGGCCAGTCTGATCTACAGAATGAGTTCCAGGATAGCCAGGGCTACACAGAGAAACCCTGTTTGGAAAAAACAAAACAAAAAAGCCAAATTAAAAAAAAAAAGATGGGTTAGCTGGAGAGATGGCTCAGTAGTTAAAAGAGCACTGACTGCTCTTACAGAGGTCCTGAGTTCAATTCTCAGCAGCCACATGGTGGCTCACAATCATCTGTGTAATGGGGTCGGATGCCTTCTTCTGGTGTGTCTGAAGACAGCCACAGTGTACTCATATACATCAGGTAAATAAACATAAAAAAAAAAAGAGTAAAGAATTGGATATCTTTGCCTGCTTCAGTGTCGACACGATACCACCTAATTTTAAAGTATTTACACTTTCCTTTATTCTGTAGTTATGTCCTTCATATTTGGAGGAAAGGGGAACTAAAGTATTTCCTTTTTAAATGATGGAGGGAGCTAATAGTAGTCATTACTATTTGGTTGTTTTCTTGCTGTGCTGGGCAACTGAGCCTAAGGCATCACTCTTTTTTTTTTTTTCTTGGTTTTTCGAGACAAGGTTTCTCTGTATATAGCCCTGGCTGTCCTGGAACTCACTCTGTAAAACAGGCTGGCCTCGAACTCAGAGATCCGCCTGCCTCTGCCTCCCAAGTGCGCCACCACCGCCCGGCAAAGCATCACTCTTAAGTACTCGGCTGCACATCTGTGTTTGCCATCCTCTATTCTTCTTACACACTAATATGTAGACCGACCCTGTGAGTTCTGCAGGCAGTTCAAAATCTCTTGAAATTTTTTATCGATCCCCTAAAGGAAAAATCTAAAAACAAGCTGGGCAGTGGTGGAGCACACCTTTAATCCCAGCACTCATGAGGCAGAGGCAAGCAGACCCCTGAACTTGAGGCCAGCCTGGTTGGCAGAATGAGATTGAAGGCAGGCAGGCAGGCAGGCAAGACTCTTGACAGAGAAAGGAAGCTTGCACGGTCTCAAATAAAATTAATTTTTAAATTTTTATTGAAAATAGATTCTCTCATACAATAAATCCTGGCCATAGTTTTTGCTCAACTCCTCCCAGCTACTCACACCTCCCCTCTACCCCAGATCCACTTCCTCTCTGTCTCCTCTTCAGAAAAGAGCAGACCTCCAAGAGTCAACAGTCTAACAGGACAAAATGAAATACGAGGCAAAAGCCCTCATACGCAGGCTGGACAGGGCAATCCAACATGGGGAAGAGTCCCCAGAGCAGGCAAGAAAGAGTCAGAAATACTCCTGCTCCCACTGTTAGGAGTCCCACAAAAGCACTGCGCTGACAGCAATAACATACATACAGGGGGAAAAAACATGAAATAACTCCAAGTGATACTCTGCTATACTCATAATTTTTTTAAAGAAAGCATGAAAGAAAGAGACTGCCGGGCAGTGGTGATGCATGCCTTTAATCCCAGCACTTGGGAGGCAGAGGCAGGTGAATTTCTGAGTTTGAGGCCAGCCTGGTCTACAGAGTGAGTTCCAGGACAGCCAGAGCTACACAAAGAAACCCTGTCTCAACCACCACCACCACCATCCCCCCAAAAAAAAGAAAGAAAGAAAGAAAGAAACAAAGGAAGAAAGAAAGAAGGAAAGAAAGAAAGAAAGAGACTAGGGGATATGGCTTGGTGGTAGAGCACTTGCCTAGTATTACAAATTCCTGGACTTGAATATGATCCTTGATCCTCTGAGCACATACAAACAGACACACATGAACACATACATACACACAGGTGGGGGGAGGAAGAAGAGCAACAGCCACATGGCTGCAATCTCAGCACTCTCGAAGGAGACACAGAAGGACCAAGACTTCAAGAACATTCTCAACCATAAACTGAGTTTGAGACTAGTCTGAGTTTTTAAAGAGGTTTTCTCTTTAAAATTAAAAAAAAAAAAAAAAGAGGCCATCAGGATCACTTAGTGGGCAAAGGCATGTGCTGCCAAGGCTCAGGGAGGTGGGAGGAGGGTTTAAAAATCTACAGCCAGGTGTGGTGGCACACTCAGGAGGCAGAAGCAGGTGGACCTCTTGTGAATTCCAGGCATCCTGGTCCATAAATCTAGTTCCAGGACAACCAGGTGGTTACACAGAGAAAACCTGTCTCAATAACAACAACAACAAACAAAAAAACAAAAAAAAACAAACAAAAACAAAAAACAAGAAAGGAGAGAGAGAGGAAGGAAAAAAGGAAGAGAAAAAGGAAGAAAGAAGAGGGAGGGAGGGAGGAAGAAAGGGAGGAGGAAAGGGAAGGGTAGGAAAAAAAATCTGAATATAGACAGGCAGTGGTGGTGCATACCTTTAGTCCCAGCACTGAGTTCAAGGTCTGACTGATCTACAGAGTAAGTTCCAGAACAGCCAAAGCTACACAGAGAAACCCTATATTGAAAAAAACAAAACAAAACAAAATAACAAAAACTAAATATAAATATCAGAGCTTGCAATGTAGCTCTGTGGTAGAACACTTGTCTAATGTATGTGTGTCCCTAGGTTTGAGTTCCAGCATTGGAGACAGCTAGACAGATACAGAGAGAAAGAGATGTAAAATTTTAAAACTAAATAAAAAGGCTGGAGAGAGGCTCAGCAGTTAAAAGCACTGACTGCTCTTCCAGAGGTCCTGAGTTCAATTCCCAGCAACCACATGGTGGCTCATAACCATCTGCAATGGGATCTGATGCTCTCTTCTGGTGTGTCTAAAGATAAGGACAGTGTACTCATATACATATAATAAATAAATAAATTTTTAAAAAAATAAAACTAGCCGGGCAGTGGTGGTGTACCTTTAATCTCAGCACTTGGGAGGCAGAGGCAGGCGGATTTCTGAGTTCGAGGCCAGCATGGTCTACAGAGTGAGTTCCAGGACAGCCAGGGCTACACAGAGAAACCCTGTCTCAAAAATAAAAAACAAAAAACAAAAAGAAACAAAAAACAAAAACAAAAAAACAAAAAAGAAAAACCAAAAAATAAACAAACAAACAAACTAGGAAGCTGGGAAGATAGCTTTTTAAAACAACAAAAAACAAACAAACAAAAAAACTTGCTGCCCTTTCAGAGGACTCCAATTCAGTTCCCCACACCTATGTTAGGTGGCTCACAACTGCCTTTATCTCCAGTTCCAGGGGAAACTACACTCTCTTCCGGTCTCCACAAGAACTGCACAAGTAGTACACACATACACTTAGGCAGATAGACACAAAATAAATATGTCTTTTAAAATTCTGGGACTCCGATTGGCATCAAAGAAGCTTCATCCATGAACTGAGAGTAACAGATACAGAGACCCACAGCCAAGCATAGGCAGAGTTCAGGGAAAACCCACAGAATCAACTAACCTGGGCTCACAGGTGTTCATAGAAACTGAACAACTAGGGAGCCTTCATGGTTTGGCCTAGGCTGACTCCTGCTGGCTTTTGGGACCCTGTTCCTCCCAATGGCTTTGCCTCATCAGCCTTAATACGAAGGAGGGTGCCTAGTATTACTGCAATTTCATTTGCCATGTTTGGTTGTATGGAGGCCTGCCTTTTTCTGAAGAGAAATGGAGAAGTGGATTAGACAAGGGGACAGAGGGGAGGAAAGAAGGGAGGGAAAACTGTATAATTTGTAGAAAAATAACAAAATTTTTCAAATAAAAAAAGTTAAATGCTGATGCTCTGATTCAATGATAGAGCATTTGCCTTAGCATGCTTTAGGACCTAGAGTCAACCCTTAAAACTGAAAAAAGAAAAAACTACTTAAAAATTATCAAAAAGAAAAAATACATTGTTAATGTAGATTATTGTACAAATTATTTCCTCTTCCATTAGTTACATCCTGACCATGTGGCCTTTGGTCAATGGTATTTGGCAGTCATTATACACAAACAATGACTGAAAGACACTTGACCAGCTCACCTTCCTCTTGTAGCCATTCCTATGACTATGAGAAGGGCTTTCCCTATGAAGTCACTGCTTCTTCTTTCTGAATCCCCAAATATGTCACCCAGTCACCCAGTTAAGCCCATCAGGATCAAACAATCGCCCAATGCCAGTTTATAATGCAGTCACTGAACACTAAGCACGTTCTGTGGTACTAAATAGCAGTAGCCATGGCTGGGGAGATGGCAGTGGTGGAGTGCTTGTGAAGGTGACAAAACCCTAACTTTGATCCCCCCAGAACTTCATAAAGTGAGCATGGACTTGACAGCTAAAAAAACGGCAAGCTCAAGGTTCTGAGAGACCTTGCTTAATAGGAAGATGGTGAAGAACACTAATAGTCCTAAGGCCTCTGTGCACATGCTAATAATGGGCAATGAGACACACACACACACACACACACACACACACACACACACACACACACACATTGGGGGTAGCGTACGTTGAAGGTCTCTGAGTAAGAATGCCTGAGTCTGACCTTAGATTCCTTGTTAGCAGAGTAACTTTGAACAAGTTATTTAATCTCTTTGAAATCAGTTTCCTTATGTAAAAAATGACAGAAATAATAGTATTGAATCTGCCTCATAGGATTATTGGGAGAATGAAGTGAAATAATATACTAAGATGATAGTGCCTCAGAGATCAACCATATTCTTAGTTCAACATTAATTCAATTTGCCTATTCTACTTTTGTTCTCTGAGTCATGTGTGTAAAGATGGTCTCTATTGGGCTTTGGGAAGTTAAAAGGAATATGCATCAGGCTCCTCTCCCCGAGATCCCTTAAGTGTAGGGTGGCCAGTATGGAAAACTGGTCAACTCCATTAAACTACAGTTGACCTTTCCCAAAGACGTCAGGCCCTCCCCTCCCCTGCCCTGCCTGCTTTAGGATGCTGGAACTGCCTGGCAAAGGGACGAAGTCTTGCTGGATGGTGGGGACTGATCTCTACTTTTTACATTTCTTTTCACTGACAATGCTATTAAGATGTTAGACTTCAGTAAGTATTGCTATTTCACCTTCAACAGATCCTCATATGAAGAAAGTACTTCTGTCCTACAATACAGCGTCCCTAGAAAATAGGTAAGGCTGTAAAGTATCGTGTTAGCATGAAGACTTTGGGCCATTTGTTGTTGCTGCTGTTCTTGTTTTTACAAAGCTGGGCATCAAACCCAGAGCCTGTACATGCTAAACAAACTATCTACTTTGAGCTATATCCCAAAGCAAAGATACTTTTGTTGAAGTACTATTGACAGAGGGCATTATCTATATATATGATCAAGATTTTGCATAATGTCCCGTCTCCCTTCAACAGAGAAAAAAAGAGTCTCTTACCTGCTTCCTTTCTTCAGGGTTTAAACATAAGATGTGACAAATAATCTCTTCTGGAAGTTCAATGATTTGACAATAAAAAAATCCTAACTATTCAAAATAACATTTTTACTTTAATAATCCACGTCTTTTTCTTCACACTCGCCAGGTTCCTAGCACATTAGATAACATCTATCCATCCCTTCTTTTCAGTTTTTATTTTGACAAGACCTCATTAAATCACCCACAGTGGCCTTGAACTCACTCTGCAATCACAAACTGTCCTCAAATGGAGGAGGATTCTACTGCCTCACCCTCCTCAGGACCAGCATTAATCCCCAAGAGTAGCCTGGCAATTCACTTCCACTCATTCATCTGTTACAAACAGAAACCTTGGAAAGTAGCACAAAGAATTATCATTTAAACAGCAAAGGTGATTACACAGAATCCAGCTAGACCAGTTCAAGGTCATCCTGGGCTACAAAGAAGAGACTGGATTACAAAAGATTACACATCAAAAAATGTACCATCCTGAGATTTAGATAACAGAATCCAGGAAAGAAACTAATTTCAAATGGAAAGGTAAGGCTGGTTGGTACCAAGTGCCTGTAGCTCCATCGATGACACTCAAAGCGGGACCACTTGAGTCTAAAAACTTGAGAGTATTTTGGACAACACACGGAGATTCTGTCTCAGTAAACAAGCAATAGGAAAAGGATACAGAGAAAGTGACAAACAGAGCTCGTTTCAAATGTAAACCACTCAGCTGGCAATCAATCTCACTGATTTAAAGAAAATCCATTGTAGAAATGTCTGGAGGTTTATTTGGTATGTATGGTGGCTGGCACACATCATGACACCAACACTCAGAAAGCTGAGGCAAGGATGATCACTTGGGCTTAAGGCCAACCTGAGCTACACTGTGAGTTCCATCCAGGCAAGACACAATAAAATGATTTTGTTTGATACAATTTGTTTTTATATAATTAAAGCATCTGTTTCTCAGATAAGTAAAGGAAGGCCGAGGCCAAGAAGACAGCTCAGTGGTAAGTGACTGCCATGTAAGCTTAAGGACTGGGCACACTGGTTGATACTTGTTATCCCAGTGCCAGGTGAAAGAGATTCCCGGGGACACCACCCCCACCAGCAAGCCACTCCTCCTCGACCACTAGGCTAAGTGAGCCCCATGCTCCAGAGAATCTTAATTCAAAAAGCGAGCTGAATGGCTCCTGAGGAATGGCATCTAAAGCTGACCTCAGGCACACAGACAAAATAAAAGAAGTTACTAAATTGTATTAATTCATTCAGTATCATTTCTACTCATACCTTTAAAGCAACTAATGAAGGAGATCCTCTTAGTTTTTTGAGAAGTTCACATAAAACAAAGATGTGAACCCAAGCATTCTGTATTATTACCCACAAACTCAGCTGATCCCATTCACACATGAAGCCTGAACATCCAACTAAAATAGCTTTGAAAGTAGCAGATTGCAGAGGATGGCCTCCAGGAATTCTTCCTTGATGTTCATTAATGCTATTCTTCACATCAATAGGTAGAAGTTGCCCCCATTGCCACCAGCCCTGATTTTACACTAACCTTGACTGGACTCAACCATAATGACAGTATAAACTTTCTTTCTTTCCTTATCTTGAATTTCAAATCCAGTGCAGGAGGACTGGGCAGTTTCTACCTCTATTTCCTGGAATCCTCACTGGAGTACAAACCACCATGTTTAAATGTTCATACAGTAAAAAGCAGGCTTTGAGCCTTATCTGAACTAAGCCTAGCCTCAACCTCAGGGAACTCATCTCTGCCTCCTACATGTTAGGAATACAGTTATGTCATTATTCAGCAGTGTTCACCTTTTTATGCAATTTTGCTTACTAGCTATTAAAAAAAAAGAAAAGAAAAAAGTGTCTTAGCCAGGAGGTAGTGATACGTGCCCTTAATCCCAGCACTTGGGAGGCAGAGACAGCTGGATCTCTAAGTTTAAGGGCTGCCTGGTCTACAGAGAGTTCCAGAACATCCAGGACTACAGAGAAAAACCCGGTTTTGAAAAAAAAACAAAAAACAAAAAAAAAAAAACCAACAACAAACAAAAAACACATCTTGGGGCTAGAGAGATGGCTCAACAGTTAAGAGCACTGGCTGTTCTTTCAGAGGTCCTGAGTTCAATTCCCAGCACCCACATGGTGGCTCACAACCATCTATAATAGCAGCCTCATAGGATCAGATGACCTCTTCTGGTGTGCAGATAGATGCACATGCATACAAAACATATATATATACATAAATTTTTTTTTAAATTATTTCTCCTGCTTGATCTTGGGACTGGCTGGAGAGGAGTCCATTTCTCCTGTCTCTTAAACTATTTCTTCTTAGTACATTTCTTCTTAGTACATTGTACTCTTCCCCCATGTGTACTATGGGCCTCGCTCCTCTCCATCCACTTCACTCTGCTGCTGGCCATCGTCTTCCAGACAGTCTCTTTTCTGAGGTTCTTACTTCCGTGAACTAAGATACGGTGCCTCCATACCTGCTAATGCTGGATGAGAGAGATCAGCGTGCAGACTGTTGCATACAAAATATGGCTTTCTTCTCATTAATCTGATTTCAGAAGTTAAAGATTCAGCTTACACTACCTTTCACAAATATCGGAGGGCAAGACCATGTGTGAATGGTCTACTTGAAATTTGTAGTAGCATAAGAACAATTCATTGTTTAAAAAAAAAAAAATCCTGGTCAAAATAAATACAACATTCATGTGATTAATTAAACTCATGAAGAATTCCACTCCATGATGGCATTCTCAATAAATTTTACATTATATTCTTTAGGCTGAAGCTGGATGTGGTAGCATTCAACTTTAATCCCAGTGCTCAGGAGACAGAGGCCAGCCTGGTCTACATAGAGAGTCGTAGGATAACTAGGGCTACACAGAGAAATCATGTCTCAAGAAAGAAAAAAATTTAAAAAATTATCAAGCTTGTTATTAGCACCTAAAGGGAAACACCAAAAACTTTTAGTTTGACTAAAGGATAACCTTCCACTGTATACTATGCATTAGTTGCTTGATGCAAGCTCAAATAAAATACCTTCTCTATCTTAAATGACTCTGAACAGAAAGACACCATATAGTGGGGTAAATGGTACCGAGAGAAAGCTGTGACTTACTCGGATTCATAATAAGGGTGTGGCTGAGCCGAAACAGATTCGTAACCCTCTGTCTCTGCCTCTCTTACTGAGGTGTCCTTCTTAGCCTCTCCCCGTTGTGGCCTTTTCTCAAAAAGCAGCCACAATAGCAGGTAAGATCAAAAGAGAAAGCAGCCAAATTTAAAGGAAAACTTAGCTTGTCCCTGTGACTGACTCAATATTCAATAACGTGTGGCGCCCTCAATTCTGCAAACCAGCACTTAGCCATCTCAGGGTTGGCTACTGTCAACACTTAACTCACTGGCACAGAACAGAGCTGGGGGAGTTCAGAATGTTCCTAGGCCGAGGCTCACAGGGAGCAGAAGAGGGTGATCTCACAATGTCTCTTTATGATCTCTAAGTCTCAATATTCCATAAATCTGATTAAATGTCAGCTTCCTGTTCAGAGCCAACCCTCTAAACTGGAAAACAAAAGTGAGCACTTTTCTGACTTAGAATGGGAAACTGGCTGAGGGGTAAAAGAACCCCCC
>NW_022196904.1:176558546-176572754 GCF_008632895.1 Mastomys coucha | reverse complement strand
GCAAGACTTCAAGCTCTCTTTGCTGATTTGCTTATTTGTAAACAGGGTCTCAAGTAGCCCAGGTGGACTTAACTCCTGAACCTGCTGCCCAGAGCAAGGATAACAGACATTCACCACCACACCTAGCTTGTTTATTTATGGTCTTTTGAATCAGGGTCTAATTCCTTGTTTGTTTATGGTCTTTTGAACCAGGGTCTAATTCCAGATGTAGCCCAAGCTGGCTTTCACACTGCCAACACTCCTGCCTCCTCCCTCCTCATCCTCATGCTTGTCCTCTTCCTCCTCCTCTTCTTCCTGTTCTTTTGTATTTGTAAGACAGGTTCTTACTATGTGCCTTTGATTATCCTAGAACTCACTATGTAGACCAGGTGAGATCCACCTACCTGCCCAGGTGTAGGCCACCTTGCCCAGCCTGCCTCAGCTTCTTTTTTTTTTTTTTTCCGAGACAGGGTTTCTCTGTATAGCCCTGGCTGTCCTGGAACTCACTCTGTAGACCAGGCTGGCCTCGAACTCAGAAATCCGCCTGCCTCTGCCTCAGCTTCTTAAGTACTGAAGAATAAGATATAAGCCACAATTCCAGACCTGGGGGTCTCTTAATATTTTAGAAGGTCAACACAAGACAAAAATTCAAGAAATGTCTTTGGGCTCAATGGAATTTTGTGAATGACAAACTTGTGTTTCTAAAGGTACTAATACAAAGTAATGTTTTTGTTGTTGCTTGGTTTTTAGAGACAGGGGTTCTCCGTGTAGCTCTGCTGTCCCAGAGCTCATACTGTAGACCAGGCTGGCCTTGAACTCAGAAATCCGCCTGCCTCTGCCTCTCAAGTGCTGGGATTAAAGACGTGCAGCCACCACTACCCAGCTAAAATTTCATCCTTTTAATATATTTTTTATTTATTTATTTTACGTGTACAGATGTTTTGTCTGCATGTATATCTGTGACCATCTGTGTACCTGGTGCCCAGGGAGTCCGGAAGAGGGTGGAGGGTCCAGTATGACTGTACTTAAACCACTGTGAATAGCCATGTGGGTGCTGGGAATCAAGCCTGCATCCTCTAGGAGAGGAGCAACAGTCTTAACTGCTGAGCAATCTCTCCAGTCCCCAAAATAAAAAGTTAAATTTGACCAGCTTCTATAATTATGAATGGGGCAATTTAAAACCTAATTTTAAGTTAGTACCTATGTTTATCAAATTTGTTATGGCATTTTAGGCAAAAGCACAAAAAAACTATTCAACAAAGGAATGCTATTTGGAATGATGGGTTACAATTTTACAATTATTTCTGAACAAAACACAAGATTTGATTGAAAAAATACAATAACCCTAAGACCACCTGCTTAAAAAAAAAATCTATGCATCCACCCTTCTTTGGATGTAACTAGAGGCTGGGTTACACCTAGGGTATGGTATACAAGAAAGCATTAGATTAAAAGCATCAAATATCAGACTGGTCAAGGTTGCCAAACACAAGCACAGCAAAGGAAAACCACCACACACAGTTAAAGTAACAGGGCCTAAGGGCTTTACACAGACTCTAAAAATGCAATGCTCACTCTGTACTCCAACCTAAAACTCATGAGCAGCCGCCAATCCTGACTTACCTCACTTTCTCCACTCCCTACATATTCCTCTAGAATTTCCTCACATCTCTTAACATTTCTCCAAGGGCTTTCTTCTCACAGAAAGTGATACTGCACCTGGCTTCCTCCACATTTTACTACCTCACCACTGAAGGCCCAAGTTGTGTTTTGCTCTCTCTTATTGGTTCTTAATCTTGTCCTCACTTACCTGTAACTACATTTCTTTCATCACTCTGTCCTTACCACAAATAATTTTGTCCCTCTCCTTCAAAACAGAGCATGTATTTCCTTTCTGATATTCGTAATTCTAGCTCACAATCAACACTATCTTTCTCTCCCAGGAACTGTCACCATAGCCCTTAGGTCTTGAGTCCTTATTTTCTTAAATGAGGCCTCTTCCAGAGTTTGCCAACATTAGTTTGGCCAACGGGGATTCCACCCTTAGCCCTTAGCAAAGGCTATCTTCCCAGCTCATTCTACAAAACTACTTGCCTCCCCAGCCTGGGCTTTACCTCCTTCGCCATTAAACCCATCAGTTTCCAGCCCTGCCCAGTTTCCCCCTGCCCCCAGTGTCTGTCTTGCCATAATCCTATCTCCACTATTCCCCACTCCTGAATGCACCTCCTCTCCCAGGCCTTACCCGTAACCCTGACACCGGGAAGGCCCCTGCCAGCGTCCACAGGCGTCTGTCCACCCGGGTTCCTCCGCTCCTCAGTAACTGTCCCCACGCCCCTTTCCCTCTGGGGCCCCGCGCGCCGCCAGGAGCCCCCACCTCGAATGAGCTCCCGCTGTCACTTGGCCTCTCTTCCACAAGATGGCGGAGCTGCTGCCCCCACCCCAGGGTCCCCTCTGCACCCTCCTGCCCCCTCCCCCAAGCTCAGGTCCAGTCCCTCCCTCCGCCTCGCCACTGGCCTTGGCCCCGAGTCCCACTGCCCCCTCCTGCGGTGAGCGGGTGACCCTGGCCTAAGCTCAGTGACGCGCCAACGCAGCCGCCTCCACTAGTCCCCTGCCCGCACCATCTCCTCACCATAAACTTGAGCGCTTTCTCCTGCAGCACCGCTTCTGCCGGGTCCATAATCGCCCGGACTACTGGGTCTGCTCTCCGCCGGGGCCGCCCCTTTCGTGCCAGGCCGCAGCCAACGCAGCGCCCGGATCCCGCCTCCTCTTCCTTCCCCCGCCCTCTCTTTACCTCCTAACACTGGCAGGGGGCCCGAGGAGGGCCACGGCTCTGCGCGTGCGCGCTCCGCTGCCTCATGGGACTTGTAGTTCAGGCGTCTCCAGCTGCAAAAGATGAGGCCACAAGGCGAACACCAACTCCCACAGGTCACTGCGCAGAGTCGCGACTTTGTGCAAGCCAAATGTAGAGCACTCGAAAGCCCGGAGGGCAAGTCGGCTGATGGGAATTGTAGTTCCTAGCCTTTAAGACGGCAAAGCCGGAGTGTCACCGTGGTTACCGAACGACGCCAGTGGCTGCTTGCCTAGCATTTGATAGCAAGATGGCGACTAGCGCTTCCTCTGTATTCCAATTACTGGGAAAATAGAAAACCCAGGATCCTTGGGCCTCCCTAATTGTGATTTTAGAGAACCAGACCCTCCTAAAGTTCATACATCGGGTATCTTCAGAAAGACTGAGACCTAGAGACTTTGAGCCAAGTGTGCATGTAACAGCAGCCTCAACATCAACGCAAGATTCCCATATCCTCCTAAGCTATTATTGCCTCTCGTTTCAGAAGAGCCTTTTCTCTCCCAGAGCAAGCCAGGGGCAGATAGAACTCGCTCCAGGAAACCTTGAGTTTAGCGCTCAGAAAGTACGGACTACCATTATTAACCCTGAGATCAAAGTCCTGTGTTACATAAATGAAATACAATGACTACCAAGCAAGTGGAGCCTATAAGTAATGTCTTTGGCCATAAAAGCCCGAAATGGGCAGGGTGTGGTGGGCACATGCCTTTAGTCCCAACACTCGAGAGGCAAAGGCGGAGGTAGGTTGATCTAGTGAGTTCAAGGCTAGCCTGGTCTATAGAGCAAGTTCCAGGATAGCAAAGGCTACACTGAGAAACCCTGTCTTAAAAAATACAAAAGAAGCCGGGCAGTGGTGGCACACGCCTTTAATCCCACCACTTGGGAGGCAGAGGCAGGTGGATTTCCGAGTTCCAGGCCAGCCTGGTCTACAGAGTGAGTATCAGGACAGCCAAGGCTACACGGAGAAACCCCGTCTTGAAAACCAAAAAACAAAACAAAACAAGATAAAAAGAAAAGAAAGAGAGAGACAAGATGGGGCTGGGGAGATGGCTCAGTAGATGAGAGTGGTGCTTCCCATGAAAGGACAAGGACCTGAGTTCAAGTCTCCAGCACCCACATAAAAAGCTAGTATATGAGCTCAGTGGTTAAGGGCACTTGCTACTCTTGCAGTGAACCTGGGTTCAATTTCCAGCACCCACAGGATGACCCACAGCCACTACTGTGCCTCACCTGGAGTCAATCTTTAATTATGAGAAGATCATAGGCAGGAACACCACAGGCCAAAAGAGAATGGTACTTAGGAGTAACATAACAAATTTTGGTTAGGTTTCTGTTGTTCTTTCTTTTTCTGGTTGGTTGGTTGATGTTTTCTGGGTTTGTTTGTTTGCTTTGTTGTTGTTTTGTTTTTGCTTTTTACTTTATTTATTTTGTGTAGATGTAGGTGCATATGGCTTGTGGAGATAAGGGGGCAGCTGGTGAGTTCGAGGTTCACAAGGTCTACATAGGAAGTTTCAGGACAACCAGAGCTACATAGTGAAACCAGGACTCAAACAAACAAAAAAGTTATTACTCTTCTTCCACAATGTAAGTCCCAGGATCAAACTTAGATAATCAGATTTGGTGGCAAATGCCTTTACCCACTGAGCCATCTCACTAGACCAACTTAGTTTTGACAGAAGGCAAATATACTTACTCTACAGGAAGGAAGACCAATCAGCCCACAGTGGTGCACTAACCTGATCCGCATAGTTGAGTTCCAGGCTAGCCTAGGCTACAAACGGGAGTCTGTCTTTTAAAAAGTAGTAACAGCAGCCACAGCTGCTGCCACTGTCACTTTATGCCCATCACTAGATATTTTACATTAATAATTTCTAATAAACCAGGCATTGTGGCACATGACTAATCCCAACACTCCAGAGGTACGAGGTAGAGACAAGCAGATCTCTGAGTTCAAGACCAGCCTGGTGTACTGAGCAAGTTCCAAGATAATCATGGCTACACAGAGAAACCCTATCTTAAAAAGCAAAGCAAAACAACAAAGAAAGACTGGCAGTAGGTCTACAGCTTTCTCTGTCCATTCACGTAGAAAGTGAGAATTAGTAAAGCAAACTGGGTAGCTCTGTAGGAACTTGTTCTGTAGACCAGGTTGGCCTCAAAATCAGAGCTCCCTCCCTACAGAGTGCTGGAATGTAAGGTATGCACCACTACCACCACCTGCTAACCACAAGGTTTTGTTTATAGGCTCCACTCTCTAAAGCACTCCTATACATTCGAATTTAAAGGAAACTGTCAGGGGCTGGCCAAAAAAGAAAAGAGGCTAATCTTTGTTAAAAGTGGCTATTTACTGCTAGGTTTGGAGGTGTATACTTTTAATCCCACAGCCCTGGATCTGGAGTTTGGGATCAGCCTGAACTGAAAGGCTGGAGAATCTTAGAATTTAAAATGAGGCCATTTAATAGAAATGTATAGTGTATAACCTTTACCTAAAAGGACATGGAGGGCTACTGTAGCCAGCCAGAAATATAAAAGAGCCAGTTCCAGGAACTCAGAGCCTCAGGGCTCTGGTTCCCGATACCTGCCCCTCCTGAATGATCCACAATGAGGGCGGAACTAAGAATGAAGGTCTAGTGGTTTATGAGACTCTCCACCCTGTGGACCAGTAGATGAAGATTACATTCCTATAATGAATGTATTCCCCTCCCTAACTGAATACCTTGGGTCGGGTCCCTCTGAAAGTTTCCACTGTTTATGTTCTGTTTCCTTGGTAACCCTCTCTCCGCCCCCAGCTTCTGGATTTTCTCTTAACTACCCCACACTTCTTGTGTTCGGCGTCGAACTCCACTGGCCATAATGGTCACGAGATCGACCCCGGTACCGGTATCCCCAATAAACCTCATGTGATTGCAGCAAGTTCGGTCTCTCGTGAGTCATTGGGTGGTCGCGTCATCCCAAGACTTTAGTAAGGATCTCCCCAGTTCTGGGGGTCTTTCAGAACCATGTGGCATTTTCTCAAAAACAAACAAAACCAAATATCACCTTTCATGTTAAATCGATAAATCCAAATTGAGAACATTTTGATGAACCAACCTGCCTCCATTTTAGGCTTAAAATGTATTTTATACTAAAGACAAATTAGGTCCATTCCTGTTCACGACTATTTTTCTCTAGGACTGGGCTATGCTCCACCTGTAATTTTAACTACAGATGGTTCTGTACTGCCTGTTCCAGAAAATGGCAGCCATAACTTTGTCTCAAAATTATTATGACCACCTTCCAACCCCACCTTTGTGTTAAAGTTATTATATCCAGGCCCCTTTAACCCCAGCACTGAGGAGGCAGAGGCAAAGGCAGGTAGGTCTCTCATGAGTTCTAGGCTAGCCTGGTCTACAAGACAGCCAGTCTGCTAACAGCTCCTGTTAGAACCACCCTATGAGGATCACCTCATTATCCTCTTCATCTGTAACCCTGCCTATGAGCCTTCCAAATCCCCCATTTGGAAACTCCCTAACCCTGAGCTATAAAAACCTTATCTTTCCCACAACCAAAGCTGACCTTTTGAGCCCCACCTTAAGGGGAGGCTAAAGATAGCAGGGAGTGGTGCATGCCTTTCCTAGGCAGCCTGGTCTACAAAGCAAGTTCCAGGGCTGCCAGGACTACACAGAGAAACAAACAAACAAAAGTGAAGTTATTTTGAAAGAGGAGAGGAGAGAGGCTACTGACCTGAATCATTTATTCATGAATAAAAAAAAAAAACTTGCTTTAACGAATTTGGCCATGATAATTTGGGTCAGTAGTCTCTCTCCTCTCATCTTTCAGAATAACACTTTTGTTTTGCCCTGGCTGTCCCTGAACTTGCTTTGTAGACCAGGCTGCCTCAGAAAGGCATGCACCACACCCTGCTATCTTTTCTTCTTTCCTTGTAATTTATCTCCATCCTAACTGAACTCAAAATCTTCCTGCTTTGGCCTCTGTAATCACAGGTATGAAAACACAAAGCCCAGGCTAGATACTTACCTTTTTTTTTTTTTTGAGGCTTGGTTTGATGTAGCCCCTCATATCCAACCAGTTTAGGCAAATTCTTTGGATCAGAGGAAAGAGACCTGAGAAGACTAATTCTTAGTATGTCTCAGTTCCTAAATTCACTCCCTCCAACAGGAGAGAACAAGAGACCTACTTCTAGCTCACTTTTTTATTGACTAAGAGGTTGTAATTAGCTAAACTTTTCCGATCCTTTTTCTACCCTTCTGTTTGTTTGGGGTTTTGTTGTTGTTGTTTATTTTGTTTTCTAAGACAGTTTCTCTGTGTAGCCCTGGCTGTCCAGGAACTTACTCTTTAGACCAGGCTGGCCTCGAACACCTGCCTGCCTCTGCTTCCCAAGTGCTGGAATTAAGGCATGCACCACCACCACCAAGCTCCAATCCTCTTTCAAATTGTTCACTTACTATTTTTTTTTTTGATAGAATCTCATACAGTGAAACTGCCATACTTACTTCATAAGTAGAAAGAAAGGCTTATTGGGAATCAAACTGCCAAGATGGGGGCAGGGATTGGGGGTGGAGAGCAGAAAAAGAAGAGGATTTAGACGATATTCATCAGGGTGGGAATCTTTGAGCTGAAACAAGCTATTCAGATTGACCAGAAACTAGATGCCCTTGAAAAGGTCAGCTGAGGAACTTTGGGAAGATCGTGGAACACTTACCCCTCAGGAAGGGAGAGGCTAATTAACATTCCGCAGACCACAGAGTGGGAACCTACCTGTGGGTGGGGACACATTCCACAGGAAAGACCATTGCCCACCTTCAGACAAGGGAAGTCCTTGCCACCTCATTCCCTGAAGACCAAGCAGTTTAAAAAGCCACACTGTTCTGCCAATCACGTTGTGCCTAATGGGTCCTGCCCTGAAAACTTTTGAAAAGCTCACTGAACGAGCTGTGCAGCGTTGCTGCCACGGCTCTGGGACGACCCCAGTGCACTGGAACAATAAATTCCTTTTGCTTTTTGCATTGATCCAGGCTCCACATGGTTCACTCAGGGGGTCCCCAGTAAGCTAAAGCTCAACAGAATCTTACACCCTCATCCAACTAAGGTAGTTAAGTGAGGTTCCTGGTATATAGAAATATCAAATACGAGTCTTTTCTACCAAATACTATAAAATTTTTGTTTAGGATAAAGGAATTCAAATATTTTTACCCTCACCCCTTGTGAAACTTCTTTTGTTGTTGTTGTTTGCTTTGCTTTTTGTTTGTTTTTCGATACAGGGTTTTTCTGTGTAGCCCTGGCTGTCCTGGAACTCACTCTGTAGACCAGGATGGCCTTGATCTCAGAAATCCACCTGCCTCTGCCTCTCAAGTACTGGGATTAAAGGTTTGCACCACCACTACTGGGCTCCTTGTGAAACTTCTATGTATATGTTTTTAATCTCCTCCTCAACCAATAAACCCTTTCTTTTTTTCCACAAAAATCCACTTGTAGCCGGGCAGTGGTGGTGCACGCCTTTAATCCCAGCACTTGGGAGGCAGAGGCAGGCAGATTTCTGAGTTCCAGGACAGCCTGGTCTACAGAGTGAGTTCCAGGACAGCCAGGGCTACACAGAGAAACCTGAAACCTTGTCTTGAAAAATAAAATAAAATAAAATAAACACCAAATGCACTTTCTGTCTCGATCTTATGTTCACTGCTCTCTCCTTCATCTAGAGTGATGGTAGTCTCCTCCTTTTTGACCCCAAACTTATTTCTAACATTGCCAAGATGACCCTGGCTCCTGCTTCTACTTCCTGAGTATTAGATAACAAGCAGTACACTACCATGCCTGGTATTGGCCTCTGATGTCTGGAAACTCTAAAATGTATACACTTGTGAGCTGAGTGTAGCTCAACTTTGGGGCACTTGCTTGGAATGTCTGAGGGCCTGGGTTTGATCTTCAGCACTGTCATACATACAGACAAACATGTAATACACACATACATATAACTGATAAAATAAAGTAAGTGTTGAAAAAAATAAGCACTCTTTGGGAGTGGTGGCACAGGCCTTTAACCTCTGCACTCGGGAGGCAAAGGCAGGTGGATCCCTGAGTTCGAGGCCAGCCTGATCTGTGGAGTGAGTTCCAGGACAGACAGACTATATAGAAAAGCCCTGTCTCAAAAGACAAAACAAACAAAAGAGAACACTCTGGAGTCAAATCTCTGATACTGAGGACACCTGGGTCTAAGTAGTAAACTCCAGGTCAGCCAGAGCTAAAGGGGAAGACCCTGTCTCAATAAATAAGCAAACATCAACAAAAAAGGTGGAGGACACTGAGGAAGATGCTTGGCTTCCTCTTGCAGATGCTTGTAGACCCGTGGCTTCTCCCTGAGCATGCACAAAGGAGCAGAAGCACACATGTGCCCAGGCAGATGCTACACTACACAGAGAAAGAGAAAGAAAACACAGAGCGACCCACACCTATAACCCTAGCACCTAGAGGACAGAGAGAAGTCGTGCAAATCCTAGGCCACTCAGGGCTTCTTCCCAAGACCTCTCAAACACATAAAGCAATGAGAATTTAAAAACAAATTACAAGAATGGAGATAGCTTAGCCGATTAAGAGCACTGGCTTCTCTTCCAGAGGACCTGCATTTGATTCCCAGTACCCACATGGTTATTAACAATCATCTGTAATCCAGACATATGTTCAGGTAAACATTCATACATTTATAAAATAGAAATAAATTCAATCTAAAACAAACACTATGCATGTTACACACATCTTTAACCTCAGCACTCACCACTAAGAAAAGCAAGGGGCCAGCCTGGGTTACACAGTGAAGTCCAAACAGCCATGGCTACACAGTGGGACACTGTCATGAAATTTAGATTCTACTTTATCAGAAAATGGGCTTCTACCACAAGAACCCTAGATCCTGTTGGACATACTGTAGTCCTCTAACTTCCTACTGAAAACTCCAGTATTCCTTGATCTCAGTATTTGGATGTCACCAGTCTATCAAATGTCTCTATTCCACACCAATTACTTCTTTTATATGGATCCCACATCCACCCCCATCTTGTTTCTAAATTGCTGCACCCCCCCCCCGTGTGTGTGTCTCTGTGTGTGTATGTCTATGTGTGTGTGTGTGTCTGTGTTTATGTTTTGTATTTTTTTTTTAATTCTTTTAAAGCCAGGCAGTGGTGGCACATGCCTTTTATGCTAGCCAGCACTCAAGAGGCAGAGGCAAACGAATCTCTCTGATGTTGAGATCAGCCTGGTCTAGAGAGCAAGCTCCAGGACAGTCAGGGCTACACAGAGAAACCCTGTCTCAAAATCTGAAAAATAGAAAAAGGAAAAGAAAAGAAAAGAAAAGAAGAAAGAAAGAAAAGAAGATAAAAAGAAAGAAAGAAGAAAAGGAAAGAAAGGGAAAGGAAAGAAAGAAAAGGAAAACTTTAATGGCACACCTGGCATGTGTAGAGGTCACAGGATTTTAGCTTGTATGAGTTAATTCTCTCTTTCTACTACATAGGGCCAGGAATAGAACTCAGTTCATTAGGCTTTCCTGGCAAGCCTTTTTACTAGCCCCTTTATGTATGTATGTATGTGTGTATATATATACATACACACACACACACACACACACACACACACACACACACACATAGAATGTGTGTGTGTGTGTGTGTATGCCGCAGACACCAGAAGATGTTAGATCCCCTGGAGCTGGAGTTACCAGCAGCTGTGAGCTGTCTGATATGGGTGCTAGAAAATGAATTCTGCAAGAGTAGCAAATGCTCTTAACTATGAAGCCATCTTTCCAGCTCTGCATGCTAATTTTTTTTTTTTTTTTTTAAGAATAGTTGAAATTGAACCTTGAAGCTGTGCACAGCAGTGAACGCCTTCAATCCCAGCTCTGGGAAGGTAGAGACAGGATCATCGGGAATTTAGGGCTGACCTTGGCTTGTGAGTCCCAGGCTCTATTATTAGGCAAAATAAACAAACAAACAAAAAAAGAATCTTGAATGTGAATACATATGAAGGGGAAAGATTACCTCCAGCCCTGCAAACGACCAACAGTAGCCCAGGATAGGGATGGGGCACACTGGAGCAGAGAAGCTTCATCAGGCAAAGTGCACAGTGAGGCTAGAGAAATAGGAGGAAGGAAGATGACCATCCTGCAAGCCAAGGAAAGAGATTTAAACAAAGGCAAGGAAGGTAAGAGAGGCTCAGATGGCCTAACAAGGAAGGCATGTGCCACAGGTGTGGGCCGAGAGACAGACCTCAGCCTGGGTGTGGGACACACACCTTTAACCTCAGAGCTCTGGAGGAAAAGCCAGGCAGATCTCTTTGAGTTTTAGACTGTCCTGGTCTACATAGCAAGTTCAAAGACAGCCAGGACTACATGGAGAGACCCTGTCTCAAACAACAAAAACAACAACAACAAAACAAGAACAAAACACCGAAAATCCAAAAAAGACCAAAACAAAACAACCACAAAAAGAGACAGATTTGCCAATCATGTTGCTGTTTTACAACCAATCAATAACTTAGCAGTTTCATTCTTGAGACAGGATCTCACTCTGTAGCCCAGACTAACCTGGAATTTGCTATAAAATCCAGGCAGGCTTCAAACCAAAACAACCCTCTGTGTCCAGCTTCCCAAGTGTTGAAGACTACAAGCACAAGCCTTCACCCTTGGCAGTAACTCAGCCTTAGGTCAGTAGTATTGATTAGGGTAGCAAGCGGAAGCGGTGCAGGGCACAGGAAGCAGTGTGTAATGCAAGCTGTGTTCGTACAATCAGCAGGAGCCCACAGAACAAAGACAGTCTCTAGATCTTGAGGGAATGGGGAAAAGAGAGGAGAGGCTAGAGAAGGCATGTGTAAGAGGGAAGGAGCAGATCATGCTGCAGAGAAAGGGATTATAGGCTCTTCCATACAGCAGCCACACATTACGGCTTTCTTCAGGGGAGTAGTGACAAGGACCTGGTAGACTGTAGCGCACTGGCAACTCGAGTGACGTCATGTCCTTTAAGACAACCAGAGATTCTAGACTAAAGTTCTGCAAAATGGTAATCAGGAATAAAAACAGCTCCCTACAAGCCAAGCTCTCTCCCACATACATCCTTTTCCTGCGTAGAAAGGCCTGGCATCACTTTCTTAAAATTGTCACTTGTTCAGAGAAAGTGACCAAGGTCAAACATCACTGGCTTGAGGGATTTTTTTCTTCGCCCACCACAGAAGTCAATGGTGTTATGATGGTTGTGTCTTTTTGCAATGAGGTAGTTTCTGAAATTTCACAGGTCACTTCATGGGGCAGGGTGATGATGTGGGCAGTGTGTCTCTGGACTTTTTTTTTTCCTGACAAGATCTCATATAGCTCCAGCTAATCTCCAACTTGCTGTGTACCCAACCAGGGCCTTGAACTTCTACCTGCCTAAGGTTGAGATCACCACTTTTCCTGTGGTGCTGGGGAAAGAAACAGAGACTTCAGTGCATGCTAAGCAAGGGCCCCACCAGCTGAGCTACATCCCCAGGCTTTCTGTTGTTTTGCTTTGTTGTTTATATGTATCCGTTTAGGGGTGTGTATATGTGTGTGATATGTGCACATATGTGTGCAGAAACAAGAGATTAACATCCAGTGTGGATCCTCAGGCATTGTCCATCTTGATTTGTAACACAGGTGTTCTCACTGACTTGGAGCCCCTCGAATAGTCTAGGCTAGGTAGCCAGTAGGCCCTAGGGATCTCTTGGTCCCTGTGTCCCCAGCCCTGGGAATATTGGCATGTACATCATGCCTGGCTTTCCATGTGGGTGCTGGGGATCAAGTCCTGGCCCTCATGTCCGCAGAGCAAACATTTTTCCACCTAAGCTGTCTCTCCAAACCCCTCTTCCTCCTTTTTCTATGAGTGACTATGCCACCATGTGTGAGTGGCTAGAGGGCAACATCAGGTGGCGTCTTCCTGCACTAGCTCTCCACTTATTTACTGAGTTGAGGCCTCTTGATGCACCTGGAACTCAATGATTGATGTCTAGCTATTTAGCTTAACCCGGGAATTCCCTGCTTTCAGCTATCAAACATTAGAATTACAATACAGGAAACATTACCATGACGATCAGCTCTTTTATTTATTTATTTATTTGGTTGGTTGGTTGGTTGGTTTTTCTTTTCTTTTCTTTTTTTTCTTTTTTTTTGAGACAGGGTCTCTCTGTGTAGCCCTAGCTGTCCTGGAACTCACTCTGTAGACCAGGCTGGCCTCGAACTCAGAAATCTGCCTGCCTCTGCCTCCCAAGTGCTGGGATTAAATTTATTTTATTATTTATTTATTTATTTATTTATTTATTTATTTATTTATTTATTATTTTAGAGGGGGCTCGAGGCAGGGTTTCTCTGTATAGCCTTAGCTGTCCTGGAACTCATTCTGTAGACCAGGCCGACCTCGAACTCAGAAATCTGCCTGCCTCTGCCTCCCAAGTACTGGGATTAAAGGCATGCACCACCACCGCCCAGCTTATTTTATTTTTATTATTATTTTTTAATGTAGCTTCAATGGATCTGAACTCGCATCCTCACACTTGCATTTCAAGTGCTTTATCCACTGAGCCATCTCTCCATCTCTTTATTATTATGGAGGCAGGGTATTTCTATATAGCCCAAGCTGTCCTGGAACTCCATACAATCCTCCTGTCTCATCCTCCCAAGTGCCGGGGTTATAGCCATGGGCCATTATGTCCAGCCCCTGAAAACTAAGCATGATGGCCCTCATATCCTTCATGCAGGTGCGCTGGTGACTGCCAAGCACACAGACTCTCTTTTTGCATACTCGCTGAGACACTGGCAGCTTTCCATTTCCACCCATCTATCTTCCAGCACTGGGCACTAACCAAGTTGCTACTCTTTTGCCAATGTCTAGGTTTGACCTTGTGTAGACAACCCCCAACCCCAATGCGTCTTTGAATGCATTAATCCACCCTTCCATCCCCACCTTGGTAGCTTGTGTATGGTGTTCCACACATAGCCAACTGGAGTCAGAACTATTCCACAATCACGCTTGTGCTCTTTTCTCCTGTCCCCTTTTGTATAGCCATGGAGTTTCTAACCCTGATTATACACAGAAGTCATCTGAGGAACTTTATCAACAAGATGAATGCCCTGTCAGGATTGATGGCTCCCACGTGTAATCTCAGCGTTGAGGAGACTTGAGGCAGGAGGAGTGCTGCAAGTTTGAGACCAGTGTGGATTGTTCTCATGCAGCATGGGAGTCAATGGTATTGTTACAGTTGTGCCCTTCACAATGAGGTAGTTTCTGAATTTAATGTACATAGCGTGGTAGAAATATGGTCAATATATTTCTGCTGTTGTTTGGGGCTTTTTGTTTGCTTGGTTGGTTTTGCTTTCTGTTTTTTTTTTTTTTTTT
>NW_022196904.1:176554402-176558536 GCF_008632895.1 Mastomys coucha | reverse complement strand
TCAGAAATCCTCTTGTCTCTGCCTCCCAAGTGCTGGGATTAAAGGCATGCGACACCACCGCCTGGCTGGCTTTGCTTTCTGATTTTTGTTTTTGTTCCAGACAGGATTTTGTTGCTTACTTTGTTTTGGGATAGCCTAGGCTGTGGTATGAGACACTGTTCTTTAAAAAAGAACAAAATAGAACAGCCAAGATGACCCATCAGGCTCAGGCACTCCCTACCAAATCTGACAAGCTGAGTTTGATCCCTGGGACATACAAAACTGGATGTCAGAGGCCAACCTTTGATCCTAGCACTCAGGAGGCAAAGGCAGGAGACTATGAGTTCCAGGTCATCCAGAACTACATATGCACTGAGACCCTAAAGAGTTATGCCACATGCAGAGTGGGGTTCAGATGGCTGAGATGAAGATGGGGCCACTGGAAAGAATGTTAAAGACAAAGGTAAACCCTGAGGTGGTGTGCACCTTTAATCTCAGCTCTCGGGAGGCAGAGGCAGGCGGTTCTCTGTGAGTGCGAGGCCAGCCTGTTCTACATAGTGAGTTCCAGGACAGCCATAACTACACAGAGAAGCCCTGTCTGGAAAAAAGCAAAACCCAAACCAACATCCAAAAGAAACATTATAAAAACCGAGCTGACTGTACATTTGATGTTATAGTCTAGGAACAACAACAACAACAACAACGACAAAAAACCAAGACCATATGACTTTAGGGGAAGGATGGTTAGCACTAGACCAGACTGCAGAGGATGGCAATAGGGCTCTTATGAAGAAAAAAAAAATACAGTTGGCACAAGGTGGTCAGGTCAGGTGAGCAGCCTTCTGTCCTTTCTATCTGGGATCTATGCCTGTACTTCATAGACTATCAATATCTTGGCTTTCACCCCAGCTCACAGGCCAAATTCATGCACTCATGCTTTATCCTGGGGGCTATGGGAAAGTACTGAAAAATATTAAGCAGGGCTGCATCCTGGTCAGATTTGTATTTTTAGAAAAATCACTCAGAGACCAGGGTGTAGAATAGATTAGAGTGGAGCACAGCTGGAGGCTGGGAAAAGGATTACCAAGTTTGGGAAATCTTCCTGGGAGAGATGGTGGCAGCTCACATGAGGGAGGTGGTAAGAACCAAAGGAATAGATGGATTCCAGAGACACTAGAGAAAAAGAAAAATCAGTGAGACTCGGTGATCGATTAGACGTGTCATGGACAATGTCAAAGGGGTGTGCCAAAGGATGACTTCTAGGTATCTGGCTCAGGAAACAGGATGAATGAGAGATGCCACTGTTGGAGATAGGGAACACAAGAGAAGGAGATGCTGGTGGGACGATAATCAGTTCTTTTCTGGACATATTGCTGTCCATGAGGCTTTCGCCAGGAGTCAGACCATGGGGACGCCCTTGGCTATTTGGAATTGAAGCGAGAAAAAGGCTCCAGCCCCAGTCAGGGGTCTTAACATATAGGTGGCATCTGAAAGGAAGAAATTGCCCAGGGGAAGCACAAATGGTAGAAAGAAGGGTAGGTAGAGGGCCAAGTCCAGGAGAACTGTAGATTCTCTGACAAGCAGAGGAGGGGGAGGAAGCTGCAAAGGAACCCAAGAAGAAAGACGGGACAACACTGAGAAGGCCTGGGCTGTGCAGGCACCTGCCAGAGCGAGCGCCCCAAAGAGGACAGGAAGGAGATGGAGACTGTTCAGTCTCTTCTTTTACAAAATGTGTGACTCACAAAGGGAATAAAACCTAGCAGGACAGCTAGAGGTGAAAGCTGGGCGCAGATTCCTGAAAATATTCTTTGTTTGAGAGAGAAAGACCTTAGTGCACAGGAACTTAAAGGGCATGTCAACCAAACAAAATGAATGACCCCTGATTAAATCCTGGCACAATGCACACGTCTGCCCATCTATGCATGTACACACACACACACACACACACACACACACACACACACACACACACACAAAACCACCCAACAATTGCATAAACAACAATAAACAACTCACTTGCATCAGAAATTCAAGGTCAGTTTAGCTGCCAGTGAGAGTTCCTGGTTCGTGCAGTTGAGTCATCGGAAGGCTTGACTGGAACTTGCTTTCCCCATGGCTCAGGCAATGATAGTCGTGGAGGTACTTTTCCTAATGCCAGCATTTAGGAAGCTGAGATGGGCTATAGAGTTTAAGCTCAGCTTTCTTTTCTTTCTTTCTTTCTTCCTTCCTTTCTTCTTTTTTCCCTTCTTTCTTGTTTTTTGTTTGTTTGTTTGGTGTGTGTGTGTGTGTGTGTGTGTGTGTGTCTGTGTCTGTGTCTCCTTGGCTGTCCTGAAACTCACTCTGTAGACCAGGCTGGCCTAAAACTCACAGTAATCTGCCTGCCTCTGACTCCTGAGTGCTGGGATTAAAGGTGTGAGCCACCACTTCCAGCTTCAAGGTCAGTTTTCAACCCACAGTACAAGCATGTTCCCCCAAAACAAACTAGCTAGACATGGAGGCTCCTGCATAGTACCTATAACCTTGTACTTGGAAACGTGAAGCATGAGGATTAATAGCCTTGAGTTCAAAGCCAGCTTGGACTACAGATTAAGATTCTGTCTCAAAAAAAGGCCAAAAAGTAACATGGGCTGTAGCATGTCAAATAAACAGCAGCTGTGACTGCCTGCTTAAGACCTGCATGGAGAGAGTGAGAGAGGGGAGAAAGAGAGAGAGACAAGAGAGGAGAGAGGAGAGAGTGAGGGAGAGGAGAGAAAGAATGAGAGAGAAGAGAGTGAGAGTGAGGAGAGAGCAAGAGAGAGAGGAGAGAGAAAGAGAGTGAGAGAGGAGAGAGAGAGGAGGAGAGGGAGGAGAAGGAGAGGGAGAGAGAGGAGAGAGGGAGGAGAGAGGGAGAGAATGAGAGAGAGAAGAGAGAGCAAGAGAGAGGAGTGAGAGAGGGAGAATGAGAGGAGAGAGAGCAAGAGAGAGGAGAGAGAGGGGATAGAGAGAGCAAGCAAGAGAGGAGAGAGAAAAAGTGAGAGAGGAGAGAGAGAGGAGGAGAGGGAGGAGAAGGAGAGGGAGAGAGAGGAGAGAGGGAGGAGAAAGGGAGAGAATGAGAGAGAAGAGAGAGCAAGAGAGAGAGGAGAGAGAGAAGGGAGAGAGAAGGGAGAGAGAGGAGAGAGAAAGAGTGAGAGGGGAGAGAGAGGAAAGAGAGAAAGAGGAGAGAGAAGGAGAGGTAAGAGAGAGAGAGGAGAGAGGGTGAAAGGAGTGAGAGAGAGGAGAGAGAAGGAGGAGAGAGGGGAGAAAGGAGACTAGTTGGAAAGAGGGTCAGCAGGAATAAGGACAAGAAAGGGGAATGTGGGTTTTATCCTCAGCTCTGAGAGAAAGAAAGAAAGAAAGAAAGAAAGAGAGAGAGAGAAGGTAAGAAAGAAAGGAAGAAAGAAAGAGAAAGAAAGAAAGAAAGAAAGAAAGAGGAGAGAGAGAGAAAGAGAGAGAGAAAGAAGGAAGGAAGGAAGGAAGGAAGGAAGGAAGGAAGGAAGGAAGGAAGGAAGGAAGGAAGGAAAGAAAGGAGAATGGAGTCTGGAGTCCAGAGCTGGAAGCACACACCTTTACAGACCAATCTCTGAGTTCGAGGCCAGCCTGGTCTACAGAGTGAGTTCCAGGACAGCCAGGGCTACACAGAGAAACCCTGCCTCAGAAAACAACAAAGGGTGAGGGGAGGCGAATAGAATCACAACACATTGTTTACATGTATACATTTTTTTTTTAAAAAAAATAATTTTCTTCAAAAAAAAAAGCAAACAAAGAGAAAAAGACGATTTGGTCAAGTGCCTTTCAATTTTGTTATCTTGGTAGGAAGCATCAATAAATTCCTTGCCTTGTGAATTTCTGCAGGGCTACAGTTTCTGAGTGTCTCTCAGTGATTGGCCTGGAGCTCCGGGATTGGGGTAGGCTGGCTGCCCGGCCAGCAAGCCTCAGGGATCCTGGTGTGTCTTCTTCCTTGGTGCTGGGATTAGAAATGCCATGCCACCACATCTGGCTTTGTGCCTGGGATCTAAACTCAGGTCCCATGCTTACACTGCAAGCTCTTTACCAATGAAGCCATTTCCAGCCAGGCAGTGGTGGCCCACGCCTTTAATCCCAGCACTTGGGAGGCAGAGGCAGGCAGATTTCTGAGAT
>NW_022196904.1:176553904-176554335 GCF_008632895.1 Mastomys coucha | reverse complement strand
CCAGCCTGGTCTACAGAATGAGTTCCAGGACAGCCAGGGCTATACAGAGAAACCCTGTCTCAAAACAAAACAAAACAAAACATGGGTTGGTGAGATGGCTCAGTGGGTAAGAGCACAGAGGTCCTGAGTTCAAATCCCAGCAACCACATGGTGGCTCACAACCATCCATAATGAGATCTGACATCCTCTTCTGGTGTGTCTGAAGACAGCTACAGTGTACATATGTATAATAATAAATCAGTCTTTGGGCCTGAGCAAACAGGGACTGAGAGAGCGGGGCAAGCGCAGTTGGCTGGAGCTAACAGAGGTCCTAAAGTCAATTCTACAATTAAAATTAAAGCTCACAACTATCTGTACAGCTACCTAACCCTAACCTTGGTTTTTACACACACACACACACACACACACACACACACACACACACACACACA
>NW_022196904.1:176542895-176553840 GCF_008632895.1 Mastomys coucha | reverse complement strand
AAAAAAAAAAAAAAAAAGAAGCCATTTCCCCGGGTCCTCTGCATTCTTCTGGAACCAGACTTTACAAGTAGCTGAGCCCAAGCTTAGCTGTGGCAATGGTGTCTCTTCTTTATTAACAGCAGTGTCCAAAGCAGAAACCACTATCTAAACAAACAAGAAGTGCTCACTTTGGTTATAGGAATATTTCGTGTGTGTGTGTGTGTGTGTGTGTGTATGTGTGTGTATACATGAACATATAGACACATGCATACACACTTTATTTGCTACGTCTTTTCCCAGGCTTGAGAGATTAATCAGCATTCAGCTGTTTGTGCTGACAAAGCTATCTTTCCCTGGATTTCTGTGCCTCAATTTGTTAGTGTTTGACAAACAGTCTCCATCACGCTGAGTCTGCAGACTTTGGCCTGTTTGTGCAGGTTGTTTTTGGTTTAACTGGACTTCATCAGACCTCAGCAAGACTGGCGATGGGTTCCTTATTCTGGCTGCTATGATTTCACAGACATTGGCATCACTGGAAGCTTTTTTGGTTTTCTCTGTCTCCCTAAAGCGATTTGGGGAGGTGATCAAGGCTAGGATTGGTTTATTGGAGAAGATTAAACACTCACTTCGTATCTGTCACTCTGCAGCTGGATAGAAAACAAATGCCAGCATTCAGAAGGCAGGTGGATTTCTAAATGCAAGGCCAGCCTGATCTACATACAGAATGAATTTTTGGGACAGTCAGGTTATACAGAGAAACCCTGTCTGGAAAAACAAAACAAACGAATGAATGAGTGAATGAATGAAAAAAAAAGAACTTCTCCTTTCAAAAAGTCTTTTGTTTTTGTTTGTTTGTTTGTTTGTTTGTTTCCAGAGCAGTGGTTCTCAACCTGTGGGTCAAGACACCTTTGGCAAACCTCTCTCTCCAAAAAGATTTACATTACGATTCCCAACAATATCAAGTTACAGTTATGAAATAACAACAGAAATAATTGTATGGTTGGGGGTCACTACAACATGAGGAAGCGTATTAAAGAGTTGCATCATTAGGAAGGTTGAGAACCACTCACTGCTCTAGAGGAAGAAGAACAAAAAAATACACTAATGGGGCTTTCTGGCAATGCGGGACTTGTACCCTCAGAGTGCTTCACACGCAGACTGCATGGATTTGTAGATTAAGAGCCTAGGCTGGGGATGTAGCTCAGCTGGCAGGCTGCTTGCCTAGCATGCATGAGGCCCCGGATTGATCCCTAGCACTGTATAAACTCAGACTGGCCATGGTGATACCTGCCTATAATCCAGCGCTCTGGAGGGCGCGGCTGGAGACTCAGGAGTCCAAGAGCATCCTCAGCTCTGCAGGGAATGTGAGGTCAGTCTGGGCTACATGAGACCTTGTCTCAAATTAACAAATAGTAAATCAACCATATTTTAATGATCTGGGCAGGATTTAGGAATACCATCAAAGAATCCTTTGGGCTAACAACATGCCCAAAGGGTCGAGGGATGGGGAAAGAATGGTTAGTTACCAAGACTCCAAGAGGGCAGATACAAGAACATGAGCCTTGACAATAGCCCAGGCCTTCCAAAAGGGAGGATGGGCAACCCAGCTGGGAAACACTGGGAGAATCTTATCTCCGCATCTCTTTTCCCTCTTGCATTTTACTCTCATTTTTCTGGTTGGCCGAACATAAATGGAAAAACAGAGGGTCAGAGAAAGAGTTTTTGGTGCCGTCTCTGTGGCTTCAAGGTCCAAAGGTGGGTGGGAAACAGTGGACAACCATGTTCTGAAGAGCAAGGTGGGGGTTTCTATAAGTCATTGGTTTGATGATAGAGAAGATCTGGAAACTTGACCGATTCACTGGACATAGAAGGACAGGCAGGGAAACCCTGGAAATCCAAAACTTACAAGGGAGAGAGAGATGGAGGGAGGGAAAGAGGAGGAGGAAGAAGAGGAGGAGGAAGAAGAGGAAGAGGAGAGAGAGAGAGAAAGAGAGAGAGAGAGAGAGAGAGAGAGAGAGAGAGAGAGAGAGAGAGAGAGAGAGAGAGAAAACCAAGCCTAATGACTCTGAGTTCCAGTCCAGTGACCCACCACATGGTAGGAGGAGAGGACTCTCCACAGTTGTCCTCTGACCTCCCCTGGGTCACTCTAGGTTGTGTAACACCCCTCATACATTAAACAAACAAAATGTGTAATAGACTTATGTACAGCCATTGTGTAAAATACACAGTGGATTTTTAAAAAAAAGATAAACTCTCCTCAAATCATTCTGAAACAAAACCATTTCTGAGATAAAAATCTGCTAGGCCAGGATGTAGCTCATGGGTAGAACATTTGTCTACCATATGCAAAGTTCTGGGTTCCTTCCTCAGTAGGCTGCCTGTAAATCCAACACAGGGAGGCAGAGTCAGGGAGATCTCTGTGAGTCTGAGGTCAGCCTGGATTACATAGAGAGACTCTGTTTCAAAACAAAACACAACAAAAATACATTTTTGTAGCCTGCCACAGTGGCAACATGTAATTGAGCAAGTTTGAGTCCAACCTGAACAACAGGCCAGATTCTGGAGAGGAGGTGGTGGAAGGAGGGAGAGTTAGCAAATTTGTGTGTTTCCCCTTCCCACCTCACTAAGGAGTGGGGAGTTCTACTGATGAACTTTCACAAAGATAAAAGAGAAGGCAATAGATTCTTCTACATAAAGGAAGCAGACAGTGTAGGAAGCTATTGGCAGAAAGGAAGAAGATCTAAAGGTGGGAAGAGGGGGGGTCAGATGAAAGGATACCAAAAATTCACAGTCAGAGGAGAGAGGAGAAGGAATCTTTCCTTGGAGCCCAGGAGTGACCCACGGTGGAGCCTGCCTGCCTGGCTGTTCCTCCCTGCTAAGTCACTGGTTCCTCTCTTACAGCTAGCTCCTACAAATCAAAGTGTCCAGTTAGTTCCTTCAGGGTTTGTAACTCAAGGTTTATAATGACTGTCTGCTTAGGTTTCCTTTGGTCTGAAAGTTGCTGTGTGCCACATGGTCATCTTGATTTGTAGTGATTCTCTTGTCTCAGCCTGCCACGAGCTAGCTGGGGGTTACAGGTGTGAAGGACCACACCTGGCTCTTGTTATTTTTGTTTTGTTTTGTTTTCTACTTTATTTTATAGTTTAACTTATTGACGGGGGTGGGGTGGGGGGGGTGGGTAGGGTCTGTGAGGGCCGGGAGGCAGGAGTTGGTCCTTAGACTTGTTCAGCAAGCCCATTGCCAGCCGATTCCCTCTTTGGCCTCCTGCTGTTGACTTTGATGAAGCTTAAATATAAAGTCAAAGAGAACATGACCCTGGTAGCTGAAGGGGCCTTCTAGCCAAAATCAGAACTTGACCTTGAACCGGATATGGTGGTGCAAGCAGATAATCCCCTCTTACCCACAGGGCTGAGGCAGGAGGATCTTAAACTAAGCTACAGTGTGAGATACAGTCTCAAACAAACCAAAAAGACCTTCAATAAAATATTAAGTAAAGGTGCTGCAGAGATGGCTCAGTGGTTAAGAGCACTGACTGCTCTTCCAGAGGACCCAGGTTTAATTCCCAGCACCTATACAACAGCTCACAACTGTCTGTAACTCCAGTTAAAGGGATCCAACACCCTCAAACAGACATACATGCAGGCAAAACAGCAATGCACATAAAATAAATAAATCATTTTTTAAGAACTATATATAGACATATATAAAGTAAGGAGAAGATTGGGAATATAGCTCAGTGTTAGAGGCTTTTGTCTACCACGTGTCAAACCCTGGATTTTAGTCTAGGACCAGAAACACAAGTTTATTCTCTTCTATAGATTAGACACTGTTTGGATTCTTAACAATTTGGTCATTTTATGATTAAAAGAACAGACTCAAGCCCGGCGGTGGTGGCACACGCCTTTAATCCCAGCACTTGGGAGGCAGAGGCAGGCAGATTTCTGAGTTCGAGGCCAGCCTGGTCTACAGAGTGAGTTCCAGGACAGCCAGGACTATACAGAGAAACCCTGTCTCGAAAAACAAAAACAAAAACAAACAAACAAAAAAAAACAAAAAGAACAGTCTCAAAATCCATGTTCAATTCCAACTAATTATAACATCTTGAGGTCTCAGTTTCTTCTTTTTCTTTCTGTCTCTCTCTGAAACAAGACCTTACTCCATAGCCCCTGTTGACCTTCAACTCACAGCAATCCTACTGTCTCATCCTCTGTGTGCTAGAGTTACAGGCATAGACCACCCATGTCTGGCTGTAGGACTTGTGACTCCAAATTAGTGAGTGAGTTGACATAGCTGTGCTTTATGATGAATAGGGATCCCTTCAGGAGGAGCCTGAGAAATCAGTGGAAGCCAGGAAAATTCCTCAAGTGGAGCGGAAGGGGAGGAGTCAAGCTGTCACGCCTATTCACTGTTTTTAGGAATAAGGCCAAAAATTATTCCCTTTTGCTCTGCACTCAGGAAACATGAGAAAGCCACTGTCCAACATGCTAGAACGCATGGGCTGGACACTGTATTGTCTGTGTGGTAGCAAGATTATTTAGTTGTTAGTTTTGAGGTGGGGTCTTATGTAGCCCAGGCTGGCCTCAAACTTACTATGTAGTTGAGGATGACTGTGGACTTCTGACTCTCTGGGCTTCACCTCCTCAGTGCTGGGATTATAGGTACATACAACCATGCAGTGTATGTAGTGATGGGAATTGAACCCAGGGCTTCACGCCTGCTAGGCTAAAGCTCTGCCCCCTGTGTTACATCCCCTGCCTCAAGGTGAATCTTGAGCGCAGGCCATGGCCAGCCTTGCAGAACCATTCTCCCTTCCAGCTGACTGGCCTTCAGTCAGTGATCTGGCCGTTTATTTGTTAATGTTATTTGTTGTTAACTTAATTGTAGGAATTTGAAAAATGTAAAGCCTAACCCTGAAACCCTTAAGGCTAGTTACTCTTCCTAGATTGCAACCAATGTAATATTTACTAGCTAATTCCATCTTGATTATAATATGCTGAGCCCTGGAAAAGCTGCTGAAGGCTTCAAGTCCTGGTGTGCACAAATGGACAGGCTCCATCATCTGCCTTTGCTGCCAGGGCGAGAGAAATGGCAGAGGAGACTGGATTGAACAATTGGGTTTCAGAATGCCCTCGGGAGGAGGAAATCATTGTCTAGATGGACACAAATGATGCTGGCAATCCCCTGAGGGCAGAGGCTCAGCCACACCCTGTGGGGCCCATGCCTTATACACTGGTGAATACTCTGAAAGACCATAGCTCAGACTCACGATTCAATAGAGGACACTGAGACAAATCTGAAAGGCCACACAATCTATTCCCTTCCCATCAGCACTGGCTTACTCAGGATTATTTAGAAAGGTCTTATTCTTCTGTTTTATAGTTCAAACGTGGTGATATCCCAAATCAGACATCTGTGATTTCTCTGATGGAAATCTGTAAAGAATGGCTGAGGTGGTCTTTGCTTTCCCCCTCTGGATGCTGATTTTCTGCACCAAAGAATGAGCAAGAGACATGTTTATCCATCCTGCCGCCCCTTCCTTAGCCCTGAAATATGAAGGGGCCTTGATAGTTTGGCATCTCCAGGCAAGAAAGGTTTTGCTCTTTCTCCCAGTACCTCTAGATACCCAATCCAGCAACAAGCCCTTTTGAGGCGTGAAGTTGGGGACCAGAAACAGTGGGATTCTAATGACATCAACTGATGCTTTTTACCCTCTACCACAGACCCAGCCAGTGAGCCCTAGGCCTACTCCAGATAAATGGAGAGCCAAGAGGTAGCATGTGAGCATGTTTTCCAGCCCTTTATGAATATAAATATTTAGCACATGGCGTTTTGCAGAATTAAATCTCCAAGCCCAGATTAGCCTAGTAATATCATTATGTAGATGCCAGGGACAAGATACCTGGGACTGTGGTGTGCCTTGTCATTCAAGGATGCCTGTGACGACTTGATGCACTTTAATTTGCCAGGGCAATCATTAATTGCATATGAAACAGTTGGTGTTTGGCTTTAAGGGAAGCTGATTGGGTCAGTCGCTGAGCGGTTGGCTCAATGATCTACAGCTGGCTCTTAGCTCCAGCACCCCTGCTTTCTTTTCAAAAGCATTCTCACTCAATGTTTTGGGGACCCCCTGAGGAAGAGACTGTGAAACATTGGGGGTTTTAATCTGTGTTTTCCTTTGGGCTTTATAGCTTTAATTTTAATATTTTGGATAATAAAGACTGATTTTAAATTAAATTTTCCGAGTCTGCCATCTGTGATTGTTTGGACTTCTCTCTCCTCTCTGGCGGTTCTTTGACTTAATGTTCCTTGAACAGGAGGGAAAGTGGGTTTCCAGCAGGAGAGGAGCAAGGGACAACCAAACAGGACAAGCCTGGAAGTTTACAGAAATAGGGAGACGCTTTGACCATGGCCTGGAAGTTGGGGTGTGCGGGGTGGAGGTGGGGTGGCGTTGATGTCTAGAGCCAAGAGTCACAAAGGGGACCAGATATAGCTGTGGCTTCCTCCTCTTACCTCTTGATTTATCTTTGAAAAAGACATTGCCAAGGTTGTATCTTGGTTTGCCCATCTGTTACAGAAGTGTCCCGTTGCTATGATAAACACCAGGGCCAAAAGCAACTTGAGGAGCAAAGAGTTTGTTTCAGTTTACATTTTTAGGTTACAGTTCATCATTGAGGGAAGTCAAGGCAGGAGTCTGGAGGCAGGAACCAAGGAGCAACCAGGTGTGGTTGCACATGCATTTGATTCCAGTACTCATGAGGTAGAAGCAGGCTGATCTTTGTGAGTTCACCGCAGCCTGGTCTACACAAAGTTCCAAGACAGCAAGGGCTATACGGAGAGACCATGTTTCAAAAAAAAAAAAAACAAAAACAAAAATCGTGGACAAACACTTCTTTACTAGCTTATTCCCTCTCGCTTGTTAGGCTAGCTTTGAGAAACAGCCCAGACCAACCAGCCTAGGAATGGTGCTTCCCACAGCGAGCTGGGATCTCCCAAATCAATAATCGATCAAGACAATCACTTACAGTCAGGGCCAAAGGTCAATCTGATTGAGATGATTTTTCAGTTGTGATTCCCTTTTCCCTATTGACACTAGGTTGTAAAAGCTAGTCAGCACAAGACGTGACTTTGTTTGTTTGTTTTGCACTAATAGGACTGTTAGAAATAACAGTCACAAAGAAAAGGAGCACTATTTCGATGAAGAGTCTGAACTCTCTCTTGGTCAGGAGCATATGCCAGGAAGAGCAGGCACACGAAGTGCACTAGGCTTTTAGTCTGACTTAGGTGGTGCGTTTCCCCATTGACTAGTGTCTGATCTCATACTCTTAATCAACTGACTAGTCTTAAAATAATTGGTTAGGAAGTGACAAAGGAAAAAGAGAGGGGTCACTGCTCCAAGGGAAAAGGGGTCATTGCTCCAGACTATCAAATTTCTGGAGTGTAGCAGGGAGTCTCTGTATAAACAAAAGTTTTAGCAGCTCTGTGTGTGTGTGTGTGTGTGTGTGTGTGTGTGACTATATAGATCTCGCTGTCCAGAATCTAACTCTGTAGACCAGGCTAGCTTTGAACTCACGGAGATCTTCCTGCCTCTGTCTCCAGAGTGGTGGGATTAAAGTCATGTGCCACCACCCCTGTGGCTCTTTTTACTTTTTGATACAAAATGTCACTAAATTGCCCAGACAGGCCTTGAGCGTCCTCTGCAGTCTAATCAGGCAAGTGCTCTACAGACTAAACTACATTGCCAGCCCCAGCAACAAGATTTTCAGATAAAGGCTAACCCACCAAAGAGGTGTCCTTCCAGTTTCCAAACTCTTCTTCAGAAGACAGCCCTAGAACACAGGGACTGTCCTTACCCCCGGAAAGCTATGGCCCGGTGAGCACTTTGGTGTTTCCGGATCTTCAGTTAAGTCTGGGAAATGTCAGCCTTAACCGACGTCGTTCTTCATGCTGTCAGTGAGACCAAGAGGAAGGCTTTGCCCACCTTGGAAGGGAAGTGAGGACGCATCATCACGCCCACTGCGGACCACGGCGTTAATGAGTCAGACACACAGACGGCACCACGGAGACAAACGTGGAGCGAACGCTCAGGATAGATGGAAGAGCACCCGCCAGAGTGGAACTGGGATTTGATACCGAGGGAGAGGCGGAGTGTGCGGCGTGCACAGCCACGCAAGGAACGCCTCCTGCCTTGCCTTCTGTTAGTGGGAAGGGGTTTCTTGCGGGGTCAAGTTTTGTATTTGAGAAGGGGAGAAAGCATGTAAGAGGAGTTCCAGGGAGAGTTTCTTATTTGAGAAGAAAGACGAGCCCTAAGGATCAGGAAAGCCACCCTCAATGTCCCCTGACAGGAGGTGAGACACAGGGAGCCGTGGAGTTGCTAGAGGCCTTCAGTTCTGGCTCCGTAGCAGGCTTTTTGTTGTTGTTGTTGAATCCTTATGTAGCTGAGGCTAGCCTCTAACTCACCATCTGCTTGCCCCACTCTCAGAGGTGCTAGGATTGCAGAAGTGTCACCACAGGCAGCCAAGAAGGCTGGATTATTTTATATCTGCTGATCTCTCTTCCCCACCCCGCCCCCACCCCTGTTACCCTCCCACCCCTACATCTCCATCCTCCGTCTTAGAAAAAGGTCAAATTCATTGCTCCACAGGTCAGAGGGCAAAGGTTCATAAAATGACCTTGAAGATCAGGGGAAGCCATCTTCCAGACCCAGAGCAAGTCAGGAGCTCGGGCAAGCAGGTATTTACCATATTTCTAAGATCCCACATGGCCATCTTTTGTCCCAAACGACTCCTGGAACAAGAGATAGCTGAATCCAATCTCTCTCTCACTCTTCCTTTTTCTCTCAAATACAGAACACACACACACAGAGACAGATTCTGTCTCCTTCTCTTCCTCTCTAAGAACTCCCTTGTTCCCCCAAGTAGACACAACCTTGTTGCCCCCCAATAGTGGAAAACAACCCCAACAAGTGCCTATGAAAAAAGACTTTAAGACTCATGAATATTTAGCTCGTCCTCATGTAAAATATATGACTTTGTGTAAGGATCAGGCGAACGAGGTGCATGATTTTTTTCTGATTTATGGGCCTGGAGACGGATTATTCATGGCAGAGCAGCTGTGTGGAAAGATTCATCCGCTGCAAAATGTGATTGTACATCAGGCAGTGTGTGGGAACGGAGCTATGACTAATGGCTGCTTTACATATAAATGAGAAGGTTTGTGCTAGGAACTGTAAAAAAATACAATCACTCAGCTGACGGGCAGGCTCCTTATCGTGGATGCAGGAGAGGGACCACCAGAAAGGTAGGCGAATGGATGCTTCCCCTCCTCCAGAGCCAGGTCGTAAGATAGAGGGTGGAGAGAGGGGTCGGAGAACTTCGGAAAAGCAGGAGTCACCTTTCCTGATCCCTCTCAGTCTCTGCATTTCATCTGACCCTCTAGACCCCACCAAAAGCACATCTGGGTGGAGAATGTCCTAGCAGAAGAGCTATGTTGTCCGTTGCATCTTGAAGTGATGAGCATTCACAGATCTCCTGACTCCAGCCTGGGGCTGCTGAGGGTTCAGGTCCATTTCAGAAAGAGAACAACATGCACAGGGTGAACCTCAAAAGAGAAAATCTCTGTGAGTCTGAGGTTTTCCTCTGCTACTTACTCCTCAGCCTCTCATGCTTTCTGTTTGTTCATCTCTCTCCTCTCTTGTAGCTGAGACAGGCTGTCTAGACATTGCAGATGTGGACAGATGTTGGGTCTGTAATTTATAACAACGGCCTCCAGAAGGCAATTCCAATTTGTTTCGGTAAGGCTTTGAGTTACAGGCAGAAAAAATATCCTGTAAATACCGTTGACTTACATGGTAACTACACCAAGGGTTTACTTAGTGAACAATCACTAACTATAGCATAATTACACATCCCTGCAGATTACTGGAGAATTTAGTGTCACTGAGCAGACAATGACCACCAAATCGAAGTCACGGCTCCGGGAAGGGCTGGAAAATAAGGGCATTGACTCACACTTAGTAGGAATTTATTTCTATTTCTTCACATTATCAATTATCCTCTATCCTGAGGATCCCTTCAGCCTTATCTCTGTCATAGATAACCCCTGACTATCATACCAAACTCCAGGCAAGTACATGCTGGTTGTAGTTTTCAACTGATAGAGGTTTAGGCCACGCAGTGTCTGGGGGTACTCACAAAACCCTCAGACAAGCATGAGGCTAGCAATTAACTTCCCCATTATTGTAATGGCTCCACAGTCAGCAGCAGGGCTGAAGGGCACCGAGCCATCTTCACTTTGTCCTGGTGACCGATGGTTCAACAGCTGTCCAGGCCAACAGTGAAGCTGACAGGACCACCCACATCGTGAAGTCTATTCTGGTCATTCTAGTTGGAAATGGAAAGGCACAGTTTTAGAATACTTTCTCAAGAATTTCAGGTTGCTTCGTACTCCCATCTGGGGTGGTATGAGTATGTCAGGGGAGGTGGGCAGGCTGGTGCTAAGGCTTTTCATAGGCAAAGAAGTTAAGTGGTCTAACCTTGATCCCAGTGCTGGCATCAGAAGTCACGTGTGTAGCAGGGGGGGTGGGGGGGGGTACGTAGGTCTGTCATCCTTGAGAATTCTGACCAGCTGGTCCCTTTGGGATTAGGGGATCAGGATCGGCTGGCAGCTGGGAGCTCCGGCTTCTCTGGATGTATAGGGTTGCAGCTGAAATAGCCATCAAGGTATCATTTGTGTCTGGCTGGGTGTCGGGGGAAGGAAGGTGGGAATAAGGTGGAGTGGGTAGAGAAATGTGGAAATCAAATGAACACATTGGCAGTGTTGTTTACCAATTCTTCATCCATCGCCAACCTTGTCTAGTTGATTTGTTTCATATGATCTTCCCTTCTCCTCTCACCTGTCCAGAGACAATCAAATAAAACTTAAGCTTAATACATTTCTAGTCACAGACTTCTCGGTTTCCACAGAACCT
>NW_022196904.1:176522214-176542885 GCF_008632895.1 Mastomys coucha | reverse complement strand
TGTAGACCAGGCTGGCCTTGAACTCAGAAACCCGCCTGTCTCTACCTCCCAAGTGCTAGGATTATAGGTGTGCGCCACCACCACCCGGCAGCCTCCTGCTTCTTTAAGAACAGATATTGCATAGAGAATCCTTATTCTTTGCAACTGTTGTCTGAATTCTCTCCCTTTCTTCCTGGCTCCTACTTATGGTATGTTTGGTAGCCACCCAAATAGAGTAATATCTTGCCCTCACTGGAAGAAATGGTCTGCTTTACTATGTTGGTAGAGCTTCTGCACCAAATGCTGGGAGGGAAGGCTACTGGAGGCAAAGGAAGAGAGGTGAGATTATAACTGAAGGTATTGCCCTGGCAAGCACTGGCCACAGGCTGTGACCTCTGTCCTGCCCAGGAGAAAAGATGTTAGCTGCAAGGATGGGTTTAGGAAGCAATTTGTGCCTTTCAAGTTTAACATTTCTGCCTATGCTGCTGCATGGTGAATTTAAAGCCACTTTGGGAGACAGTGAAACTATGTCTCAAATGAACTAACAAACAGGAAAGCTCTGCACCTGTGGATGTAGCGCTGTCAGTAAAGTGCTTTCTCATTACCCTGCAGGTATGGAGAGTTCCATCCGCAACACTGCATAAGCCAGATGGATTGGCACATGCCTATAACCTTAGCACTGAGGCAGTGGGAACAGGAAGATCAGAAGTTCAAGGTTATCCTCAGTTATGTAACAAATGTAAAGCCAGCCTACCATATAAGAGATTCTATTTAAAAATGGAATACTAGTTGTTTTTTTTTTTGTTTGTTTGGTTGGTTGGTTGGTTGTTTTATTTTGCTTTGTTTTGTTTTGTTTTGAGACAGGGTTTCTCTGTATAGCCCTGCCTGTCCTGGAACTCACTCTGTAGACCAGGCTGGCCTCGAACTCAGAAATCCACCTGCCTCTGCCTCCCAAGTGCGGGATTAAAGGCATGCATCAACACTGACCAGCTAGTTTAAAAAAAAATTAGTATTTGAGGTTTGGAAAGATGGCTCAGTGGTTAAGAGCACTGACTGCTTTTCCAGAGGTCCTGAGTTCAATTCCCAGCAACCACATGGCCACTCACAACCATCTGTAATGGGATCTGATGCCTTCTGGTGTGTCTGAAGACAGCAACAGTGTACTCACATACATAAAATAAATAAAGAAATCTTAAAAAGAAAATAGTATTTAAGCCTGATGATGATGGTGCATGCTTTTAATCCCAGTATTTGGAAGGCAGAGGCAGGTAGATCTCCAGGCTTGAGGCCAGCCTGGGCTACAGAGTGAGTTCCAAGATTGCCAGGGTTACACAGAGAAACCCTGTCTCCTCCCTGTACCTAACTCCCCCAAAATTACCACCACCAACAAAATATTAGTATTTGTCCAGGCATGGTAGCACATGTGCTGTAATCTCGGCTCTTAGTAGGCAGAACTAGGAGCATCACAAATTCAAGGATAGCCTAGGCTACATAGTGTGACCCCGCCCTCCTCACCAGCAAAGCCAAGCACTTAAGGTTTGGAAAGCAGTGTTGAGATTCCTGAGCCATGTTTTTATGGAGACTTTGAAAAATACAAGTGCATGCTGCCTTCCAGGGACCTGTGAGGTGTGGGTGGTAATAATAGGGTGCCCTCAAGCCCCAGAGAGAGATGCTTCAGAGGGCACCAAGCCTGGCACAGCTCCCTGGCCGAGGTGGGTGTGGGTGTTTGTACTTGCAGCCCTGTGGGTGGAAGGAAGGATGCCCTCAAGTTAGGAAGGATGAATGAGCGATAATGATGCTCATGGTGAACAAGACTAGAGAGATTATCGTACCAGGTGCAGACTATTTCCTTGGTGTTCCATCTACACATTAGTTCTCCAAAGAAACATGTGCTCACTGCTAGTTAGCAGAGCTCTCCTCAGAATGAGAGGAAGCACACCCCCCACCCCCACCGTCGCACCACGTCTTCAGTGAGCATTAGCAGGAAGGTCGGGTACAGTTTCCAGGGCCAGAAGATAGAAGTGAGTGGGAAAGCAAGCTGCAGGGGAGTGACTCCATAGATGTCTTCAGGGAGTGAGGTTCAAGGTGCAGACTTGCGTGCTGCAACTCAGGTGGAGGTATCACTGGACTAGGAGAGACCTAAAGAAAGGCTGGCTCAGAGGGTAAGAACACTGGTTGCTCTCCCAAAAGACCTGGGTTCAATTCCTAGCACCCACATGGCAGCTCACAACTTTCTGTAACTCCAGTTCCAGTAGATCCAACACCTTCATACAGATATACAGACAGGCAACTAATGCCTATTAAAAACTAAAAACAAATGCATATTAAAAACTAAAAAAGGAAAGGATGAACTTCCTCGTGTGTATAAAAATGTACAGGGAACATCTAATATGAACATGCATACCTGTGTATCACCTGGTACCTTTTAAAATTTATCTTATGTATATGAGTAAACTGTCACTATCTTCAGATGCATCAGAAAAGGGCACTAGATCCCATTACAGATGGTTGTGAGCTACCATGTGGTTGCTGGGAATTGAACTCAGGACCTCAGGACCGCTGAGCCATCTCTCCAGTGCATCGGCTGATACTTAAAAAGATGTCTGAACTACTGAGGAAAGACCAGCTGTCTCAGCAAGGAATTATTTCAAGAGCTGCTCCCACCTTACAATCTTCTGTAGGCCTCTTTTTCTATTGTTATTTTGTCTGAGACAAGGTCTCTCTACATAGCCCTGGCTGTCCAGGAATTCTCTCTGTAGACTAGGCCAGTCTCAAACTCACAGAGATCCACCTTTCCCTGCTTTCCAAGTGCTGGGATTAAAGGTGTGCACAACTAAGCCCAACTTTTTTAGGCCTCTTCATCAGCTAATCCAGGCCTGGGTTGTTGGAGGGAGAAGGGCAGAACAGGATGAGAAAGGGCAGTGAGCGTAAAGTCTGGAATGATTCTCCAGGCTTAATCACGTCTAAGGCAGGCCTGATACCTTAGATGCCATTCGTGTGTCTGGGAAGCTCTGGAGCAGTGGACATACAGATTCAGACCCTAACCTTAGGTATTTTTTTAATACTAATCCCAAGGATTCCAAACTACTTTATTTGGAAGATAGTAGAAGACCAGGCGCTTTGGACCCAGGATGCCTAGGGTTGAATCCTGTCATTCTCTATGTATTGGCTTCCCATATGTGGTGTTTTGAGTGTGCTTGGCACAGGAGGTGTGGCTTTTATTTGAAGGAAGTATACCATTGTGAGAGTGGGTTTTGAGACTTTCCTCCTAGCCACTTGGGAGACAGTCTTCTGTTTGCCTTCGAAATAAGATGTAGAACTCTCAGCTCCTCCAACAAGATATAGAACTCTCAGCTCCTCCAGTGCCTGCCTGGATGCTGCCATGCTCCCGCCTTGATGATAATGAACTGAACCTCTGAACCTGTAAACTAGCCCCAGTTTAATGTTGTCCATTATAAGAGTTTCCTTGGTCATGTGTCTGTTCACAGCAATGGAAACCCTAACTAAGACACCGTCTATTCATTCACTCAATAGATACTTAGTGAATAGCTATCACATGCTAGGTATATGTCTTCTTTAAGGCAAGGTGTTTAATTAAGCTTAGCTACTTTCAATTCTTCCATCTCTCAGGTAAGAGTAATATAATTACATATCACAGTTGTGCACACAGTTGACACTCAATAAATGCTTGAATGTTTCAATTACAACTTTAAAAAATGAATTATTTATTTCATGCGATCAGTGCATCCTGCACGTATGTCTGGGTAAGGTTGTCAGATCTCCTGGTAACTGTAGTTATAGACAGTTGTAACCTGCTACATGGGTGCTGGGAATTGAACTCAGGTCCTTTGGAAGAGTAGCCAGTGCTCTTAACCCCTGAGCTGTCTCTCTAGCCCCCATTTACAGCTTTGTAACACTATCTTATTTGCTGATATTTTCCTCCACAAGTAGCTGATCTGCACCTTAGGGAGTTTTGTTGAGAATTTTGTAGCATTCTAGAGGATCCCTATGTTTTTATAGGTGACATTAACAATGGGTGAGCATGGGAGGCTTCTCTGGCTCAAGACAGCCTGGTATAGGTTCAACCATGGGATCTCTCCTCTCTCTCTCTCTCTCTCTCTCTCTCTCTCTCTCTCTCTCTCAGCTGTAAGCCCTTCTATCATAGACTTTGTCTTCATATGTTTAGCACGGTGGCCATAGTATGTTTGACACTGCCACTGAAAAGGCTGGTATGGAATGAAAGTAATGGCTCAGTGGTTAAAGATGTATATTACTCTTGCTGGGGATCCAAACTTGGGTCCAGCACCCACATCTCATAACCACCTACAACTCCAGTTTCAGGGAACCTGATGTCCTTTTCTGGCCTCAGTGGCACCTACCCTGTGCAACACCCCCACCCCACCCAGATACCCTTAATTCAAAAAAAAACCAAAATGAGTTGTTTGTTAAATGGAAGGGAGGAAGAGGGATTCCAGTACTGTAGATTCTGCAGGCCTCTCATTGCTTCATTCAACAAATAAATCCATCATCTTCAGTGCCTCTGGGGCACTATGTCAGGTGCTGGGGAATATAGCATTTAAGCAAAACAGACTGGGTCCCTGCCCTCATGGAGCAGAGATGGTGGGCAAATAGAGGCTATGATCAAATAGTTGAAAAAGGAAGCAAATCATGCCAAGAAAGCATATATACACATACATACATGTATATATGTATGTACGTATAAGCATATATATGTGTATATACATGTATATGTATATATACACACACATATATATATACATGTGTGTATATAAATATATGCATATGTATGCATATATATACATTATATGTGTGTGTATATATACATATATGTATACACACACACACACACACACACACACACACACACACACATATATATATATATATATATATATATATATATATATATATGGCATGGATAGTGACTTGAATGAGAAATCTCCCCAATAGGCTCAGGGGTTTTGAACACTTGATTCCCCAGTTTGTGGCACTGTTTGGGGAAGTTTAGGAGGTGTGGCTTTATTGTGTCACCAGAGCTAGACCCTGCATGGTTGCTAGTTCCTGCTCTTTCTGCTTTGTGCTTGTGGTGAAAGATGTGTGCTCTCAGCACTGGGCTCCTGAAACCGTGCCTGCTGCTTGCTTCCCGGCCTACCATCATGGTAGACTCTCATCCTCCTGGAACGAGGCTCAAGGAAACTCATCCTTCTATACGTTGCCTTGGTTACAGTGATTTATCACAGCAACAGAAAAGGAACGAAGACAGATAGGGAGCTGACCAGGTCTGAGTAATCACAAGATTTTCCCAAGGTGCAACACAAGGTTTTTTTCAAGGTGCAACACGTCTGCAGACAGCTGTAATCGGAGCTGGAGTGAAGGTCAGCAGGTACTTTTGCAATGGCTAGGGGAAGCCTTTCTTAGAGGCTGCTTCCGGGGTGGCACATTTAGACCTCAAGGGAAGGTAGACATGGCGGGAATGAGCTTTGTAACCACGAGCATCGAGCAAAGAAGTTGGGGACCTTAGTTCGGTCGTCCCTCAAGAGCGAGAGGACACTTTAAAGCACTGAAGTGCTTTTAAGTTCAGAGACATGGTGGCACTGAGTTCTCGAGGCAACAGATGGCAGTGACCTTGGGGTGGGTGGGGTGGGAGAATAGAATGATGAGCCCTGTCTGCTACAGTGAGCTGAGAAGGCTTGCTGGTAGTCTTGGGACCTGCAATTACAAGTGGATATGAGGGAGGCACATAGCAGGTTCTTGGGTCTGTTTTTGTTGTTTTTGGTTGTTTGTTTTTCAAGACAGGTTTTCCCCGTGTAGCCCCGGCTGTCCTAAAACATGCTCTATCCTAAAACATGCTGGCGTCCCTAGGGCTGGGGTTAAAGGTGTGCTCCTCCACTGCCCCGGCTGACTCCTGGGTTTGTAAAACTCGCTCTGGGCGTCTACCTGCTCCTTGAAGACTTGTGTGAAAGGTCTTCCTTCTCCGTGCCTAGTGCATTCAGCTCCGATGCCTTCAGAGGTGAGTGGATTTCCATTTCCAGATAATGAAAAAATGAGCAGAAGCTCTGCTGAACCTGGTGGGGGGGCACTGAGAAGGTCATTTCCCCCAAGCAACCCCTGGTTATTCAGCCACTCACATTCGTCTTCCCAACTCACCCAAATCCGAACAGGCATTCTCTCCCTCTCTGACCTCCCAGACCTACACCGACTTCCAAACACTCCCCACAGGCTACTCCATCCTGGCCCTATTTATCCTCATCTCCCCAAAGCTCCTGCACCCCTCCTTTCTCCTCCCTACCTCCCCCTCGTTCCAGCCCCAGCTTCCCTTCACCCTATTAAGAAACAACCGCCCCACAGAAGTCTCTGCCCCTGGCGGCAGCTCCCTGAGCCCCGCCCGCCCTCCCTCCTCCTGCAACTGCTCCTCTCCCTGACAGATGCCTCAGAGCCCCGGGCCGCAGTTAAGGTGACGAGATGCAGCAATTCTTTATGAACATTTCATTCCTGCTCGCTACACGACGTAAATTAGATGGTGTGTTACATTCGGGCAATAAGAGAGATATGTCACCACGACGCTGGCCCATTGGATGGAGAGGGTAATCCTGCCGTGAATTTCATTACTGCTTTTATATAGACAGAATTAGCTCGGTGACAGCGAGCCTGATTGTCTTTCACTAGGGGTTTGGCGAAGAGCTGAAAGGATTTCACCCTGATGTGCACACTACTGAGTGACCCCGCTCACCAGCGGCTCCACTGATTGCTTTGCACCTTGCAGACCTCGCTACTGGCTCAGCCTCTTGCCGGCCTCGCTCGCTCCCTCCGGGTCTCCAGCCCACTCCGCCCTGCCTGGCTTTCTCTGGAAGCCAAAGCCAAGAGACCTAACAGAGGAGTCACAAAGGTCGTGAAGGGATGTGTCTGTGGGGAGAAGCAGGACCGCAGAGCTAGCACCAAAATAAAACAAAAATCCTCCTGGGAGTATGCTCTCCTGACCGGGTTCTGGGGTCACTCACGCTCACTACGGATAAGCCCATGTCCTTCTAGGCAGGAGCTGGTATGCCCCTTAGGTGTGTACAGCACACTGCAGCTTTCATTGGGTTCCTGTCCTGTGAACTCCTGCATTTCTGGTGTGGACTTCTTTCCGTCCACTTTCTCCTCATATCTGTTAAGTCATCCCAACTCTATACTCATCAGACTTCCTCCGTTCTTAGTGGACCTAGATGGCCCTGAACCAGCAGCCTTCCTTCTGAAGACCCCAGACCAAGCTTTCTTCCCTAGATCTTTGCCATGGTCCTGGGAGAGAGACAGACAGCCCAGCCCCTCCCTGGTACTTGGCTTTCTGTCCACCTCCTCCCTCACCTCTGTTGACCCCTCAGCCTTGGCCTTACCGCCAAGGCCTTTCTGCAGCAGCTGGCCACTCCCGAAGTTGGCCAGGGACAACCAGGCTAGGCACCTGATCACCGCTCTGGTTCTCTTTCCAGAAGGCCCGCAGAGAGACTCTCTGAGTCTTCCCTTGGGGGATCAGGGACCAGGCCAGAGCAGACAGTATAATCCCCTCAAATCCTCCTTTTCTTTTGGTCAATCCGACACATCTGTCAGGAAGGCTTCTCTGGGACTCAGAGCAGTGAGGGTTGTGGCTGGGTTGGGAGGCATTAAGGTCACAGTCCTCACTTTCCAGCAGGGGAGGGGGTCTCCTGGAGCCCAACAGAGCTGGGGTGTGGGGTGGGTGCTAGAGGTCTGAAGTAGGGTTCCCATGTGCTGACAAGTCTCCGAATGCCATCCAACTGAGCTTGCTGCCAGCACCTGCCAGCCTGCCTATAGTCATATCCCTTCCCCAGTACAACTGTCCCCTGACGCTTCTCACCATGTCAGGACAATTCCAAAGGGCCATCCTGGCTCCTGGGGTAGGCTAAGGCCTTTTTGGAGACCGAGACATACCCTAACCTTTCCCTCTTCCCAGCACTGCTTCCACCTAGTTTTTTTGTTTGTTTGCTTTCTTTCTTTCTTTTTTCCTTCCTTTCTTTCTTTCTTTCTTTTTTTGGTTTCTCGAGACAAGGTTTCTCTGTGTAGCCCTGACTGTCCTGGAACTCATTCTGTAGACCAGGCTGGCCTTGAACTCAGAAATCCACCTGCCTCTGCCTCCCAAGTGCTGGGATTAAAGGCGTGCTTCCTCCTAGTTTTATCGTCAGCATCAACATCAGGATCAGCATCTTATATCTATGGGTGTTTTGCCTGTACCACATTACGCATGCGCCACATGCATGCCTACTGGCGTCAGAAGAAGGTGTTGTATTCCCTTGAACTGGAGTTACAGATGGTTGTTAGCCTCCATGTGGGTGCTGGGAATTGAAACCCAAGTGTTCCGGGAGAGCCATCAGTGCTCTTAGGTGCTGAGCCATCTCTGCAGCCTCTTCTTCTCAGTTTTGCCCAGCTCCCCTCCCGCATATAGAATAATTGCACAGAATGCTCCATTTCAGTCACCTTCCACATCCAACCTGAGAGCAGTTCCTAGCCTGTGTGTTAAATGGGGCCACCGAGTGATGAGAGTGCATAAAATATAGTTCCCGGGGATGCAGCTGCGGCCTTGTGACATTGTGACTGTCATCATCGTCACAGCTGGCCCCATTCAGCTGGTACAACAGGGGTCAGCATATAGATAAATGCCCAGCCTCCTCGCTTTACCCTAAGGACAAGGTCCTTCATACTTTACACTTTGTCTCTTTATCAGAATAACCTTTCCAATTGCCAAACTTGTTATTCAGGAAGACAGCCACCATCTCAAGGATTCACAGGCCCAAACTGCTACAGTTCAGTCAAACACATGTTAGCCTTTAGTTTGGTTTGGCTTTTAAGGAAGGTTTTGTGTAGCCCAGGCTGGCCTGGAAATTGCTGTGTAGCCGAGGATGACTTTGATTGCCTGTCTTCTGCCTCTAGCTCCTGAGTGCGGGGATGGCAAGTGTGAGCCACCACACCACAGTTTTAACAGTTTTATGCAATGCTAGAGACTGAAGCCAGGTCTTCCTGTATGCTAAGCAAGCACTCTCCTGACTGAGTCACATCCCCGACCCAACCAAGAAAGAATCAACTGAGCCGGGCCGTAATCCCAGCACTTGGGAGGCAGAGGCAGGCCGATTTCTGAGTTCGAGGCCAGCCTGGTCTACAGAGTGAGCTCCAGGACAGCCAGAGCTATACAGAGAAACCCTGTCTCGGAAAAAAAAAAAAAAGAACCAACGGACCATACCCGTCACACTCTGTGGGTGTGTTCCCAGTTGGCTTCCTAAGCATGCTCTGTCCTCATACGGACCAAAGCCTCCATCTCTGCAGCGAAGGTACAAGAACAGGTTCCCAAGGACAGCCCAAGAGCAGTGTCCTCTGGTTTGAGCTACGCTTTCCTCTTCCGCCTTGTCTGCAGAGCCCCCGAAACCACAGGCCAGTCTGATAGTTCAGCAGGTAAAAGCGATTGCCCAGGGTCCTCAGATTGATGTCCAGAACCCTATAAAGGTAGAATAGAGGAGGCAGTCTCTATAAGGTGGTCCTCTGACCGCCACAGCGCACATTGGCATGTGTCCCTCTCCTCACAATATTGATAGGTTTTTTTTTTTAAAGTATTAAATTAAAAAGTTCTACAATCTCTTTCTCCCAGGAGACAGGGAGGCGGTTGGCTGTGGTCCTGTTACTATGGGTGTGCTGTGCCTTCTCCTGGGTTATCAGCTTTAGAGTGAAAGGCTGGTAGAGGCCCTGCCTGTGGAGCCAGGTCTCTGCTCTGGGGCTTGCTCCCAGGCTCTTCTGGGAGCCATGCTTCTCTGAAGGGCAAAGGCCTAGCTCTCTTGCTCTGGAGCTTTCTGTGCAAGGCTACAGATGCTGAGCAGAGCCTGGGAGCTGGGGGGATGGAGTTTCTCACCCTACCCCCACCCTTTTCTGACGTCACAGCCCTCGCTTCCTGACACTAATTGGTTGCCTTGGAAACAAGTTCCTTAAAGTGCAGGATGACTGGATGTAGTGGGAGGGAGAGCTGCAGGAGCCAGCTTTGTCAGGAAGAGTCCACAGAACCCCCTCAGAATCATGCAGGGCTTCCCAGAGCTGCTCTCTTCCTTGGGACAAGTCTCTGGTGGGACAAGTCTCTGGTGTGGAAGAAGAGGGGCCGGCTCAGGGGACAACTCAGGAAAACGCTGTGGGCATTGATGGTCTGGATTTGTTTGTTTGTTTGTTTGTTTGGTTAGTTGGTTTTTGGTTTTTGGTTTTTGGTTTGGTTTTTCGAGATAGGGTTTCTCTGTGTAGCCCTGGCTGTCCTGGAACTCACTCTGTAGACCAGGCTGGCCTCGAACTCAGAAATCTGCCTGCCTCTGCCTCCCAAGTGCTGGGATTAAAGGTGAATGCCATCGCTACCTGGCTTGGTCCAGATTTTTTTAACTAGACTACACAAAGTTAGTCTTAAATCACCATGCCTGCCATTTTCTGCTTTATTTTTGAGTGAGGAGATCTTATTGGAAGTCAGAATCCAAGGCAAAAAAAGAAGAAGAAAGAAGAGAAGGAAGAGGAAAGAAAGGAAGGAAGAAAGGAAATGAAGTAAACAAAAATCAGTCACTTACTCTGGAATAAGTGCGTATCAGTAGTGATAAGGGCAGTCTTTCAGGTCAGATGTGACCTCTTCCAGGAACTCTCATTAACCAGGTAATCTCCCATCTACCCTCATCTGCACACACACACACACACATACACCACATACACACACCACATACACACACACACCACACACACACCACATACACTCACACACACACACATCACACACACACCACACACACACACCACACGCACACACACACACTCTCGTGTATGCACACAGGCACACAGACAGACACACATGCATGCACACACACCACACACACACCACACACACACACACCACATACACACACACACACACATCACACACACACCACACACACATACACACTCTTGTGTATGCACACAGGTACACAGACACACATGCATGCATACAAGCACACAGATAGACACATACATGAATGTACACACATATGCATGCACTCATACATGCATGTGTATGCGCACGCGCACACACACACACACCACATACCCTTCACCACTTACTCCAGAGCTCATCTATAATTCACTTAACAAACATTTACCAGCCTTTGCTATGTTATAGAATCTGTCCTGAGGTACCAAGCCCAAAGGTTGATTCATAAATCTGTGAGCTGACAGGGCTCCTCTTTTAAAGGAGGAGACCAACTCTCACAGGTTGTCCTCTGACATCCACATGTGTAAATGGCACACATGCCACCTCCATCAATGGAGACATGCAATAAAAATTTTTTTCAAGACTGGCGGTGGTGGCGCACACCTTTAATCTCAGCACTTGGGAGGCAGAGACAGGAAGATTTCTGAGTTCGAGGCCAGCCTGGTCAGGGCTACACAGAGAAACCCTGTCTCGAAAATACAAATATATATATATATATATATATATATATATATATATATGTGTATATATATATATATATAGAGAGAGAGAGAGAGAGAGAGAGAGAGAGTCTCTACATCACCCCTACTGTCCTAGAACTCACTATCCAAACTGTCTTCAAACTCAGAGATTTACCCACTTCTGCCTCCCAAGTGCTAGTATTAAAACCATATACCACCATGCCCCAACTCATGATAAAAATATAGGTTTTTTTGTTTGTTTTTTCGAGTCAGGGTTTCTCTGTATAGCCTTGGCTATCCCGGAACTCACTCTGTAGACTAGGCTGGCCTCGAACTCAGAAATCCGCCTACCTCTGCCTCCCAAGCACTGGGATTAAAGGCGTGCGCCACCGCCCGGCAAAAGTATTTTTTAAATAAGTCCCTGGTCTAGAGAGATGGCTTAGTGGTTAAAAACATAAAACCATGCAGCTCTTCCATATACTACAAACCCCACCATCCTTTCAAGGGCCCCAGAGTCTCCCCTGTTCTCTCAAGGCCAAGAAGCCAACAAGCAGTTAGGACTGGAGGTGAGAGCAGAAAGTCCTGGTGCTGTGTGTCCTCTGGACTTCCGGCACAGGCACCAGACACACCCACATGCTCCTGTGACTTGCAGCTTGCTGACACACTTACACACATTTCAAGGTCAGTAGCAGAAATTTCGACTTCTTGTAAATTGGCCAATACAAACATGTGAGCATGTGTGTGATTCCACTTAAGATCTTGAGAATAAGCATGTGTTTCTGAGAAGGGGGATTTAGGTGTGTATGAGTGTGTGTGTGTGTGTGTGTGTGTGTGTGTGTGTGTGTTTCCAAATGCTTGGGTTTTTTCAAAATGGCTTAGAGCACTGCTGTCATTTATGGGGTTTAAAATGTCAGAACAGGGCCCGAGGGGAGGCAGGGGAGATTAAACTGCAAACAGTGAAGGTTATAGATGACGTTTCTGATATGCTGACAGGCAGACTCAAATGATGCTGCACTTTAGCAATCATTTAACACACACACACACACACTCACACACACACACACACACACACACACTCCCTAGTCCATCTCTATTTGAATGGAATATTCTGAAAGCTAAAATCATAAAAGCTTATCTCTAAAAAAACCTACAGCTCTCCTTTCAGAATTCACCAGCAACTCCCTGTGGTTTGTGCACACAAGCAAGTACACCTGTCTCCCTGATGTTATACACACATATATATGTATATATGCACTCGAGTGTGCACATTAGACAAGGTCTCAAGTAGCCCAGATGGCCTTGAACTTAATACATGGCTGAGGATGACCTTGAACTTCTGATTCTCCAGGCTCAACCTCCTGAATACTGGGACCACAGGCATTACCACCATAACCTAGTTTATGCAGTGCTTGGGATAGAACCCACGTCTTTGTGTGCACTAGAAGAAATACTCTGCCACCCTTATATTGCTTAATTCTACCACATTTCTACATGGAATCCTAATTTTAAAATATTAGACTTGTATAGTTAACCATATATATCACATCCAACTGTCTACCTGAGCTTATTAATTTGTATAATGTAGCAGGTAGAGCTGAGATTGCTATTTTGCAAAGGTAAGGGAACTGAGAGGCTCAGCAAGTTCTGATGTATTGGCCAAGACCACTCAACCAGCAATGGACAAAGGAGGGCCTTAGAGTTTTCTTTTTATATGGACCCAGAGTCCTCCCCACGGGTCTACCTACACAGTCCATGCTAGGCTTGAACTCACTAGGTAGCCCCAGCTGGCTCTTCTCTTGATCCTTCTGCCTCAGCCTCTCTATTACAATTAATTATAGGATTATGTCGCCAGGAAGAGTTTCCAGAGTCGTTTTCCACAGGCTGTGGCTGTCACATGGTTAGCCATTGGAATGGCCTGGGAAGCTTTAAATGCCACCAATGCCTGGTCTCCGCAGAGGTACTGTGGTCTGAAGGTTCTGTTTATTTTGTTTGAGTTCAGACTGGTCTTGAACTTGCAGCGAGTCTGCCTAGCTTCCCTAGTGCTGGAACTATAGGTGAGCACACTTTGTTGTTGCTGTTGTCCTTTCATGACTTCAGCAGTTTCCAACTTGCAGAGATTTACCTGCCTCAGCTTCTCCATTATAGACCTGAGCTACCATGCCCAGAGTGGGGTCCATTGCTCTTTTTTGTTTTGATTGTTGGAGACAGTCAGCCTTGGCTGTCCTGGAACTCATTTTGCAGGTTAGGCTGACCCCAAACACACAGAGATCGCCTGCCTTGGTCCCCCAGTGCTAGGATTAGAGGCATTTGCGAACATTTTTGTTTGTTTGTTTGTTTGTTTGTTTTTTATTTATTTTTTTGGTTTTTCCGAAACAGGGTTTCTCTGTGTAGCCCTGGTTATCCTGCAACTCACTCTGTAGACCAGGCTGGCCTCAAACTCAGAAATCCACCTGCCTCTGCCTCCCAAGTGCTGGGATTATAGGCATGCACCACCACTGCCCAGCTAAACATGGTCTGTTTTTAAAAGGCCAGTAACCCAGGTAGGTCTGTCTCTCCCTTCAAGTCCCTGTGCAGTTTTTCTCCGGATGATCAATCCTCTGCTTCCTTTATCCACCTGCCTCCCTCCCACTCTGAGTCCTCGGTGCGGTGCTCATCTACCTCAGGCTGGGGAGTAAAGAAGTTGCTATCCAGATGCCCCTCAGGAGGGACTAAATGGGTGGGACTTTTGCCCCACCAACAGCCAGGGTAGAGGATCAGTTCCACTTAGTCTGTGGGCCAGAAGAAGGGGAAATGAGCACAGCACCTTATATGACTTAGGAGAGAGGAAGAGGGGAAGGAGACCAAAGGAGGAGAGGAGGAGAAAACTGGGTCCTTAGGAGACCACCCTGGCCACTTAACAGCTGAGCCCACATGCAGTCTTCTCTCGCTTGGCCCTCTACAAAACTCGGAACAACAAAGGCTAGCTGAAGTCCACTGAGGCTTGAAGCTGGTTCCTGCTCACTAGCTGGGTAAGCCTGGGAAAATGTTTGCCTCCCTATGCCATAGTTTCCTTCATTTTAAAATGCTAATGATGAATGCTGGGTATGAGGGTCCTTTAATCCCCCAAGTCAGGAGGCAGAGGCAGGTAGATCTCTGTGAATCTGAAGCCAGTGTGGTCTACACAGTGAGTTCTAAGATAGCCAGACTTCATGGTGAGACTCTTGTCTAAAGACAAAAACAAAAAAACAAACAAACTGGGCGGTGGTGGCGCATGCCTTTAATCCCAGCACTTGGGAGGCAGAGGCAGGCGGATTTCTGAGTTTGAGGCCAGCCTGGTCTACAGAGTGAGCTCCAGGACAGCCAGGACTACACAGAGAAACTCTGTCTCGAAAAACCAAAACCCAAAAACAAACAAACAAAAAAAAAACCCCCAATACTTTGTATTTATTTATCCCACCACTGTTCTATGTCTTTTAGTCTCCATCTGTCTTCATCCAACCATTCACTGAGGGCAAGAATGTGATGGTTGGGCTAAAGAGATTGCTCAGTGGTTAAGAACATTTGTTCTGCCAGGTGGTGGTGGCACATGCCTTTAATCCCAGCACTTGGGAGGCAGAGGCAGGCGGATTTCTGAGTTTGAGGCCAGCCTGGTCTACAGAGTGAGCTCCAGGACAGCCAGGACTACACAGAGAAACCTCGTCTCGAAAAAAACAAACAAACAAAAAAAACAAAACAAAACAAAAACAAAAGAACACTTGTTCTTGCAGAGGACTTGAGTTGAATCCCAGCACCCACATGATGGCTCACATCACCTATGATCCAGAGGATCAGACACCCTCCTCTGACCTCTGTGGGCACCAGGCACACAAGTGTTCTTACACATAAGAACAGGACAGGACAGGACAGGACAGGACAGGGCAGGGCAGGGCAGAGCAGGGCAGGACAGGACAGGGCAGGGCACAGCAGGGCAGGGCACAGCAGGGCACAGCAGAGCAGAACAAACAGAACAACAGAACAGAACAAACAGAACAAACAGAATAACAGAACAGAACAGAACAGAACAGAGCAGAGCAGAGCAGAGCAGTGCCCTTGTCCTCTCCAGGCCTGCCCGCTCCAGGAGCCCCTCCTAGAAGGACAGCTTCCTCTCATCTCCCTTGTGCCCTGCAACTAACTGTGTGTGGCTCTCGCTCTGCTGTTTATCCTGAGACAGCCTTTGCATGTGTCTGAGGGTATTTCAGAGAAGATTAACTAAAGAGGAAAGTGAACCGTGTTGGCACCATCCCTGTGAACTGGGTCTTGGAATAAAAGAGGAAGAAGGAAGAGCTGTGTGCTGGCATTTTCTCTTCCTGACTTCCAGCCCACCACAATGCATAGAGCTCCGCTCCTTAGAACACTACTCCCCTGCCCCAGGATGGGCTGAACCCTCTGGGCCCATGAGCAAAATAGCTCTTTCTTCCTGTAAATAGTTCATGTCAGGTGTTCTGGTCACAGTGACAAAAAGCTAATTTAGTTAGCTGTGTTGTGTTCTGACTGGCCTGTTTTCACATCTGCCTCCCTCTCTGGACTGGAACATCTCTGAAAGGCATGGACCCTGTCTCACTCCTCATGGAGAAGAGGAGAAAGGAAAAGGAAGTCCTGACACCTTAGTCCTCTACTGAGTTCACAGACCGCCCACTCCTGTGATGGTTTGTCTATGCTCAGCCCAGGGAGTGACACTATCAGATGGTGTGGCCCTGTTGGAGTAGGTGTGGGCTTATTGGAAGAGGTGTGTCACTGTGATGTGAACTTTAAGACCCTCATCCTAGCTGCCTGGAAGCCAACCTTCCACTAGAAGCAGCCTTCAGATGAAGATGTTGAACTCTCAGCTCCTCTTGCACTATGCCTGCCTGGATACTTCCATGTACCTGCCTTGATGATAATAGACTGGATCTCTGAACTTGTAAGCAAGCCCCAATTAATGTTGTCCTTATAAGAGTTGCCTTGGTCATGGTGTCTGTTCACAGCAGTAAAACCCTAATCAAGACAACTCCCTTCACTAAAGCCCTTGAGTAGGACTGCTTTGGTTGCTGGACCTTGAAGAATAGCATCATCCTTCTTGTAGCCAAGGTGAAGAGACTAAGTGTGAGGGAAGGGGCTCAGATTAGCCTCTGGCTGGACACTGTGCCCTGGTTCTTCCTCGGTGATGCTGGACGTCCAGCCCAGCTCTAACACTGGCAGCTCCGAGACCCATTCCCAGCCTGTGAGGACCATTCTTCTCTTCCACTGGAGATTCACACCGGTGCTCGCACTGGAATATTTCCAAAGGAAATTTCAGAGAGAAACAAAGACAACTAGAAGCAAGCAAACAGCATTTAGAAATATAGAAGTAGGATGGGGACGTCTGATCCTAATTGGTCACTTCTGCTTAAGACAGCACATTCAGGAAGCACTTTTTGAGCCGGGTGTGGAAGTGCACACTTTTAATCCCAGCACTTAGGAGGCTGAGGCAGGCAGGTCTTTGAATCGAAGGCCAGCCTTGTCTACAAAGCTAGTTCCCGGACAGCCATGGCTACACAGAGAAACTCTCTTGAAAAGCAAAACACACACAAAAATCCTTAAATCTATATCTAGCAGTAGTTTGGAGACAGATGTGAGGATTATAACTCGATCACTCAGGATCAGTCAGAAGCAAGAAGGTTGTTGCAAGTTCAAGGTTAGCTTGGGCTACAGGTCAGCTTGGGCTACGTAGTAAGAGTAAAGTTTCTCCATCCTGTCTCTATCTCTGTGTTTCTGTGTCTGTCTCTCTGTCTCTCTCTCTCTCTAACACACACACACACACACACACACACACATTTTAGACATTTTTGTCCCTGTCTAAAATAAAAAGTGTCTTCCACTGAGTGTGGCAGCTGAGCCAGGCAGTGGTGGCAGACACCTATAATCCTAGCACTCAGAAGGTAGAGATAGGTGGAGCTCTGAGTTCCAGGCCAGCCTAGTCTACAAAGTGAGTTGCAGGACAGCCAGAGCTACACAGAGAAACATTGTAAGGTTGGGGGTGGGGACAAAAACCAAACAACACAAGGGAGGCAGAAGCAAGGCCTCATCCTCATCTTGCTTAGGGATAAAAGGTCAAACCAGTAATAAACCAAGGCAACAGGAAAAGTTAAGGATCCACATCTCAGATCCCAACTTACGCAAAAGGTGGCTTCTGGGGCACCCTGATATGTTCACCCCATCTTCAGCTGGGTCCAATGTGCCTGGCCCTTACTCACTAATATTCCTAGAGCTCTTAGCACATGCCGGCACTGTACTAAGACTAAGTCCCTGTGGAGTGAAGACTTCCTATTACGCTACAGTTGAGGAAATGGAGTCCCAAAGAGGCTGTGACACTTCCAAGTCTACCTTGCTATAAACTGCTCTATCCCCAGGTTCTTAACCTCGGTGATAACCTGCTTAGCTTAAACGTAGGAAGGTAGCCAGGCAGTGGTGACTTACGCCTTTAATCCCAGCACTTGGGAGGCAGAGGCAGGTGGATCTCTGAGTTCGAGGCCAGCCTGGTCTACAGAGTGAGTTCGAGGACAGCCAGGGCTACACAGAGAAACCCTGTCTCGAAAAACCAAAAAAACCAAAAAACAAACAAACAACAACAAAACCATAGGAAAGCAATGTTCATTATTTGGTGGTGGTAATGTTAATTAACATTTACTGAGCATTTAACAATGTGCCAAACTTGTCACCCTCGTCATATAATTCAGAGAGTAGGCAGTAGATACCATTATTACATCACCACCTCTTTAAAGACAAGGACTCATGTAGCCTAGGCTGCCCTTGAACCTTCTGGGTAGCTAAGCTGGCCTTGAACTTTGATTTTTACCCCAATCCCTTGTGCTATCAGGCTATGTTTTATATAATTCTCATTTTATAGAGGAGGACACTGAAGCTTAGGAAAAACCTGGAGCCCTGCTCAGGATGCCACAGCTAATGCTTGAAAAAAGTCTGGGGTGGGGTGATAAGGGAACCCAGAGGTTCAAAGTACCATCCCTGGGTCATCAACTTAGGAGGTCCCCACAAAGGAGAGAGGAGCCCTCTTCAGGAGCAGAAAAGGTGGCTGGTGCCTTGATCAAGGATCTTTTCTCTCTGGGCAGCTCTGCTGGGGACCAAGCTGAACTCAGGAGAGATTCTGGAAGGACTGGACCTGATTCTCTCTTTCGGGCCTCTCTGAAGCACCTTCTCACCAGCTCTAACAGTTGTCTAGAATGTCTGGGTGTGGGTCCCCCAATATGCAGAATTCCAGAGCCTCCTGAATCCTCTAAGTTACAATGTCTCAGATCTCCCTCGTGAATCTGATGGTCGGTGGTCCCTGAGTCTTGACTTGGGCATTCTTGATGGGAGTCCTTTGCCAAAAGCCATCCTGGTACCTAAGGGAAGGAGGAAGGATCTAATTCATTGCCCCCCCTTCACCACTTCCTCACCCCCCTCTGAAGCTTAGCAATGAGCCATTCTCACCCCCCCCAACCCCCCATCCCCGCCCCAACTCCCCGTCCCTGGCAGATTCTCACCTTCAGGCAAAGGCAGATGATGGCAGAGCTGGGGAGCAGAATTTAAAACAGCCCCGGGGGCACAGCAAATCCCCACCATTAGTATTTAGGGAATGTGAGTCCCAGAGGAGGGGGTGGGGGGGCAGAGACTAAGAGAAGAAGGCTGAGATGCTCAGAGGTGCAGAGACAGAGATGGAGATATTTCCAGGAGGGCTGCAGAGACAGAGAGGAAGGCAAGAGGGAGGAAAAGAAACGAGTCAGGAGGGGTGGGGAGAGGCAGAGAAGGGGGGTGGCGGGGAGGAGAGAGGCAGAAAGAGCCAGTTGCTTTATTCATGGCTGGTGATATTATAGACTGAGTGAAAATCACATTATCGTAATGGGAAAGTTAGAGTTGCTGAGATGATGCCCCGAAGCCTCTGCGCTGATTGGGGTGTGATTGCTATCTGTATTTATATGTAGAAAGCAAAGTTCACTGCCAGTTCAAGATGGTGGCGGCTGCTTTATGCAACATAATTCTTCAGTAGGGAGACGCCCCGAGCAAGCAGAGTAAGCAAGCTGGGAGGAGGAATGTGAGCCCAACGGGAGCAAAGAGAGCAAACGCCTGAGCAGGCGCTGGAGAGAGCGATGGAGCCTGGGGTGGAGCGCAGCAGAGCTCAGCTGTCAAGGATAGAGATGGGAACCAGAGTGGAGCCAGGGCCCGTGGCTGGTCTTGGCGAGCCAGAACTAGTGGGCCTACCGGATGAAAAAGAGCGGCCTCCTCCATCACCCACCTCCTGGGCTACTCAGAGTTGGGCTTTGAGGAAGGAAGAACTGCCGCATAATAGCAGCACTCCATGGCTGAGGAAAGAGAATTGCCAAGGGTTCAAGGCTACCCTGGGTTACATATCAAGACCAGATTGGGCTACAGAATGAGAGATCCTGCTTTAGAAAGCAAGCAAGCTTGGTGGCGCACACCTTTAATCCCAGCACTTGGGAGGCAGAGGCAGGTGGATTTCTGAGTTCGAGGCCAGCCTGGTCTACAGAGTGAGTTCCAGGACAGCTAGGGCTAAACAGAGAAACCCTGTCTCGAAAGAAAGGAAGAAAGAGAAGAGGGAGAGGGGAGGGAGGGGAGGGGGGAGAAGGGAGAGAGAAAGAGAGAAGGAGGAGGAGGAGGAGGAGGAGGAGGAGGAGGAGGAGGAGGAGGAGGAGAAACCTGGGAAGAGGGCCCTGAAGAGATGGCCCAGTGATTAAGAGAACTGGATCATATTTTAAAGGACTTGAGAATTTGATTCTCAGCACCAGCATGCTAGGTCAGAATCCTCTGTAATCCAATTCCAGGGGGAATCTGATGCTCTTTTCTGTATTCTGGGCACTTCAGATACCTGGTACACAGAGATGCATACATGCAGGCAAGACACCCATACACATAGAGTAAACATAAGTAATTATCTTTTAAAAATTATTTATTTTGTGTGTATGGGTATTTTGTTTGTGCATATGACTGTGTGCCATGTATGTGCCTGGTGCCCAAGAAGGTCAGAGGAGGGCATCAGAGCCCCTGTAACTGGGTTTATGACCCACCAGGTGGGTGCTGAAAACCAAACCTGGGTCCTCTGCAAGAGCAGGGAGTGTTCTTGCCCACTGAATCATTTCTGCAGCTCCAATAAGTCTTTTCTAAAGTCTTAGACATTAATGGAACTATATATTTGATTATCCCTCTACCTACTATGTATATATATATGTATATATGTGTATATATATATACATGT
>NW_022196904.1:176482525-176522204 GCF_008632895.1 Mastomys coucha | reverse complement strand
TATATATATATATATAGTGTAGTATTCTTATACTATGGAATTCATTAACGCTTAGCTGTTTGATGAAGATCAGAAAGATAAATGTTATTTGCCTATTTGGACAGGGTTTAACTATGCAAGATTCCCCTGCTTGAACCTCCCTATTGCTGGGATTACAGGAATATGTCTCAACAGCCATGTTGAGGCTTTCTCCTTCCCGAAAGCTTCTCCATTTTTTCTTGGGAGAAAGAGGTGGGGTTGACCTTGGCTGTGACTCTATCATAAAAGAGGCAGACAAAATCCAGTTTCTGATAAATACAAGTAAATAGTATAAGTCCAGCCTTCGCACTCTTTGGAATATACTTACGTTTATTTATGTAATGTCTATGTGTGTGTGTGCCTGAGTATATGTATGTGTACCACACGAATGCAACAGGCCTTGGATCCCCTGGGACTGGAGTTACAGACACTTGCTAGCTGCCTGGTGGGTGAAGTTGACAGGTCCTCTGCAAGGGCAAGTGTTCTTAACTGCTGAGCCGTCTCTCTCTCCAGCCTCACCTATAGCTTTTTGAAAGCCTGTTGGTTTATCTGGAACTCAGGTCTTCCTGGGAGTCCTGTGTTTTCATTTGTTAACTCCGGAACCCATGACCATTGTTGTGAGATTCTGTATTGACGTACTCAGGAACACAGTGCCCCTGAAGAGAACCATATGTGGCTTTGAGACAGCTCCGATGCTCCAAGAGCCTCCATTTTCCTATCTCACCAGTAGATGACAATGATATCTACCTCACTTGATGACCCAACATTTTATGAGGTACAACATATAAAAAGCTAACAGGGAGAGCAGCTCAGCGGTGGAACACTTATCTAGCGTGTATGAGGCTCTGCTTCCATCAAAGCCATCCTTTCTTCCTTTCCCGTCTCTATCCCAGGCCTGGAGGAAGTCAAATAAAGGGCTGGCATCCCTTCCTGGCAGCTGCTATCTGAACATGGCATCCCAGGGACAGACCTGGGGCCCACACTGGTTGGTAGAGGCCTGGCTCACATGGTTGACTATGAGTTTTAGCCTTTTCCAAGAGTGAGAACCTTGGTGTGTGGTGCTGCACAGCCATGATTCCACCGCTGAGGAGGGAGAGACAGAAGGATCCCTGGGTCTTGCTGACCAGCTAGCCTAGCCTACTTGGTGAGGGTTTTAGGCAAGTGAAAAACTGTGTCTAAAAAAAGATGAGGGTACTGTCTGAGAAATGCCACCAGAGGCTGTCCTTTGGCCTCCACACGCACTCGCACATAACCACACACATGACCATACACACACAAAAATAAATTCAAACTCATCCTCAGCTATAGAACAAGGTTGAGGACAGCCTGAGGTACACAATACCCTGTCCCAAACATAAAAAAATGAACAGCCAGTGATGCAACAGATAAAAGCTTGTCACCACGTTTGGTAGCCTGAGTTAGATCCCTGGGACACACATGATAGGTTGTTTTCTGACCTCTACACAAACACACACACACACACACACACACACACACACACACACACACACACTTAAAAAATAAAATAGCCAGACGGTGGTGGCGCATGCCTTTAATCTCAGCACTTGGGAGGCAGAGGCAGGTGGATTTCTGAGTTCAAGGCCAGCCTGGTCTACAGAGCAAGTTCCAGGACAACCAGAGCTACACAGAGAAACCCCGTCTCGAAAAAAACAAAAATAAAATAGAATAAAATATAATAAAATAAATAAATATCAATATTGTACTTTCAGTCGGCCCTTCTATCCCTAGCCACAGGGTCACTGAAACAGAGGAAATGCCCATGCAGAAATATACTCACTCAGGGCTGGAGAGATGGCTCAGTGGTTAGAGCACTGGCTGCTCTCTCAGAGGACCAGGGTTCAATTGCCAGCACCCACATGGCAGCTCACACCTTTCTGTAACTCCAGGGCATCTGACACCTTCACACAGACATACATGTAGGCAAAACACCAATGCACATAAAATAACCTTAAATCTGAAAGAAATTCACTCAAGAGGGTACAAGGAGTCCTTTGTGTTCACACCACTGTCAAACTCCAGAGAAGCAAGGGTTTGTAAGGAAAGCAAAAAGCTGCAAGCAAACCCTTTCCGCCTTTCTGTCCACCTCTTCCCAGCCTCCAACTCCCTGCCTCTCCCTTTATGATTACAACCTACGTCCTGCTGTAGAACATTGTAGGCTTAAAGGTTAGGACTCTCTGCATAACTGAGCCCTGGGCAGAACCAATGTGCCTCTGTCCTCAGGATGTGCTCCCCTCCCACTTGGGGCTGCTGAGGAGGAGAAGTGATTCTCATTTCCCCTCTTTGAGACTCACCTTTCACTCTAGTGATCTGGTGTGGGCCTTAACGTCTCTACTCAGCTACCAGCAAAGACCACGAGTTCCACCAACGCTCCTAAAGGCCACTGCCCTGCGAAGCTCGGTCTCTTCCTGGGAGACAAGGGCCAGGTCTGACAAGGAAGATCTACATCTTCCTTGGTTTTGGTACCCAGAGATCGACTCCAGTCCTGGTGGTTTAAGCTCAGGACTATTGATTGTTATGTGCTCCACCAAGAACTCCGAAGGAACATCTGGGCATCCCCAAACCTTTCCGGGTTGCTCTCCTGAAAACCTGGTGTCCTAGTTAGAGGTACTATTTTTTTTTTCTTTTTTTTTTTTTTCAAGACAAAGTTTCTCTGTGTAGCTGTCCTAGAACTCAATCTGTAGACCAGGCTGGCCTCGAACTCAGAAATCCACCTGTCTCTGCCTCCCAAGTGCTGGGATTAAAGGAGTGCACCACCACCGCCTGGCTAGAGGTATTGTTATTGTGATAAAACACAATAACAAAAATTAAATTGGGGAGGAAAGGGTTTTTTTTTTTTTTTGGCTTATACGTCTGCATTATAGTCCATGATTGAAAGAAGTTAGGACAGGAACCTAAACAGGACAGGAACCTGATGTGGAGGCTGTAGAGGGGTGCTGCTTGCTGGCTTGCTCCTTATAACTTGCTCAACCCAGGGATGGCAGTACCCACCATGGGCTGGGCCCTCCCGCATCAATCACTAAGCTAAGAAAATGCTCGGGAGGCAGAGGCAGGTGGGTATCTGAGTTCGAGGCCAGCCTGGTCTACAGAGTGAGTTCCAGGACAGCCAGGGCTACACGGAGAAACCCTGTCTTGAAAAACAACAACAAAAAAGAAAAGAAAAGAAAGAAAGAAAAAGAAAAAGAATAAAAAGAAAAAAAAAGAAAAGAGAAGAAAAGAAAAAAGAAAATGCTCTACAGGCTTGCCTGCAGCCCAGTCTTATGGAGCATCTTCCCAGTTGAGGTTCCCCCTGCCCTCAGATGACTCTAGCTTAGGTCAAACTGACATAAAAGGAGCCAGCACACCAGGCTATTAAGATGTCCCACTGACCCCAGAAGGATCGGGGATGAGGATTAGATAATGGGGTTTTCCCATGCTCGTTCCAATCAGTGCTAGAACCCAGGCAACCTCTTCTTGAGCTGAATCATTTTGGCAAAACAGAAGCATGTGAGTCCACTGTCATAAAAAATAATTTATGGCCTTCTAAGTGATTGTGTTTATCCCCGTTGATTTATAATGCTCTTAAACTTGGTCGCATAAGCTTTTTGCAGTGGGAAGCAGAGAATGCAAAGACTCCTAACTTGTCAAAATTCTGATAATATGTGACTGAGAGTATCCAACCCCAAATAAATACCTCTGTATCACTCCCCCACACCTCAAGCAGGCTCAGAGAACACATCTGAAAACTGGCAGAAAGAACGTAAGGGCTGGAGGGTGCAAAGGACTGTGTTCTGGACATGACTTGGAGGTTGGACTCATGAAGGCACAATGGCTGTGGCGGCCTGGACAAAACCTGCATAGGGTCAAGCCAGTCAAAATTCCAGTGTAGGTAGAAGAGGGGCCCACAACACCCCGCCAGTAGCTGAGGAGCTCTTAGTAACTGACAGCTTCTGCAGAAGGTGGAAGGCATCTTTAAGGCATTCTTTGAGATTACTTGTAGATTCCTCATGTCCCGGTGGATGGTCCCACATAGACTGGCATATGGGCCACACTAATTGGACTTGGTTACAAAAACAAAACAAAACAACAATGCCCCCCCCCAAACAAAACAAAACAAAAGCCCAGGAGGTATAGCAGGGCAGGAGTGGAACTGGAGGGGGACACTGGGGATGGATGTGACAAAAATACATTGTAAGGTCTGGTAAGATGCTGCACAGTTCCAAAGTTAGAGCAGTTGTTGCTCTTTCAGAGGATTCAGGTTTCATTCATAGGACCCACACAATGATTCACAACCATTCTTACCTCCAGCTCCAGGGGATTCAACAACCTCATCTGACCTCCACGTATCATGCAGGCAAAACAATCACACAGGTAAGATTGTAAAAATTCAATTAAAATAAAAAATATATTGTATACACATATAAAATCCTCCAAGTATAAATGCAAATATATTATTATTAATATTAATATTACTGGTGGTGCTTTGAATGAGAATGTCCCCACAGGCCCATAAGGAGTGGCATTGTTAGGATGTGTGGCCTTGTTGGAGTGGGTGTGGCCTTGTTGGAGGAAGTGTGTCACTGAGGGTGGGCTTTGAGATTTCAAATGCTCAAGCCAGGCCCAATATCACTCTCTCTTTCTGCTGTCTATTGATCCAAATGTAGAACTCTTGGCTCCTCCAGTACCATGTCTGCCTGCATGCTGCCATGCTTCCCACCATGATGACAATGGACTAAACCTCTGAACTATAAGCCAGCCCCAGTGAAATGTTTTCCTTTATAAGAGTTGCCTTGACTATGGTGTCTCTTTACAGCAACAGAAAACCCTAAGACATTATTGAGATTTAGAATTTAATTTTGGGTGATTCGTTAGAATGGTCTGTGCCCTCCTCCCTTATCATTATAGATAATATTGATTATCACCAGGCAGTGGTGGCGCACTCCTTAAATCCCAGCGCTTGGGAGGCAGAGGCAGGTGGATTTCTGAGTTTGAGGCTAGCCTGGTCTACAGAGTGAGTTCCAGGACAGCCAAGGCTACACAGAGAAACCCTGTGTCGAAAAATAAAACAAACAAACAAAAAAAGATAATACTGATTATCACCATCTTGATAAGGCAAAGATGAGTCCATACCTTAGAGAATGAAGACCCAGTCACACAGAGCTGGATCTGGGGCATGGAAAGACCACAGGATAAACTTTTAGTCTTTTTTACCGGTGGAGAGGAGGAAAGGAACTGTGAGACATTTCCAGGACAGGAGGTTTGGCTAATCAGTCATTCATTCAGCTTCCTCTGAATTCCCATTTATGTCCCATTTGGGTTTATATCTGGGCATCGGGGTACAACAACGCATGTCCCTGACTGTTAGAATCAGCTAGAGAAACTGAGGTTTGGAGAACATTCCACTTGTAAAGGGGAGATGTCACATTTGCCCGACCTACCACCCCTCCCACATCAGAGAGAAAATAGCCCAGGGCCCTTGGGACACAGGGAAGGACTAATCTGTCAAAAACTGGAGGCAGGATAAAATGACCCCTGCCTGGGATGAATGTCAAGGAAGTTCTCTGGGGATATGTGATTCTGCTTCCTCGGAGGGTCCCGTAGGTAGCTAAATTGGAAATCTACATGCCTCCTGTTGCCCTGCTCTCCCCACCTTCCCCATCCAACACACACACACACACACACACACACACACACACACACACATCTTAATTGTGTCCGGGGCTTTTCACAGCATTAATTAATCATATTTAGGGCTGTTTCCAGCTGTTGCTGAGGGAAAGGAGGCCCCACACGCCTGTGACTTAGAGTAAATCCAGTCAGAGGGAGGAATTCTTTGATTCTGCAGAGGCAGAGCATGGGAAAGCCACTTGTAACCCCACAGCCTCCCCGATCTCCGCCTGTCATCTCCCCCACCACTGCCCTCAGAAACTGATCTGGGCTGGAAAGGAGAGAGAGGGGAGGGTTGCTGAGGAGCCCAGGGCTGAGGGGAGCTGAGCTGGCTGAGGAGCCCAGGGCTGAGGGGAGCTGAGCTGGCTGCTTGAGGTTGCCGCATCATGAGGCTCAGGCCTGGTGCTGACCTGCAGATTCTGCCCCAGCACTCAGGCCTTTAGAGGGCTTCAGAGAGCACAGTGGCTCCTTAACAGCCCCTGGGCCCAAGAGTTATATTCCTGGAGCCTGGGCCTGTACTAGTCAGAGTGACACAGCAAGTGGGCACCACTGACCTAATTACAGCTCAGCTCAGCCCTGTGGTCTGAACAGAGAGCAAGGGCCTCAAACCACTTTCTGCTTTGCTGCCTTCTCCCAAAGCCCTTGCAACACCTCTGAATTCTCAGGCTTTCCTGTTTCTGTGTCTCTTCCTGGCATTCCAGAGCTTGGTTTCAATACCTTTCACTGATCTCTGAGGTCCTGGGGAACCACTTCTTATCTTCACCAAGCCTTAAAGAAATACTTCATAGCTGGGCGGTGGTGGCACACACCTTTAATCCCAGCACTTGGGAGGCAGAGGCAGGCAGATTTCTAAGTTTGAGGCCAGCCTGGTCTACAGAGTTCCAGGACATCTAGGGATATACAGAGAAACCCTGTCTTGAAAAACCAAAAAAACAAAACAAAACAAAAAAGCTTCATAAGAAGAGGGGGTGGCTCAACTGGCAAGAAAGATTCCTGCATCTCTGGTTGATGTTGGTAGCTCATTTGGTGCTCCTACTGAGTGTATACACCTGATGGTATTGCTGGGGAGTGTTGGGACAGTTAGGGACCTTGTGGACCCAAATACTAGGGAGTCCCCAAGGGAAGAGGTGTGAAGGTTATCGGGAGGTCAAGGAGAAATCCAGCAGTGATTGCCCTAGCTTCTCCCGATGACCTCATCGCAGCACACACCCTTGTTGAGGCCTTCTGGGTCCTGGCCTAACTGGGCCTAAATAATTGAGAAGCCCATTACAGCCTTGCTGTTTCCTCACTGTCAAGTGTAAACGCTGCACTGGTGGTGGGGAGATGGGGCTAATTTGAATTGATAATAGGAAACGCAGGGAAAAGTCATCTATAGTGAGTGAGGAGCGAGCGATCCCCGAGCAGATGCTAAATCTTGTATAATGAAAGAATCTGCCGATGTCAATTATGTACGAGCGTCTTTGCAGTGGTTAGAGGCGGTGGGTGGGTGAGGGAGCGGAGGGCTGGGTGCATCCCATAAACCCAAACACCCATCAAAGGCTCATACATATGGAGCGGCGGAGATTACGGCATAAATTTGAATGTTATGAATGTACATGAGTGACAGACAGGAAGCCCACCTCATAAGGGTAGGAAATGGACCGGTTTTTTTTGTTTTGTTTTGTTTTGTTTTGTTTTGTTTTGTGCTTGTACAAGGGAGCTTTTGTCCTCTGGGCTTCTCAGCTGTGTCTCCCCTGCATCCAGTTGTGTCCAGGATGAGAAAGAAAGGATGGGGGAGCTGCGGCCAAGGCCTGGCCAGCTGTGTCTATGGGGCTCAGACACAGGGAGTTTGGCTGTTGGGCTATCCTTGACCCATTAAGAGAGCCAAATATCTCTGCAGCAAGCAGAGCTTTCCCTCACGCCTGATGGAAGAGAAAGACCAATGTGAAGAGCAACATCCAGGAGAGAACGAACGGGAGAGGCTCACCTTGGCTCCCTTTTCTTGCGGCACTAGGAACTGAGCCCACGACCTCCAACACACCAGTCCAGAACTCTATCACTGAATTATCCCCCAACCTCTAGTGGATAGAGGGATCCTGGAAGACAGCCTGGAGGAAGACGTCGCCATTTGTTACAGAGGGAACAAACGGTTCAGAATGGCAATGCCGGGGCCCAGCTTTCTGTTCTTAGGTATGAGTCCACACTGCACACAGGAAATGTGTGAGTGTGTACAACCTGGAACAGGGCTCAGACCCTTCCAACGGTTCCCAACCTGCAGCTGCTCCCAGAGCAGACTCTGTGATTTGTAGTGCAGGCCACCCAGGGACTTTAATCTTCACCGTGACAAATGCAATAAAAGGAACAATTTGGAGATCAGAGCTAAGGAAGACACATTTACAAACCCTTCCCCAAAGGTTGGATGGCGCTGTCACCATGTGATTTGTGCAGGGGATGGAGCAGGAAGGGGGGGAAAGGGGGAGACGGGGAGCTGGAGAAAGCAGCTGGGCTGGGGAAGAGGAAGCACCCTGTCACTCCCCGCCCGCTGCTGGATCATGGTGGGCGGGGCTAAGTGAGCTGGGGGGAGGGTCGGACCAATGGGCTGCCACTGCCTCCTCCCCAGCATGACCAAGGAGCACAACTCAATTACCCCAGAAACATGAAGCTTCAGAGATCCATCTCCGCAGTTCCAGGAGGGGGTAAAAAGAGTGGGGACAGTGGCAGAAGGAGAAAGACAGACAGGCAGAGAGAGGCACAGTGAAAAGGCATTGTAATGGAAAGCAACGGAGCCCCGCCCCACCCCCCAGAAGCCCCAGTCTGGGTAAAGGAGGGGGATTCCCAGCCTGTCATATAGCCCTGGCAGGATTGAACATAGAGCAAAATGCACAGTGAGCTCCAATCTCTGACAAACTTTTGGGGCAAGCAGGCCGGCAGATCAGCTGGGAGCTCCATGGAGAAGTCAGAGTGAGTCTGAGAACGAGGCTGGTGGATGAGGTGGTGGCAGCTGCAGGGACTACAGGCCTTCTCCACATTTCTCTTTATCTGTGAAATAGTGCTAGGCCACATGACTGAGGAGCTGTCTGCCTACTTTCTGCCTTGGAATCTTGAACAAATGACAGGTGACTCAGTGCGAGAGGTTAGGTCAGTCCACTCCCATGTCCCCAGCTGCCTTTCTGGTGCTTATGTTGGAAACTGGCTGGCATAGGATTCTGGTCTGCTGAGGTTTCAACGTAGAGTTGACTTGGCTTCGTAGATAAGCCAAGGTCAGAGCCACAGTCCTGACCACTCTGCCCGGGGTTAGAGGTCAAAGTTCCTCCCCCGCTCCCTAAAACTTGATCATTCTTACTTTCCTCTTGGCCTCAAACCAAGGCCACCTGTCCCTACCCCACCCCAGCCTTGTACAGGAGATGATCTCTGTCCCAGAGTCTTAACTTCGCAGCCTTTTAGGTCCTTAACTATGTCAACAACTGAGATGATTCCCTGCCCATGTCCTCTTCTCTCCTAACCTTCCTCCTCCACCTGTCTTTGATCTTCCCAAGGCCAATTTCCAATAAGACTGAGGGACCAGTACTGCCCTGGAGAGGGGGTGGTTTCTAGGCTGAGGCATTTAGGTCCTCCGCATCATCACTGCCCAATGCTGACTGACTCCCAAATACAGGACTGTCCTCCTGGGCATCTCCAGGGCCAAACCCAGTTCCTGCACCCAAGGAAGTGAGTCTGCCAGGTGTTTGGACAGGAGTGAAGAAGAAGAGACACCAGGAAGTACAACTCCCTAGAGAAGACGGGGTATGTTCTGCCTAAAAGTAGCCATCATAGTGATGACCCAGGGGGCTCAGAGAAACTAAACCAGCCAGACTGGCCCTATCCAGGCTGATGTCACAAAGGCCCCACGGTGGTGACTGAGAGCTGAGAAGTATAAAGAACAGAAGGAGCTGCAGACAAAAGTGTGTTTTGTTTTGTTTTTGTTTGTTTGTTTATGAAAGAACCCACTGTCCAGGAATGAACAAAGGGGGCAGGAGACTAAGTTGAAAACAGGCCAGCTTTCCCAAGGTATCTTTGCATCAGAGAAATGGGCTGCAAGTGTGAAAACTTCAGCCCACACACGTGCCTCCATATGGGCTCCACAGTGGGTAGAGGACCTGAAGGAACCTCGTGCTAATTAATAGCTGGATAGGGGCAGTTCCCATGGTCCTCTGCTGCCTCCCCCTGGAGAGGGCAGGAAGGGAGCTCTAACCTTCAAGTCTGATGCACCTTCCTTTCTCTTCATCGTACCAGCTTCTCCACCCAGCTGCTGGAATTCATCCCGAGTTCAGACACAGAATTAAGGACCTCCAGAGAAGCAGACATGATTGAGATGAGAGGGCAGGAGGAAGGAAAGGGAAGGAGAGAGGCATTGATTTATTAGTGTGAAGGATTGGCTCACAGATCATGGAAGCTGAGAAGTACCAAGATCCGTCGCTGGGAGCTGTCACCATAGAGCTGATGGCATAGTCTCAGTCCTGAGAACCAGAGGGTTGAATGATGGGTGGGAGTCTTGGTGGGAGTTTGAAAGCCCGAGAACCAGCAATGCCACATCCCAGGGCAGGAGGACAGGCAGAGCTTGATCTTCTGCTCTTTGTTCTATCCAGGCCTTCAGTGGATTGGATGCTGCCCCCTCACCTGAGTGACCGCAGATCTTCCTTCTAGAATCCTAATGACCAAAAGTGAACATTCCCCGGGAACACCGGGGACACAGACACATCCAGAAATAACATTTTATCTATATTTTTGTCACACCACACAGAGAGACAGACAAGACAGACAGAGACAGACAGACAGCTGAGATATTCCCAGCCTTAATGCTTATATGACAGATCCTGGAGTAGGGACCCGTGGAAGGTGGGGTTGGAGGGTGGAATGCACAGTGGGAGGTTGATATTGATTGGACAGGGAGAATTGACACCCGTTCAAAGTCTAAAACCACTTGAGAAGCAGGAGAGTGGGCGAGCATAAAGAGGGAGACATATTAAGTCTGCCAGGGGCTGAGCAGGGCTGCCTCCTGATTGGGGTGGGGGAAGACTGGGCAAGGAGCTGCTCTCAGAATTCTGTAGTCAGGCCTTAACCATTCCCTGATCTGAGTGAGGGGTGAGCCAGCTCAGGCCTCCAAAGGCTTGGAGAAGGAGGCCAAGAGAATGGTTGGTCAGTGGGTGGGGCAGGCGGAGCCTGGGCTGCAGGTCTTCATTTCCACTTCCTCCTCTGAAGTCCTGAGTCGCTCAGACTCAGTCACCGTCTGGTGAAACCACTCTGTCACACAGAAGTCCCCACATGCTCCCAAGTGTGTGAAGAGATCAGACTAGAGCTCACTCCAGAACTCAGGGGAAGAAGGGTCAAACCAGCAAAGGGGCAGCCAGCTTCCTGCCCCTGGCTTGGTGTTCTAGGTCTGATCTTAGAACCGCTTGTCCTTTGGTAGCATTTAAGGTCAGAGTAGGTGGGAGGGTACGCGTGTTGACCGCGGGAGGCCTGCCTCTGTCCCTATCTTTGCCTTGCCAGCTCTCAGTGCCCTTTGGAAGTTTATAGTCATATAAATCGCAGAGTCCCATACCAGGCTTGGAGCCGGTGACTATAAATAGACATGAGGTAAACAAGGTGGCAGATGCAGGGGCTTGGGACAAGACAGAAAATCTGCCCCTTTCACTTGGTCAGGGGCCAAGGCACATCCTTGGAAAGGGATCTGTTCTCTCTTCACCTCCCTTCCCCGGGCTGCTGCCTTCTGGCTGCCCATGACTCTGGGCTTCTAGTCCTTTCCCTCCAAGGCGATTTTCCGCTCCAAGTCTCCCTACTGGCTTGTTCTGCTTCATCTTGGCAAGTCAAGATGGGGGTGGGGTGTCTCCATTACTCTCACTACTCCTCCCTTGGCTCCTTCCACTGCTTCATACTCTGTACCCAGTTCCTCTAACAAGTCTCAAGAGGTGTTGACCCTGATAAACACAACCCTACCACCAGGGGTGCCCAGCTTCTTCCTCCACTCTAAAAGTCCTTAGTGCTCTCAAGCAGGCCGACTTACTAAGGAACTGGAGGAAAGGAGCTCAGAGCCTCACTTCCTGTCTCACAGTCCTTGCCCAAGCCCAGACCTTAAGAGCGCCCAGATTTCCTGCCGTAGTGATCGACTGACAGCTGCCTTACTAACTGGGGTTTCTACCCACCACTCCTGGGCTTTGCTGCTGGATCCCAGGGCAGGGACAGTTTAGGTGGCATTGCTTGGTGATCTATCCTGCCTTTCTTCAGTCCCGTAGCTGGGCTGACTTATGCTCTGCACTTGTCCTGGTCACAGCACTCGTCCTGGTCACAGCAGTCCCTAGACTCCAAGTGTCCCTTGAGGGATTTCAGGCCTCGCTCACTTTCAGTACAATTAATTCTCTTTATCCATCTCAGAAGTCTGAATGTTCAGCCCCGAAGTAGCTTTACTCCTTCCCAAGTCCAACTCTCCAAACACTGTAGAAATTAGAACTGGCCAGGCAGTGGTGGCTCATGCCTTTAGTCCTGGAACTTGGGAGGCAGAGGCAGGTGGATCTCTCAGTTCAAGGACTGCCTGGTCTACAGAGCAAGTTCCAGGGCAGCCAGGGCTATGAAGCAATTAGAACTGGAATGTAATATTTTCACTTTCCAGGCGAGGAAGCTAAAAGCAGAGAGGCTAAGTGCCAATCACAATGAAAGAGCTGACAGCACCCTTGGTGCCAAGGCTGATGCCAAGGCTAGGAGTGTTTCTCTGTAAAGCTTGGATCTTTATCCAGACCTTCCTTCGACCTCCCAGCTCCTGGCAGCTTTCCTTCATCTTAAGAAACAGCACAGTTGCTTCCATGGGTCCCTTATCCTCTGAACCCGGTCTCCAGCGGTCCTCTCTAGCAGGGGAAGGGAAGAGAGGGGCTCCGAGCCTCTGTGAATGGCTGGCTTCGTGTTTCTCCGCTTACAGCTCTTTCCAAAGCCCATTCCCCAAATCATCTGATAGCTTGTTGGGCAGATGATCCTGAATCACGTCCTCGTAGTCTGTCTTCATAAGGCCTGGAGGAGTGGGACGTAACCCTGCTCTGTGGAACCACTACTTCTCTTGCTACTCTTTCCCCTCTAAAATGTTGAGTTCCTAATTTATTTATTTTGGAGACAGGATTTCATGTAGTCCAGGGTGACCTTGAAAGCACTGTGCACCCAAAGATATCCTTGCACTTCTGATCTCCTGCCTTCCCCTCAGATTAGCAAGTGTGCACTTGTGTTAGTATCTAACCTAGGTCTTCATATATGTTAGCCAAGCCCTCTGGTAACTAACTTACAGCCCCAACCCTGAGTTTCCTAACTTGACTGACACAGAAAAACCAAAATTACTTTAAAAGTGATAGCCCCTGTGTCGTAGATGTGCAGGGCCCTAGTGTGGGCACATGTGCACACACTCAGTGCATGTGTACTATGCTTTCAGCCCCAGCCTGTTAGAGAAGTCTTAGTCTGCTCCTGCTGCCATAACAAAATGTAAATAACTATAAATTATTCCCCATATTTTTCAAGGCTAGCAGAAGACTTGGGGTCTGGTCAAGGCTACTTGTTTCATAGATGGTACAACTTGCTGGATCCTCATATAGTGGGGTATAGACAAAAAGGCTCCCCCAAGCCCCCTTTTGGTATTTTGTTTTGTTTCTGTTTTGTTTTTGTTTGTTTGTTTGTTTTCAGTTTTTGGTTTTTGGTCTTTGGAGACAGGGTTTCTCTGTGTAGCCCTGGCTGTCCTGGAACTCACTCTGTAAACCAGGCTGGCCTCGAACTCAGAAATCCACCTGCCTCTGCCTCCCAAGTGCTGGGATTAAAGGCGTGTGCCACCACTGCCCAGCTTTTGTTTTTGTTTTCAAGACATGGTTTCTTTGTATAGCTCTGGCTGTCCTGGAACTCACTATGTAGACTAGACTGGCCGCAAACTCAAAGATCCACCTGGCTCTGCCTTCCAAGTGCTGGAATTAAAGGTGTGTGCCACCACCGCCTGACTTCCTCCCAGCCCTTTATAAGGACATTCATTTTATTTTTTCGATTTCTTTCTTTTATGTACATGAGTGCTCTCTTTTCATGCACAGCAGAGAAGGGAATCGGATTTCATTACAGATGGTTGTGAGCCCCCATGTGGGTGCTAGGGATTGAACTCAGTGCTGTTAACCACTGAGCCATCTCTCTGGCCCCTGACACTAATTCTACTAATGAAGGCAGGTTCTTACAACCTAGTCATCCCTTACAGACATCTCTTAATACTGTTTATTGTAGTGAAGGTTAAATTTCAACAAGGATTTTAGAGGGGCACAAACATTCAGCCTCCTAAATTGGAATCTTAGGGTCCTTATGTCAAATGAGTCACAGGAAGAGAAAATAGAAACAGTGGTTTGGGGGGCCAGCGAGTAAGTGTATGCTTCCCTGTGGTTGTCTGAGGGCAGAGGCTGAGGGAGGCACAGGTAATGAAGGCCCAGCTCCTGCACAGCTGAAAAGGAACTCCTTTGCGGGGAGCTGGCAGATGGATGTAATCTTTAGAGGAGGAGGAAAACGCTGACAAGGATCAGGTGGGGAGAGTTCAGAGAAGGAGTCTAGTTACCCCAGACTACTCCCATCATACAGCTGGACTGGAGTTCCCAGGATGCCATCTGGGAGTGCCTGGGATGTGTGGGAGCAGCTGGGAGGATGGCTATGATCCATCCTGCACCTGTCCTGCCCCAAAGCTGATGATGTAACAACATAACGATGCGGCAGAGAACAGGGGGCTTGGGGGGGGTGTTGCTCGGGGGTGGGAGGGGGGTGGCAGTCGGTCCAGCTTTCAGTGATGTAGCTATGGTGAGTAAGACAGCTGCTGTCTGTCCTGTGCTCCGGAGGAGCTTTTCAGTGAGCAGTCTGTGTCAGGGTCCCCCACTCAATTCCAGCCCCTTCAGTCAAGAGCTCAAGCAAGCAATCTCTCCTCTTCTTAATATCAGCAATGATCCCTTTTTCTTGGATTCATATCAGAAATCAGGCAACATGTGGGAAAAAAACCCTGCTGGTGACTGCAACTGAGGCTTTAGGTGCTGGGGAATCCTCTCTAAGCACATACACCCCGCTCCACCGCTGCCCCCTCCCCCGCCTCACCCCTCCTCCGCCCACGCCCACAGCTTCTACTAAAGATCTAGTCCCAGGAGATACGATATCCAGTGGAACTGAGGTGGGGGGGGGGGTCTTGACTACAAAAGAGATTTGGTTTTCTTTTTTCCCTCTAACCTTCCATCCTCTCCCCTCCTTTCTTCTCACCTGACCCGCTTTGTTTCACTCTTCCTTGGAATTGAACCCAGAGCCTTCTGCATGCTGGACAAGCATTGTCCTCCAGGACTTATTTCTTTCTCTTGCTTACCGACTATGAAGGGAGTGACTTTTGCTTTGTCACACACGCCTGTCATAATTTTCTGTCTTGCCTTGGGGCTGAAAACGGCAGAGCTAGTTGATCACGAACTGGATTGTCCAAAAACTGTAAACCTAAGTAAATATCTTCCCTTTACATGTGGATGGTCTCACATGTTTGGTTTCTTCTGATGTTCCTACCTGTCCTCCTGCCTCCCAGTTAGATCTCCCCCAAAGCACTCCTCACTCGGGTCCTCTCCCCACCCTGTGTTTGGATTCTTGATAGTGAATCATGTTAGCCCTCCAGAGACGCCCACCTCGGATGTGAGCTAGCCTACAGATTCAACTAAGTGCTCTTGGATGTTCTGCAGCCAGAATACACCGGAGGGCATGCCTGTCTCCCAGCATTCTCCGTTCCCTCCCTTCTTTTTCCAAGCTCCCCTCCTGATCAGGTCCTAAAGAAGAAATCTTAACATCACTTTTTTTTCCCCACCCCTGGCCTTTTTTTCCCCCCTCTAGCCTGAGCTCCCATAATGTCCTAAGCAGACTGCAGGGCAACAGCTATGCCTAACCCACTTACTCTTGTACCCCAAAACAACACTCAGAGGTAAAGTTTCCATAAATATTTCCTGAGAGAATTAGCCTTCAAACTTCTCCGGCCTTTTTTCCTTTCTTTCTTCTCAGTATCGCGCCTTGCAAAGCCCTGACAAAGACACTTGTATTCTCAAGACAGCCTTGGAGGGGCTGCAGAGAGGCATTAACCTCTTTCTGTCCCTAATAATGACGGGTAGTGCACGGATGTTCAGGTCTGGGACCCAGAGCAGAGCCCTAGGCCTGCCTGCCTTCTCTGAACCTGGAGGTGGTGTAGGTAGAGCAGAACATCTGGTCTCACTCATTCTTCCCGCCAAGGCGTCCTTGCCTGTATTTATATACACTAAAGCCGCTGCCCGAATAAAATCCATGTAAAATCCAATTTCCTCAGAATCTCTTTTGGAGCCAGGCCTGAGAGATGGAGTAGGTAACCCCGGCGGTTACCGCCTGAACCACTCCTGCTGGCTGCAAAGGTGAGGACCATTTTTCAATTATCTATCTGCTGTGACAGCAGCGGTCCAGCCATCGAGCCAAGGCAGAGGGGGGAGGGGAGGCTGAGCTGGGGAGGCGGGGGAGAGAGAGGGCAAAAGCAGAGGGTGGGGGGAGAGAGGGATAAACCCAGGCAAATTCATGAGCAAAGACCCTTGAGGGGGGCACCCAGTAGGTACTCAAGAATTATTTGGAAAATGAATGATCAGAAGAGGGAACAAGCAGGGTGGGGGTAAGACGCAGAGAGGGGGAGAACTGGAGAGACACAGTGGGTGGAGAGAGGAAGAGAGAAGGGAAGGAGGGGGAGGGCGGAGGGGAGGCAAGCGTGGATGGAGCCAACAAGAGGCTCCTGTGTCAATCCGTGGAAACGGGAGGCAGAGTGATGCGGTCACAGCTCCTGCCATCAATATCCTCTAATATAAATGTCAGTGATGCTATTTTCCGCGCAGTCATTTCGCACACTGCTGATTACATTAACGTATAATGGAGGGGCGCCGGCTCCACTGCTTTCTCCCCTAACCCTCCCCCCGGTGATGTGTCAATAGCCGCCTCCATGAACAAGTCAATTTTCTGCAGGCTTGGCAGCGGAATAAATCTGCCCGGCTATGGGGAGAGCTGGAGATATTTATATACCCAGCGCCTGCCTTCCGTGTGCGCGCGTGCGTGTGCGCGGCAGGCGCGGGCCCGGACCCCAGCGACCTGGGAGGGGGGAGGGGGGATCTGGGGCGCGCCGCCGAGCTGAATGATTTCCAGCCTCGACTCAATAAGAGGAGAATTTAGAGCGGTCCCCGAGCTGGGCTCCCAGAAACAGCCTTACACGTTTATTTTCCTTAGCTGAACAGGAAAGGCGAGAATTATATGTGGATTTATAGGACAGGCGCCGCTCAACCCAAATGCTCCCGCTCCGGGGGGCCGGGGGGTTGCGCGAGGAAGGGACGGGCAGGAAAGGAGGTGGCGGGCCCCGCGCGGGCCGCTGGGACCCCCGCTCGCGCGCGCTTGCTAGGACGTACCCCCCTTGCAGATCGCTTTAATTACATTTGTTCCTGTCCTTCGTGAGGGCGAGACTTCGGCACAGCCCGCTGGGGGGGGGGGCGCGGGAGAGGGGGTGTTGGGGGTGATCTCAGGCCAGGACTGCCTGGAGATGGGAGGGAGAGGAGAAGAGAGGGGGCCGAAGGGAATGGGGACGGGGAGTGGGGAGGGGAAGGGGGGCACTGTCAGCTTCGGCTCAGAAGCGGATCAATAGTACGAGATCTAATGGGCTAACTGCCAAGCTGGCGCACCGAGGCGCTGCCCGGCGGGGGCGGGAGGGGTGGGCGAAGGACGGCGGGGAGGGAGGGAGAGGAGAGGAGGAAGGAAGAAGAGTGGAGATGGAGAGGGAAGGAGGGGGAGAGGAAAAAGAGAAGGGACAGGGGAGGGTCGAAGGGAAGGACAGTACAGGCGGTCCTCGAGGGGGCATCGCTTTAGCATCCTTCGACCCCTAGAACCGGGGAAGGAGGAACCGGTCTCTGAGCTGAGCGACCCCCAAGCCGCTGGCTTCTCCGACCTCAACTGTGTCGTGGAACCGCCAGGGGGCGGCGCGACCCTGTTGGTCGCCAAGGGGATCTCCGTGCATCCTCGTCGAGGCTGTGACCTGTCGCTTCCAATGCCACGTCCTCTGCCCTCTCCCAGAGGCCTTAGGGTGCAGCTGGGGTGGGGGTAGGGTGGCGCCCCTGCCCAGGAATAGGAGGAGCCTTTGACGTTCGCTAGTTTTGGGCCGGTTTCCCTCGGATCCTGGAGCAGTTTATTGCCCAAAGACTGTCACAGAGCCTGGGGCTAGCCAATGGTTACTGTTAGCTCAGCCTGGGTATGGCGTTTGGGCCTTCACATCCTGACAGGGGTATATGGAATCCAGGAAATGAACCCACGAGAGGGGTCCTTCAACGCCTGAATAAGGAGCTAACCAGTCCAGCCAAGGTTGCTAAGGATCAATGGCATGAAGCCCAGTTTTAACTCCTTCGGTCCCTGGGAATTGTCTGAGCACCTAACCTCTTGGTCCCTGACATATGACGCCTTTCTTTTTCCTCAGCCTGGAACCTGACTCTTCCTGGACTGTGAGAAGAACACCCCTGCCAACAAGCTGTACCATCCGGATAGGAGAAGCCTGATGGTAGAAGCACATCCGTGGTTCCCAGCCTCTGTTGACGAGGCTCCTTTAACACAAATAGATTTACTCATAGACCTTAACTGTAAGAGGCGTGTATGTGCCAGCAGGGGTTTCTGGGAACATGTACTTTGTCAGAGCTCCCCCCATTTAATTCTGATACATCCCCAAGTGGCTGTTACCTAAAGAGAACCATTATGATGTGTTGGGTTTTTGTTTGTTTGTCCGTTTGTTTTTTTCCTTTAAATGTGGTAGCTCAGCCCTGGGAATTTGCCCTTGTGAATATGCCCATGTCACAAATGTGTGAATATTGGGTATCTGTGTCATTGGATAAACACTGCTTCATGCTCCTCTTTGTGCATCCTCTCTGTCTGGATGTCACTGGGCACCCATCGTCCTATGTGTCATCAATGTCCTCCGTGTTTACTGACAGCACCTATTGTGTGTGTGTGACAGTGTACATGCCTGCCCTGATGAGAGTGAGTGTGGGCCTGTGGTATATTTGTGTCACATTGAGCACATCTCTATGGGCTCCATGGTGGGGCACAGCCATTGTCTCCATGTCATTGAGAATCTGTGCTGGCAAGAGCTTGTGACACAAATGGAACGAAGCCGATCTGCCCCAGAAGCAAAGGCGGCAATGACCTTCTTTTTCCAATTATATCCTGGTCAGAGGTGAGCGACCTCTCCCCACTGAGGCCTCTGGCTGCTTGTCATGCAAACGGTGCAGAAGGGCGGAGATTTGAGGGATGCAACCGAGTCACGTGTAAAAACAATCAGCTATTGATGGAGCTAGATCAATGCCCCAGATCATCTCTCTCTCTCTCTCTCTCTCTCTCTCTCTCTCTCTCTCTCTCTCACACACACACACACACACACACACACACACACACACTAGTCACATACTAGGAGAGACTCACATGAACTGATATCACTGGGGGCAAGTAGGAAACAGTTGTGTTAGCTGGACAAATGAATGAATGGTGGTTAAACATTTCAGATAGGTGGGCAACTGTTACTTTAGTTGGTGGCTCTGTCTCTTTTTTTCTGAGAGGCAAGCTTTATTCAGCAGTAGCAGGAAGTGAAAAGCTTGCATTGAGTGCTTTCTATTTTAGGTCCGTGGAGTTGGGATTCTAAGTGGGTCACAGAAGGCAGTGTGGGGATTTGGAGGAAATTCTTGTGTCAGGAACAAGAGCAACAGAGGGCTTATGTTGAGGGGCAGCAAAATAATGTCTGTTCTGATGGGGCCAAGGACAGGTGGAGGCAGAGGGCTTCTGGCTTCCAGGACAACTTGAACTCAGAAGGGGCCAGGGTGAGGGAGCTGGCCCTAACCATATGCTGCAGGCTGACAGGCACAACTGAGACCTGAGCTGGAGTCGGAGTGGCCCCTGAGGGCTCCTAAGGATGCTGATGAGTCTATGGAGGGAAATGGAGGTAGATATTTGGGAGCCCTGAGGACTAACTATGGAAGCCAACACTGGCTCTCATATGGTCTAGGGAGACAAATGAAGAGAAGGTTCCAGAAAGGCTTAAGGACCAGACTAGTCCCATCTCTGGTATCATTGAACCTCTGGCTAGCAGTCAGTGTGGCTGAGTCTAGAACCTACACCAGCCAGTGTTAATATCAGGGTAAGTACCTGTCTGTGTGCTGGGGTCTGGCAGGGCATCCTCTGAGGTCTTGGGTTGTTTTAGAATATCTCTGGCGTTGTTAATGCATGCCCCACTTTGCCATGCCCTGTAGGAATGCGGTGATGGGCAAGGATGCCGGTGAGGAATGTAAGTGTTTAGCTTAGTGCACAATGAAAAATTGAAGCTAACTGTGATGGCACATGACTTTAATCCCAGCACTTAGGAGGCAGAGGCAGGTGGATCTTGGTACAAGGCTAGCCTAGTCTACCTAGTGAGTTCCAGAACAGCTATACCTATGCAGAGGGATTCTGTCTCAAAAAGACAAAACCAACCAAACAAACAAAAACAACAACAAGAAAAAAATTTGAAAAAGCTTTAAAGCTTCTCTCTCTCTCTCCCTCTCTGCTTTGGAAAAACGTAGTGTTACATAAGGTTGTGCTGCCTGGATTCCAATCTCAGCTGTGCCATTTACCAGCTTGAATCTCTTCCCCTCCATTTGTAGAATAGGGGTCCCTACCTCTTAGAATTAGTGGGAACATTTTAGGCAAAGTCCTTAGGATCAGTGCCTGGCTGTAATAAGCACACGTTTGGCTCTTCTGCTCTCTCTCTCTCTCTCTCTCTCTCTCTCTCTCTCTCTCTCTCTCTCTCTCTCTCTCTCTCTCCCTCTACCACCACAATGCCTTTGGAGGGTCCCATCCTGTGTCAGCAGAAACAAGGTGAACAAGGCTTGATCGTTGCTGGGCTAAGAGAATAGGGCGAATAGAAGCCTTCTGAGACTGGAGTATGAATGAAAGAGAGCAAGAAGGGCCCTGTTGAAGGACAGAGGAGGAAGCTTGGTGTGGGTGGTCAGAGTCTCTCCTTAGGACAGCTAAGATGGTTGAGACTGAATTCAGCATACAGGACAGTTTGGTGCTACTAACTTTGTCTCCTCGCTCTTGTATGGCACCCTCTGCTGGAGCCTCTGGTCCCTAGACATCCTGGTGGGCTGCCTGAGGAAACATACCTATATACCTTCAGTCAGAGAGAACAAACTTTGCCAAGTTTCTCTGGCCCCCTACTTGACCTCAGCTATAGCGGCCCCCTCTGCTGCCCTTAGCAATGCTAGAATTAGCCCTGCTTCCACCTCTTTGCCTTCTGGCTGGCCACTCTGAAATGAGATGACAGGTCACAGGGGTCCTATTCTATAACCCGGGAAATGAGGAGCTACAGTATCCCTGAATTAGACCTCCTTGTTTAGCCAGGCTCCACAGCACTCTGGAGAGATCTATGCAGACTGCTCAGCAGAATGGCCAGGTCTGAGAGGCTCCCGAGACAGAGCACCAAACTTGCATGGATAAGTGTTTTGACTTTCCTACATCTGGAAAGTGGGAACAATACCATCGTCTTGTTCAGGAGTTGCTGTGAAGATGAAATATGTCAATGTACTTTATCAAGTGTTTAGTCCTGATCACAAAGTAATCAGAAAATCCTCCAAGAATTTGCCCACAGAGGAATTTCCTCCTTTGGTAGGACTGGGGTCTTTTAGGGATCTTAGCCACAAAGGGTGGGTTGCTGGGGACCTTTCCATAGTCTCAATTTTCTTTCTCGAACCCTAAAGTCCTAAATGGCTGAGCTGATGCCTGAGTCTGCTGTTTTGATCTTTTTTATATATAGGATGAGTGAGAGGGATAACATGAGGGTGTCCCAGCTACTGTGCAGGAGAGAAAGGGTTAAGACAGGTGGGGGTCCTGGCATGGGATTGAGTCACCCCTCCCACTCCCATTGATTATTCTCCTCTCCAGGTGTTTTTGTGGCCTTTTTTCCCTTCCCAGGGGGTGTGAGTGGGGGCTGCTGGGTCCACTTCGGGCTTAGTTATTGTTTTAATTTTGGTGCTGACTCCCTGGTGCCCGGGAGTAGATAATGAAAGAGGAAAAGAGAGGTCAGGGTGGTGCCCAGGCAGCAGATTTCTGCCCGTCAGACTGGGCCAGGGCGAGTGGGGAAGTGTGGTGGGGGTTAGGTTAATATCAATAAAGCAACTGGAGTCTCAGAAGTGAGGAGCTGCAGAGCCAAGCACAATGGCTTTGTGCTCTGCGAGCCTAAAGGGGCACTTGGCCTGTTCACAGTGAATCCTCAGAATGGGGACAAAAGCTGCCTGGGCGCAGCTCAGCGGTAGCAAAGAGTGACCATAGAGCAAGGGAGGCGTTAGGCTCAGGCTAGTCCTGGCTTTCAGTTCTCCGCTGCCCTGCTGCAGTTCCAACCAGGTATGAAGTGGATTGGAGGAGCGTGGTGCTGCCGCTCCTGCAGGTAGAGAAAAACAGGAAAAGGAGGCAGGAATATAGAGGGGTTGAGATCACAAGTTTTGGCCATCGGACAGACCCAGGTTCCTGGCTGCGGCTGCATTCTCTGTATTGGCTGCCACTTGAGGCAAATTGTTAAACCTTTCCAAGAGCCATTTTCTTCTTTTGCAAGGTGGCCCTAATAGTGCCGGCCGACCTCGCCTTGTCACTGGCCTTGTCTCTGTGCACAGGGCCTGGTACTCTGTGAGCTTACAGAACTATCCCTACTGAGCCTGTTTTCCTCAGCTGTGAAATGGGGCCATCAGTTGTAACTTCCCCATAGGGGTCTTAGGGGGAGCAAATTAGATAAAGCCTGTAACATGCTTAGCACAATGCCTGGTACATAAATAAGCCTTCAACACATGTTAGCTGTTGTTATTATATTATTTTTATCTTTATTGCTCCCTGCTGTCTTGGAACTGGTGATTTAGCTGAGGAGACTGAGGCCAGGCCACTCCCTCCTTGGCCATCTAAAGTATGTGGTTCCCTCCTCAAAGGCTTCCTGAAGCCCCAGCCCACCTATGCACTTTTGGTTCCTCTTTTAGGACTGGGTAGACAGACTGACATAGCTGGGCAGACAGACTGACACAAGTTTTGAGAGAAGTTGGGGTGGTGGGGGAATGCTCCTAACTTGTCAAAAGAATGGGCCCCTGTGACTCTCTCTGCCATCACCTGGTTTGGCTCCCCTTGCCAGGCCTCAGGTCTCACCTGCCCTCCCTCTGGAGTTGGAGGAGCCGGTGGATGATGTTCACATTTCTCTATGGTAGTCCTGGGGGGGGGGGGGGACGCAGTTAAAGAATGTGTCTCAGAAACCCTCTACCAAAATCTGTCCATGCCCCACCCATCTTTCAGCACAGCTAAGGGGTAAGGGAATGGAGCAGACCAAAAAAGAGGGTAGTTAATGGCTCCCACTTGACCTTTCCCCTGCCACCCCCATCCCTACCCCCACCCCCAGCAGGCAGGCAGGCTGAGGGGATGAATGGAGTGGAGGGCGCGATTTTCACATTAATGGCAGCATATGTTGTGTTTATTGACACCGCAGGGTTAGTGCTTGTGGTGGTGGTGGTGGTGGTGGGGGTGGGGATGGGGGGGCGCCTGGGAGGCCATAGGCAGGAGGGGAAGGGGGAAAAAGGAGGCAGAGAGGAAGGCTGCCTCGGGCAGGGATGGGGAGAGGAGAGCCTGGGGCCTGGGGGTTGGGGGGGAGAAAGGAGCAATATTGTAGCAGGAGCACACCAGGTGCTCGCTGTCAGCCTGAACAAAAAGAAGAGTCAGCAACTCTGGGGGGGTGGAGGCGGGGAGCCACCGCCTGCTCCAGCCTTGCAGCCGCTCCCCATTAACCCCTGCTCTGCCACACAGCTACGTGTGGACGGGGGATCTGGGGCTCTCCCCAGGCTTAGGAGCTCTCTCCCTACAATCTCTTGTCTCTTCAGAGACACCAGACAAGTCCTTTCAGTCTTACCTTTGGGGTCAGCAAAGGCTCGAGTGTTCCTTTGCCTGGGATAAAAATCTGCCTGCCCCTCTGTCTACTCTATGCTTTTGGTTGTTGGGGGGCTTCCGGCAATCCTTAAGAAGTCAGGAAACCAGACCGGCCAGGGTCACATGGCCTTGAGCATCTAAAGTGGGTCTTTTGTGAAGAAGGACATATAAAGGGGCAATGGGACCTCTGCTGGAGGTTGCCTGCAAAGCCCCCCTCCACTCCCTTGCCCTGCTTGGGCTGCAGATTCCTAGCCTCCTGGCTAAGCCCCAGCTGGAGCAGGAGGGGAAAGAGAAACATTGGCTTTCAGTTGAGTGCAGAGGCAGGGCTGCTTGCTTTTCAGTGTGGAGAGCTCTGGGGTTCATCTGAGAATACCCAGTTGGTGTAGACAGCAGAATGGGTTCTGGAGCCCTTCTGGTGGGAGATCCTGGCTGGGGAGCACAGCTGCAGGTGGATATCTTCCCAGGCTCTCTTGTGCTTGCTTTAAGTCCTCCAGAAAGGGAAGCAGGATGCTTAGGGCTCTATGGACTGGCTGCCAGCAGCAGTTTGTTAATTTGGGTGCTTCTGTCAGTGTGTGTGTGTGTGTGTGTGTGTGTGTGTGTGTGTGTGAGAGAGAGAGAGAGAGAGAGACAGAGACAGAGACAGAGACAGACAGAGATAGAGACAGAGAGACAGAGACAGAGAGAGACAGATAGAGACACAGAGAGAGACAGAGAGACAGACAGACACAGAGAGACAGAGAGACAGAGACAGAGAGAGACAGAGAGAGACAGAGAGAGACAGAGAGAGACAGAGAGACAGAAAAAGAGAAACAGAAACAGAGAGAGAGACAGAGAGACACAGAGACACAGAGAGACACACACACAGTGAGAGAGAGAGAGAGAGAGAGAGAGAGAGAGAGAGAGAGAGAGAGAGAGAGAGGAGGGAAGGACAGAAGGACTTCCCTCAAACTCTAAATATCCAAAGAGAAAAGACTTGGGGATTATGGCTGCTAGTCATTCTGGAGCCTTCCACATGGACGTTGACTTTCTTGTTGCCTACTCTGGAGTCCGGAGTCCGTGCCTGGGTTCCACATGCTTGTACAATGGATAGGCCTCCTAGAAGCAGAAGATGCCCCATCCTCTGATCCCATCTCTGTCCAGCTGTTAGGGTGAATGCAAGCACAGAGACCTAAGACTGTTGGTCCTGCAGGGCAGTGGGAACCTACCTCAGTCCGCCCCTCTGGCAGATAGGGCCAACTTGTAACCTGGTCCTTGAAGGCCCTCTTTGGTGTCTCAGCACTAGCAGCCAAAGCCTAGCAGCTCTTAGCCCCGACCCACCTCCGGCTCCGGGCCTGCCCACGCCCCCCTTCCGCATCCCTCTCGCCCCGCTCCAGCTGCGCACAGAGCAGTCCCCGGCTCGGCTCCAGTTCCTCAATGGCCCTACTCCCCCATTACCCTGATGTCGGCCCCTCTCCCCCTCGGCTTTATCGGCTCTCAGCCGGCTCCGCCGGGGTAATGAGGGCCCTCCTAATTACCATTGCAGAAACTCCACTTACATTAACAGCTCCATCCGAGGAGCTGCAACATCTGCTGTGCGCAGGCAGGCGCCCCTCCCCCGCCCACGCTCCCCGCCCCTCGCCGCTCCCCTGGTTCCCGGCCCTCTTCTCCACCTTCTCTGGCTCCCTTCTTCAATCCTCCTCGTTTCATTTTTCTTTCCGTGCCCTTCTATTACCCTATCAGCCAGTATGCCAGAATGAGAGAGATAGCAGACACGGGACCCCAAAGATAACAAGAGATGGAGACAGGAACAGAGACTGGACCAGAACTCCAGGAGGCCCATAAACTCAGGATTTCAGAACATTCCCAGGAACAAATAGAAAATGGAAGCAGCAGAGATTTTGAAAGAGTTGGAATTTGGGAAGGGGCCAATGGCCTGTATGTATTGAGGGGTGGGGTCTGATGTGCACCAATGTGCAAAGGTATGTGCATGGTAAGCATGTGTGTGCATGCACATGTGTCATGTATTTTGTATGCTGATGTCTCCAAGCATTATGCATGGAGTATTGTATGTCTGCCAGTGTATTTTACTTTCATACATGTCAGTATCTGTGGTCATTCATCTGCATATTTATAATGCGTTTACATCTTCTTTATGATTATATTTGTCTACACGAAACTCTGTGCTTGTATTTTACAAGTGTGTGGCACTGTGCATATGAATGTACTTGTCTTTCACATGGACAAATTTGCACGTCTATCACTTGAGTGTGACTTACACAAGCACACGATTCAGGTTCAAAGTCCACTGTGCGCATGTGTGGATCCAGGGTGCCTCTGGGAGCGTTTGCGACTCGGCATGCATGCCTATGCATGTGTGTATCATCTGTGTAATTATTTGATGAGACTGGGAGCATGTGTGTGTTCCTGCTCCATGGGGGATGACAGGCAGTTGGGAAGCCGCTGAGCCCATTTTCTCTGAGGTTAACAGGGGTCAGGATTCACTCCTGGAAGTCCCCCACCCGGCTCTCTACCCTATACAATTAAGCCTCAGTGTGGTGGAAAGACAGCCAGCAGACATTAAGAAAGGTCAACAGTATTATCAGCTCCTAATCCAATTAGTTACTGTTTATTTGGGAATCCAGCTCCAGGTCAGCTTCTAGAGAGGAGGCCTGGGGAAGAGAGAGAGAGAGAGAGAGAGAGAGAGAGAGAGAGAGAGAGAGAGGGAGAGAGAGAGAGGGAGAGAGAGAGAGAGAGAGAGAGAAAGAGGGAGAGGGAGAGGGAGAGGGAGAGGGAGAGGGAGAGAGAGAGAGGTGATGTGATAAGAAGGATGGGCTGGAAGAAACTGAAAAATGCCAGTCAAAGCACCAACACATATGGCATTTCCCACTGAGCTGGGCAGCTCTAGGGATAGCACAGGCTTGACCAGAAGCACTGGCATCTAACTTTTATCTCCAGAGGATGTTGGGGGTATAGAAGAGTCTCCCTCACCATGAGAAACTTTCTTTCAGCCTCCAAAATAAAGGGAGGTAAAGAGATTCAGAGGGGATGGACCAGGACTCCAAGAGACAGGCTACCTCAAGTTGTGGGCGCTTCCCCCCATGGGAGAGTCAGAGGAGGAGATGTTGGTAAATGCGCTATTAGCTTTTGAAGCCACGTCATTAATCCTGCCCTCTATTTTATTTCCCTTCTTCTCTTCCCACATACGCTTCCCAGCAAAAGCAGGACCTGTACTCGCTCCCACTTGAGGACATGCAGAGGACCTAGCCAAGCCCTATGGGGTTCCCTGGTTCCTTCAACTAAGCATAAGACTAAGAGAGAGTGAGGTCCCATGGGAGAGAGCAGCTCAGTGGATCTGAGGACCTGGGCAGGAGGGAATCAGCTGGGTGACCTCTGCCCTGCTCCAAGCCTCTTCTGCTTCCCAGGCTTTGAGGTAGGGAAGGGATTAGCAGGAATAAGAAGGATACCAACTGAGCCTTTAGTTCAGATCCCAGGGTGCCCACCACCATCTCAGAAGTCAGGGCATGCAGCAGCAGAGCACTTACTTCTACAAGAAGCTAAATGAAGTGAAGAAAACAGCCAGGTCCTTGAGGAGCCAAGTCCTGACAGCAGCGGACCAGGTTACTAACCTCCTCCATCCGGAGCCCCTCCCTCCCCTTGCTTTGCAAGCACATATTCACACACACACACACACACACACACACACACACACACACACTTATGCACGTACCACGTACTGGGGAAGCTGCCTCTTCCTTAAAAGCTCCAGGTCAGAGGTGAGTGGGAGGTGAGGCCATTGGCCGTGTTTTCAGCCCTTTACAGAAGATTCCCCCGAGGGTAGTCCTCATTTCACCCCCAGAGAGGCCCTTGGTGTGCCTCAGACCTGTAGCTGCTCTTACCCTTAACCTGAATGTAAGAGTCACCCAGAAAAGTGGGGCAGCGGTGGTACCTGTCTTTAATCCCAGCAATCAGAAGGTGGAGGCAGGCAGATCTCCAAGTTCGAGGCTAGCCTGGTCTGCAGAGTGAGTTCCAGGACAGCCAGGGCTACACAGAGAAATCCTGTCTTGAAATAAGAACAACAACAAAAGTAGTAATTGCCCAGGTCTCACCTAGATCAAGTCAACCTGGGTCTCTAAGATTAAACATCTGGAAATCAAATATTTTTTTAAAACTCCAGAAAGGGATGGCTGCCATTGGAAAACTCCTATCAAACAGAACAGTTGCGTAAACAGCGAGAGACTTGGGAGCACTCAGGACCCAGTGGGGCGTCTTCCTTACATCTCTCCTTCAGAGTTCTGACATTTATTCAGAAGAGGAGGCAGAAAGATTGTAAGAGCCAGAGGTGATGGGAGATTGCAAAGAAACAATGTCTTCCAGACACAACAGGATGGATGCACTCACATAGACTGTGGTAGCAGCCACAAGGCTTATACAGGTTCAAGCCAGTCAGGGTCCCAGGACTGAGAGGAGGAAGTAGACTCAGGCTCCTACTTCTTCTTTTTTTTTTTTTTTTTTTTTTTTTTTTTTTTTTTTTTTTTTTTTTTTTTTTTTGGTTTTTCGAGACAGGGTTTCTCTGTATAGCCCCTGGCTGTCCTGGAACTCACTGTAGACCAGGCTGGCCTCGAACTCAGAAATCCGCCTGCTTCTGCCTCCCGAGTGCTGGGATTAAGGTGTGCGCCACCACTGCCTGGCCAGGCTCCTACTCCTAAGCAAGAACATATCTGCAGCTGATATCTGCTGGTTAAGGAAAAATCAGCTTTTTTTTTTTTTTTTTTTTTTTTAGATCTATTTATGGGCCAGAGAGATGGCTTTGTGGTTAAGAGCATTTATTTTATGTATATATGTACACTGTCACTGTCTTCAGACACACGAGAAGAGGGCATCAAATCCCATTACAGATGGTTGTGAGCCACCATGTAGTTCCTGGGAATTGAACTCAGGACCTCTGGAAGAACAGTCAGTGCTCTTAACTACTGAGCCATCTCTCCAGCCCTACCCCCGCCCCGCCCTTTTAAAATGGGAATATTAACCATATTCCTGGTGCCAGGAATGACTGACTAACACAAAGTGAACCTAATGGTATTTTTGTAAACTCTCTGTCATTTTGCTTTATCTAAGACCCCCCACCCTGGGTTTTGTGGGAACATGTTTTTTGCATATGCTTTTGTTGTTCTTATTTGTTTGTTTTAACGATAGAGTTAAAAGAACATAAGGGTGGGTGGGGAAAAGGTGGGGGTGGGGAGCTGGGAGGATCTGGGCAAGGGAAAAACATGATCTGAACATATTGTATGAAAATTGTTTAAGTTAAAAAAATTCAGGCTGATGAGATGGCTCAGCAGGTAAGAGCACCGACTGCTCTTCTGAAGGTCCTGAGTTCAAATCCCAGCAACCACATGGTGGCTCACAACCATCCGTAATGAGATCTGACGCCCTCTTCTGGTGCGGCTGAAGACAGATACAGTGTACTTATGTATAATAATAAATATATCTTTGGATCAGAGTTGACTAGAGCAAACAAGGCCTACTGGAGTGAGCCCCAATAACCACATGATGGCTCACAACCATCTATACAGCTACAGTGTACTCATATACATAAAAATAAATAAATCTTTTTTAAAAATTCAATTTCTGTTCTTGGCCTAACTTAGAAGGTGTGTGTTTTCTCCATCTCTTCTCCTGGCGGCTGTGGCATGTTTCCCCTTAAATTCTAACAACTTTGTCCTTGAGCCCACTTCTAAGTTGTTTTATCATTGAGACTGAAAACTCAGAAAAGGACCCAAAGTTTCCCAGTAACAAAATGAGAGAGAGAGAGAGAGAGAGAGAAAGAGAGAGAGAGACCTTAAGGGGGGAGTAGGGAGGACATTGGTTGAACAAAATGGAAGAAGAGGAATATGGGTTGGGGCACAGAGGGACAAGGAAAGAGTAAGATGATCCGATCTGGGGATAGAAGGACCAAAATGAAATGTGTATGTAGAAATCCTATGTGGAAACTCTCTTTTGTAGATCAGAACTATGGAGATCAGCTGGGCAGTGGTGGTGGCTCTCCCCTTTCATCCCAACACTCAGGACGGGGAGCATGCAGATCTCTGTGAGTTTGAGGCCAGACTTATCTACAGAGTGAGTTCCAGCACAGCCGGTGCTACAAAGAGAAACCCTGCTTTGGAAAGCAAACAAAGAAAAAAAACAAAACAAAAACAACAGCAAAAAGATGTAGATTAAGTAAATAAAAGTACACACTTTTGATAAGACAAAAATCCTATGAAGTTGAAAATTATAATTTGCTATCAGTCAGAAGGCTGAGGAGGGAAGATTGTAAGTTTCGGGACAGCCTGGGCTGCATAGTTAGATCCTGTGTCAAAAACAAACAAAAACAAAAACAAAAACCCAAAAAACAAAAACAAAAAAACCCATCCAAACAAACCAAGCACATCCCACATTTAATTACATTCAGTATTTAAAATAGTGGCACTGGCTGCTTCTCATTCTTTCATGTAACCATATTTTCTACATCTTACAGATGAGAGAACTAAGGCCTGAATTGATTAAGGGTGATATTTTTTTCTTCTTCATTCTTTCTCCTTCCCTCCTACCCTCCCTCTCTTCCTCCCTCTCTCCTTCCTTCCTTCTCAAAGAACAATTCTGATCTCGGGCTTCTCTCGCCAGTGGGAACCCTTCCGTGGGTCTGTGCTGATGTAAGAGCTCCCTTCTTTGTGTCGCGTGCCCCAAGCACAACCTCTTCATGGGCATCCACTCATCAAACTCAGCAATCCTTTAGTTAGCTCTCCCCTGGCTTCACAGAGCAACTTGGGAGGAAGAAGTAAGGCTCTTGCTCCATACGATGTGGCAGGAGAGAGGCAACACAACATATTTGAGCACATTTGGGCACAGGGACAGCTGTGTGTTTACACACTGGTTCTGTTACCTGTCATCCGTGTCACCTTATTCAAACCATTAGCTACTAAGAGCCTCATGCATAGTGTGGTGGTAGTAATGCTTTCCTTTGGCTGGTATGTGCTTAGCATGAGGAAGGCTCTGGGTTCAATCCTCAAAATGAAAAATAATATTTTTTTTAAAGATTTAATATGTTCAAAAGGGAAAGAATTAAAGAGAAAAATAATAATCTCTAGAGCTGTTGGGATTAAAGACTATGAATATAAAGTTCCTGGTGCCACATCTGTTCCAAAGGTGATATGTACTATCATTATGAAATAGAGAGAAGTCAGCATGCTCCCTGGAATGACTAAGATGGGACAGACTGACAACTAGAGAGCACGGACTGCTAGGACACAAAAGTCACTACAAATGAGTGTTGGGCAGTGCTAAGAGTGAGCACAAGCACTCAGGTGACAGTGGCGCACGCCTTTAATCCCAGCACCTGGGAGGCAGAGGCAGGTGGATCTCTGAGTTCGAGGCCAGGCTGCTCTACAGAGCGAGTTCCAGGACAGCCAGGATTACACAGAGAAACCCTATCTCAAAAAACCAAAACCCAAAAGACTAAAAGAGTGAACACATGTATGTTTTACCCCTAAGCAAATGTGTTCCTGGGAAATGCAAGTCTGTCATCCAGCAAAAGTCTAAGAATTTTCAAAATAGAAATCATCCAGTTTGGGGCAGTCCAGTTTCTCCATCAACAACAAAGTGGGTGACTACTCCAAAGCAAAGGGAAAAGATACAAGAATACAGGTAAGCCTCACAGGTGTGTGAAACGATGTATGGAGTGTGGCAGGAGAAAGGACACCAGGCAGGCAAATCTGACACGACATCAGCCAGACCCTCCCTGCACATCAGCCGAGAGGCCTGTGTTTAACTGGGCACCACAGTGAAAGAGGGAAGAAAATGAAGCCTTGGCACGGGAGAGATGGCTCAGTGGTTAAGAGCACCCGCTGCTCTTCCAGAGGACCTGACTTCAATTCCCAGCAATCTCATGGTGGCTCACAACCATCTGTAATGAGTTCTGATGCCCTCTTCTGGCAGGCAGTTGTACATGCAGATAGAGCACATACACACATACACACACACACACACACACACACACACACACACACACACACCACACCACACCACACTACACACATATATAAAATAAATAAATCAGGAGGAGGAGAAGGAGAAGCAGCAGCTAGTCAGCTAGTGATAGGTACATAAGTAGACACTGCTCTCCAGAAGCAGCTCTTTATCCCAGAGCTGGGAGAAGAGGCTGTCCTGTCCTCCAGGCCTGGCTAGGAGTGGGACTGGCTTTGACTGTTTGGGAGAAATAGAGTCAGGTAGTCATAAGATCTACAGATAGATCTGATATATTCAGTGAAAAGTCCTTGTTCTAGAATAGAAAATAGTATAGGGCAGAGTCAGTATGTCATGTGGGACTGGTTTAGGTCACCTCATGGATTCCTGAAATTATTTGTATTGAGTGTGATTATGACACAAAGTAGTCAGGCGGTGGTGGTGCATGCCTTTAATCCTAGCACTTGGGAGGCAGAGGCAGGCGGGTTTCTGAGTTCGAGGCTAGCCTGGTCTACAGAGAAAGTTCCAGGACAGCCAGGGCTACACAGAGAAACCCTGTCTCGAAAAACCAGGAAAAAAAAAAAAAAAGACACAAAGTAAGTCAGTGGTAGTGGTGCACACCTTTAGTCCCAGCACTCCAGAGGCAGAGGCAGGTGGATCTCTGTGAATTTGAGGCCAGCCTGGTCTACAGAGGGAGTCTCAGAACAACCAGGGAAACCCTGTCTCAAAAAACAAAAACAAAAAGACGCAAGGTAAGCCAGGCCTCTGGCTGCAAAATTGATCACCGAAGGGAAGGCTGTTTCTCCTTTCAGAATGGTAACCGTGCCCTCTCCAGTTCCACAGCTGTTTGGGTCCCAGTGTCTAACGTTAGGTTGCTATCCAGCTTGTCTCTAACCTCCCTAGCCCCGAGTTATCACTGTGTTCCCAGCCTTTCCTTTATAACTTGGGGATTGCAGCATGAAAGTGCTGAATTGACAAGAAGCAAGAAGCAGACTGGCTTTGGCATCTTTTTCTACAAATCTTTCAGTAAAGCCAATCTGGGCCGGGCATATAGCTTACATATGCCTACTCTGTGGAAGGCCTTGGGTCTAATCCCCAGAATAAGAGCAAACAAGCAAAATAAATAAATAAATAAATAAACAAATAAATAAAATCTAAAATTTAAAAACCCACTAGGCTCTTACTAGATAATAGTTTTTATATATATCACTACAACTTTGCAGGGTACAGATCATCGCCCCAATTATGAAGGTCCCAAGAAGTAGGCTGCTACTCAGGTGAGATCTGAACCCCATACGGAGGTCAAGTCTTTCTGCTCACCTTTCAGGCCCTGTTATGTGTGAGATACTAGAAATGATGCAAGTAGACACAGTACAGCTAAGGTCCAGGGATTCACATCAGGAGGATGCTCTTCAGTCTGGGATCTTTATTTACTCCACTGGAGGAAATTCTCTAGCCCTGTGGCCCACTAGCCTTCATGGCATGTGGGGGCCTCCTCCAGAGGGACATTTACCAGCTATGTCCTAAAGGCCCATCTTCTATGGAGCCCATTAAAAGTGAATGGGAGTAGCGCTTGTACAGTTCATTGATTAATCCAGCTCAAGGCTTGGCACATGGTGGCTTCCCGCTGACTTTGCTAAGTGAATGAACACATGACCAAATGCACACATCACTACACTCACACCCTCAAAGATACAGAACCCATCTTAGGATGTCTCCTCCACCCACGTGTTGCCTTCTGAATTCTCAATTATTTCTACATATCAGTATAGAGTAGAGTCAGTCACCTCTGCTAGGAAGTACTCGTGACACACGCAGAGCTCGTGTGGCACATGCAGAGCTCGTGGGCCACTGTGAACAGCTGTCTGTTGGGTATGGCTGAGAGTACAGATGTGTAACATGGTGAGCATGTGGATGTATGAGTGGGTGTGTGTGAGAACCTGAACAGGTTCATGTGTGTTGGTGTGTATGAACAAGCACATCTGGGGGTCTGAATAAGGATGTAATGCGTGCCCACATACATGCTCACATAAACCTGGGGCTCCACAAACACACCTCACACTATTAAAATATGGATAAACTGGGACTGGAGAAATGGCTCAGCAGTTAAGAGACCTGGTGGGGGGCCTTTTGCAAAGGACCTGGGTTCGATACCCAGCACCCACATGGCAGCTTACAAACACCTGTAACCCCAGTTTCACGGGATCCAATGTCCTATTCTAGCCTCTGTGGAGACCAGATACATATGATTCTCATACCTCCAAGTAAATACTCAGACACTTAAATATACACAAAATAAAAACTATAGAAAAACATCATGGAGCTCTGACCATGCCTGCCACCCAGTCGGGATCCCTTCTCAGTGTCCTTATTTTTATGCAGCCCAGGGAGGTTTGGAAAGAAAAGGGTGGGGTGAGAAGAGGGGAAGAGTTCTCATTCCAGTCATCTCTATTCCCATCATCCTGGCCAATGTTCCACTTCCCTTTCCTACACTTCCTCACCACATCTAGGAGGAAGCAAGACCATACCCATCTATGTCTTCCCCCTGGGGATGGGGACCCAGGACTCACAGGCCTCCCTGGGGGGTGGGGACCCAGGGCTCACAGGCCTCCCTGGGGGATGGGGACCCAGGACTCACAGGCCTCCCTGGGGGATGGGGACCTAGGACTCACAGGCCTCCCTGGGGGATGGGGACCCAGGACTCACAGGCCTCCCTGGGGGATGGGGACCCAGGGCTCACAGGACTCCCTGGCTTGCTGATCACCCAAACATGCCACCTCTCTGTTCCTGCTCATAAACTGGTCATTGGGACTCAGTGCTCTTTCTGGTCCCCTTCCCGCTTCTATTCAGGTGCCTTGAGTGTCAGTCACTGTGAAAGCCTGCCTTCAACTGCGGTCCCCAGATCCCTTTCCTCTAGGCATGGCAGGGCTTCCCCAGGACCCTGTCCTTGGACATCATTTCTCTGGGGCATCTCAGAGATGATCTTGAGACTTAGCCATCTTCCCAAGGGTGGAGCCCTCTCCTGGGCAAACTCGGTCACTGCCACAGCTTCTCCATTCAGAGAGGTGGTGCCTTCTCCTCCCGGGGCCGGCCTCTCTTCCCTGCTGCCTGAGAATCTTGCTAATGGGTCCTCTCAGGGTCTCTCCCCCAGCCCACAGCTGTGCATGGATGTTGCTTTTGCTCCCCCTTCTCAACTTGCCCTCCCTCGGACTCTCCCCTGGCAGTTTGGCTGCTGCATGCCCCACACCCTGTCTTTAGACAGGCTTCACAGCTCCTGGGGGCTTGTTTTTTATCACCTGCTCACACCACAGTTAGGTTTACTGCACCCTTCTGTACCAGGAGATAGTTCCAAATCCTTTTAAAGGCTATTGGCCTCTACTGACCCCCAGGTTCTCTTCCTACGACAACCCCCTTAGACCCAGACTTTCCACCTGGGGCTCTACATGCCTCCTCTGCAGCCACAGGATCTTGGGTGCTTGTGTGTTTCCTTCTCCTCGCCTGTCTAATCCCTTCTTCTTCCAGAATCTACCCTGATGTCAGTTCTCAACTCAGAACAACCTCACCGAACTCCAAACCAGCCCCCTGCTACTGAATGGGCTCGCAATGCCTGGGACACCTCCCGAAGGATTTAACTACACTTGTACTTTGATGTAGATGAGATTCTTGCATTTAGTCTCTGGCTCGCTAGAGAACTGTGAGTTGAGGAGTCTATTTTTATGCATCATTGAATCAACAGGGCAGTGTCTGCTGTCTCGGAGCCTTTGATAAATATTTGAGGGCTGAATGAACAGCAGGATTAGACTGGACAAGGGGAGAATTTTCACCATCAACCATGTGCTAGCCGCTCAGCATCTGAGTTCTTTCAGCACATTCCTCACCTGCTCAAGAGCTTTCTGTGACGGACTGAAGAGATTACTCAGCAGTTAGGAGTTCCACAGGACCCCAATTTGAGTCCCAGAAGTCACCTGGTGGCTAACTCACAACCATCTGTAACTCCAGTTCCAGGAGATCTGTTGCCCAATTCCAGCCTCCTCCGACACTGCATGCAGTGGTGTATGTACATAAATTGGGACAAAACACCCGTACACATAGAATTTAAAAACTAGATGAGCTTTTGCGGGAAGGTGGTATTAGCCTTTAATCCCGGCACCCCAGAGGCAGAGTCAAGTAGATCTCTGTAAATTCCTGGACAGCCAGGATTACACAGAGAAACAATGTCTCTAAACAAAGCAAAACTACAGAGAAACAATGTCTCAAAATATAAGTAGACCAGCTTTATTTATCTGTTTATTTATTCATTATTTTTCTTATTCACTTTGCACTTTACATCCCTCCCACTGTCCCTTCCCATAATCCTTCCCTCATCCCCCTTTCCCTCTCCTCTGAGCCAGGGTATAGCTCTCCCTCCCCAGACCCCACTCCTAGAAGAGATTTTAATGAGAGAGAATGAGAGAGTAAGAGGAAGTAAAGTGGCCCAAGTATACTATGTACACGCATGGAAGTGTTGCAAAGAAACACCATCAACATCAAATCCAAGGCTTTGCTTGCTGTGGAGACAAACAAGGTCTTGCTATGTAATCCAGGCTAACCTCGAACTCTGAGTCCTCCCACCTCAGCCTCCCAAAAGCCAAGATTAAGGGCATGAGCTACTATGCATGGCTTTAAAATGTTTTCTTATTGTTGTTCTGTCCTGTGCTGTGCTGTGTTTTGTTTTGCCCAGTCAAGTTTCACGTATCCCAACTAGTCTCAAACTTGGTATGCAGCTGAGAGGGTGACCGCGATCTCTGATTCCCCTGTCTCTGCCTGCTGATGTCTGTGATTACAGATGTGATTCACTGTGCCTAGTCTTTTCATGCTGGGGATTGAACCCAAGGCTTTGCCCAGGAATTTTGTTAACTGAGATTCAGTCCCATCCTCTTCCCCACTTTTATTCATTATACATTATTATTATTTGTGTGTGTGTACGTGTATGAGTGTGAGTGAAGATGTGTGTGTGTATGTGTATGTGCATGTACACACACACACACACAGACACACACACACACACACACACACACACACACACACACACACACACACACACACGCTCGCGCGCCAGCATGCATGTGTGTTGGTCAGAGGACACAGTTAAGAGTCATTTCTCTCCTTCTGCTGTATTTCCCAGGGGTCAAATGCAGGTCATCAGGCTTGTGCAGAAAATGCTTTAACTTGCTGAACCACCTCATTTTCTAACCTCAGTTTTTCTAAAGAATTTTCTGAGGCTTGGTATAACCTCATAAACGAAGGCTAGGATCCTTGTAGATTTTTTTTTCACACTCTCCAAATAGATTTTCTTCCTTTCTTTCCCTCCTTTCCCTTGTTAAGGGACATTTAAAATTTTATTTATTGAGTGTGTGCTTATGCCATGGGTGGTTACATGAGGCCAGAGGAGAATTTTGGGGGATCGGTTCTTCCCTTCCACATGTGGGTCCTAGAGCTTGAACTCAGTTTATCAGGCTTGGTGCCAGGCGCCCTTCCCTCATTGAGCTATCTTACCAACTCTGTTTTGAGACAGGTTTCAAGTAGCCCAGGTTGGCCTTGAACTCCCTAAGTAGGCATAAGTACTCCTTTATGCCATTCTCTCTACCTGGAAGATCTCTCATTGCCTGTTAATCTTCCCTTAAATTCTACTCACCCTCTGAGGCCAAGACTAAGTCTCAGCTCTAAGGCAAACCTTTGCCTCTAGTCAGACTCTTGCTGAGCTCTCATGACCTGTGCTCTCTGTTCAGAATAGTAGAGACTGCTAACCTTGCTTGTTTTGTAGTAGAGTTGAAGCAGTCTCACCACAGTCCCAGGGCTGTCAACCTTGAAGGATCACAGTGACCAGCCGGAGTTTGAGCAACTGCTAAAAGCATGCTTCCCAAATCCTGGCCTTGGGCCATAGCCTCTTGAATCATGTCACATCCATAGTCTCTCTAGAGTGGTAGTTATTTGATATGTTTCTGTAAATTAATGTCCTGTTTTCACTCCAATATGTTCACCATTAAAACCACTTTATAGGGCCAAGCTTGGTAGCACATGCCTTTTATCCCAGTGCTCCAGAGGCAGAGGCAGGTGGAGCTCTGCGAATCTGAGGCCAAGTGATCTATAAAGCAAGTTCCAGGACTGTCAATAACACACAAAGAAACTCTGTCTCAAAATAAACAAAACAAACTAAACAAAACACCACAAACAAACAAGCAAAACCAACCAACCAAAAAAAAAAAAAAAAAAAGGTGGGTAGAGAGCTGGTTCAATGGTTAGGCACTTGCTGCTTGTATAGAAGACCCTGGTTCAATTCCCAGCACCCATATGGAGGCTCACAACATCTGTAACTCCAGTCCCAGGGGATCTAACACCCTCTTCTGAACCCCAAGGGCAACAGACATGACACGCATGCAGACAAAACCTCCCACACATAAAATAATAAAATAATTCTTAAGAACTTTAAAAAAGTCATTTGCAGCCTGATGCCATTGTAAATAAAATGAAAAGCATGAAACTCTTTTGGTGGTGTGATGGAGAGACAGGGTTTTACCGTGTATCTCAGACTGCCTGGCTTCAAACCTGCAACTTTCTGACTTTAGCTCAGAAGTTTTGTTATCACAGTTAAGTGCTGGGACTATACATGTCTACTAACATACCCAGCCGAAACAGTTAAGTATGAGAAGCACATGGGTTGAAGGCGCACATGCACTTAGGAGGCTGAACTAGGAGAATTACAAGTTTGAGACCAGCCTGAGCTATATGACCCTGTCTCAAACAAACATTTTAACATACAGTTTAATTAAAAAGTAAGTATAAACCGGGCATGGCAGGATATGCCTTTAACCCTGGGAGGAAGCACTTGGGAGGAAGAGACAGGCAGATCTCTGTGAATTCATGGCCAGCCTGGACTACAGAGCAAGTTACAGGCTAGCCAAGGCTATACAGAAAAACTACATCAAAAAGGAAAGCAAGAGGATTATAAATAGGGGATATAGGATTTCAGTTACTATTACAGTTTGTATTGTGAATATGGGATGTAGGATTTCAGTTACTGTTACAGTTTGTGTGGAAAACTGGTTTTGAGGTTAGATAATAGTGGTAAATGCCTTTAATCCCAACACTCAGGACTCTGAGGCAGGAAGATCATAGGTTCTAGGCCCACCTATCAGAACTCTGTATTAAAATCCAAAACAAATAAACAGAAAAAGACCTGAAATGCCAATAGAGGCTGTCAGATCAGGCATTCAGACTTCAGCCTGAGTCTGAGGCTAGCCTGAGTTTCTTGAGATCCTGTCTCAAAAAAAGTCCATGATAGAATGTATGTGATAAAAGAAATATGACTGTTCGCCTTCTTGAGCTCAAGTTCTAGTGCCAGGAAAGGAAGAGCTAATGGACAAGAGAGATGCTTCTTACCATGCAATTTAGGCTAACTTAGCCTCACCATCCCGAATCACCCTACTACTAAAGGCTCACAGTCTCCCAACGAAGTACAAAGTTCCTAACGAGAAGCTGTGTGCCTGCCCTCTTATCTCCAATAGGAGGGAACTTTTGGAGGCACTGACCTGGCTAGATCCTCGCACAGAGACACACGGCCTGCATTGTCTGCCCTCTGACTTGCTCTCCTTTTTGGTGCCTGGCACAGGCCTGGATATAGGTGACCCTGGAACTTGTGTATCCATGGCTTCAAGTTTGTGTCGCCACCCTGGAGCAGGAACTAAGGCAGAATTTTCAGCTGAAGACAAAGGGGGGAGACTGGGGTATAGGTTGATTAGTAAAATGGTTGCCTAGCATGTGCAAAGCCCTGGATTCAATTTCCATCCCTGTATAAATCAGGCTCACCAGTGAGCCTCAGGGGTCAGCCTGTCACAGTTTCCTAGAGTTAAAGTTACAACATATGCCAAACATGGTGACACATATCTTTAATTCCAGCATTCAGAGGCAGGCAGATGTTTGTGAGTTCAAAGCTAGCCTGGTCTACAGAACCAGTTCCATGATAGCCAGGGCTATACAGAGAAACCTTGTCTCAAAAGACAAA
>NW_022196904.1:176479964-176482515 GCF_008632895.1 Mastomys coucha | reverse complement strand
AAAAAAAACAAAGCCAATTATGAACACATGCCACCACACCTGGTACTTTGATGTATGTTCTGGAGATCTGAGTCAAGTCCCAGTGTGTGCCAAGGCAAGGGCATGACCAACTGAGCCATCACCCAGCCTCTGAACTGCCTCCTTGACCACAGCGCTGAAGCACTCCTCTGATAAACTTCTCATGAGATTCAGAATTCTCTCTCTTCTCAGAGCCTAGTCTATTCTACCAACATCGAGCATTTGAAGGAGCTAATCAGTCCATGTTAACAATGATCCCCAAAGATACCTCTCCAGAGATAATCTTGATAGGGCCTCTCATAGGCTTCTTCCCCAGCTGCAAAGACTGAGATCAAGTTCAACATGTGTTCTCAAATAAGTAGTCCAAAAACCTTTTTATATGTGTTTTTTTTTTCCCTTCTCCGCTTTAATGTAACTGAATCATTGAAGGCGGGCTAGAATTTTGTAGCTAGGTTTTTACTAACCCTGGGCTGGGTTTGACTGAGACTTTTGGGTCCAAAGCCTTACTCCGACCCTGTGTGGCTCCATACCAACTTGGATCAGCTTACTTTCTACTCCTGATCAAGCCTATGGAGTCCTGGGAAGGAGTGGAAAGGGACCTCGCAGGCCAGCATCCGTCCCCATACATCGTCCTTGCTAGGCCTAAAAGTTCACTCCTCTCCTGCAGCTGCAGGCTGAACTTGGGATGAGGCAGAAGGTAGCCATCCTCCGAGCAGAGTCTGACCCTGGGGTCTCTGGCTCCTTGGGGACAGAGGTGGGAGCAGCAGTGAACACCGGTCCCCATCCCCAAGCCTGGCTTCCATCCAGCTCAGAAATGAGCCCCACCCCGCATTGGACACGGCTTGTCTCTAGACACAGCTGACTCCCAGCTGCCAGTCTCCCCTCCCCCACGGGCCAGTCAACGATAACCGAAGCGGGCTGACTGGGTCAGAGGCTCTGGGCCTGGAGACTGAATTAGTTCTACCTTATTTTTGAGGTGTCAGCTCGATCTCAAAATTCTCTTCTTGTTTTCAGAATTTCTAAATTCTAAATATAAAAAGTTAGTGCTTGGAATTTTGAGAGCTAGAGAGGTGAGGTAAAAAGGAAATAAATTGACCTGGGTGTGGGGGCTCCCTCTGGTAATCTCAGTAGTTGGAAGTTGAGGCAGGAGAAGGATCATGACTTTGAGCCAGCTGAGCAGCAGAGAAAGACCCTGTCTCGGAAATAAATAAATTGGCGGTGAGGATGGCTGCCTGAGTAAAGACTGGCCATCCAGCGCTGACTTGGGTTAGATCCCTGGAAGATTTCCTCCATGATGGAAGGAGAGAGCCATCTCCCTGCAAGTTCTTCAATACGTGTGCAGCATGGATGTGCACACACTAAATAAACAAACAAACAAATAAGCAAGGGCTGCAGAGAGGGTTTCTTGGCAAAGAGTGCACACTCCTCTTGCAGAGAATCTGAGTTCAGTTCCAGGCATCCATATCTGATGGCTCACAGCTGCTTTTAACCCCAGCTCCAGCTCAGGATGGCTCCAGCAGGGATCCAACCACTCTGGCCTTCCTGAGCTTCTGCATTCACGTGTACATGCATGTGCACACACATACACACAGAATGCTTCTCAAAATAAATATTTAAGCTAGACCTGGTGATGCATATCTTTAATCCCAGCTCTTAGGAGGCAGAGGCAGGTGGGTCTCTATGAGTTCAAAGCCAGCCTGATCTGTAAAACAAGTTCCAGAATAGCCAGGGCTATTACAAAGAGAAACTCTGTCTTGCAAAGGCAAAACAAACAAATAAACAAACAAATAAATCTTTCAAAATGTTAAGTAAAAATGTAAAAAGAAGGAATACTACATATAGCTCACTCACTATCTGTAATTTGCTTGTTGTCTTCCTTTTTGTTTGTTTGTTTTTTTTGTTTTTTTGAGACAGGGTTTCTCTTTGTAGCCCTGGCTGTCCTGGAACTCACTCTGTAGACCAGGCTGGCCTTGAACTCAGAAATCCACCTGCCTATGCCTCCCAAGTGCTGGGATTAAAGGCATGTGCCACCACCGCCCGTGTTGTCTTCCTTTTTAATATGTGGGCTTATTTTTGCTCTATACATGAGGTTTTTGAAAAAGCATTTATTTTTATTTTATATGTCTGGATATTATGGATATGCCTGCATGCCATGGGTATGCTTGCATGCCACATGTATGCTTGGTGCCCAAGGAGGAGTCAGATCTCCCAGAACTGTAGTTATAGATGATTGTGAACTACCATGTGGGTGCTGGAAATTGAACTAAGGTTCTCTGGAAAACAACTAGTGCCCTTGAATGCTGAGCTAGCTTTCTTGCCCCAGATTTTTTTTTAAAGATTTATTTATTTATTTTATGTGTATGAGTACACTGTAGCTGTAGAGATGGCCGTGAGCCATCATGTGGCTGCTGGGAATTGAACTCAGGATGGCCCCGCTTGCTCCTGCATAATACACTGTAGCTGTCTTCAGACACATCGGAAGAGGGCGTCAGATCTCACTTCAGGTGGTTATGAGCCACCATGTGGTTGCTGG
>NW_022196904.1:176467947-176479954 GCF_008632895.1 Mastomys coucha | reverse complement strand
CCTCTGCCTCCCAAGTGCTGGGATTAAAGGTGTGCACCACCACTGCCCGGCTCCCAGATTTTTAAGACAGAATCTATATGTCTACCAACTGACCTTGAACTCAAACCTGCCATAAGTCCAAGGGTGATAGACCTACACCATCAAACCCAGTTTTAAATGGAATCATTCTGTATCAACTACTTTGTAGTCTATATTTTTAAAAACATATCTCAAAAATATTCCTATGTGATTAAAAGTTCCTTGAAGGTCTAATTAGTGGGTATGGGTTTCCCTAAGATCTACAAAGCTCTCCTCTGCTCAACCACAAAACCCCTGTTTCTGAGGAGGTCTCCAGGGCTCTTATACTTAAAAGCCTTAGGATCTGTTTGCAGGTAAGGGTAGAATCCAGGGCAGGCCACCGAAACTCTCAAAGTCACACTGAGCTAGATTCCTTTAACTCCAGGTAGGTCCTGCTGGGCCTGCTTCCCATGTCCAGGCTCAAGATGAATCTTGCCTTTGAGTTCACCCCCTCAGCCTGGTCTTGCATAAGGTCACCGTCCCCTTCCCTGTCACCGCCCATTTTTATCGGGAAGAGGACTTGAGGAATTTCTGAGGCTGCTGGAGCATCTCTTGGCTTTAGCTACCCCCACCATCTCCCAGATTCCCTTTGGATCCTGTTACTCTTTTTGGGAAGAATGGTGTGGGGTAAATGATAGAGAGTGGAAAACTGGACCAGAAAATGAATGGTGACATGGAATCAATGTTGCTGTTTGTTTGTTTTGATTTTTATGATTTATTATTTTTCCCCTTCCCTTCTCCCTCTTGCTCCAGACCATAGGATTTTTTTTTTAAATTTGTTTCTCATTACGGATGTTTGTGAGCCACCATGTGGTTGCTGGGATTTGAACTCATGACCTCCAGAAGAGCAGCCAGTGCTCTTAACTGATGAGCCATCTCATCAGCCCCGATTTTTATGATTTATTACTTTAAAATTTTGTGTATGTGTTTTGCCTGCATGTATGTCTGGGTGCCACCTTCATGCCTGGTGCCCTCAGAGTCCAGAAGAGGGAGTCAGATGCCCTAGACCTGGGCTTACTAATGTTGTGAGCCATCATGTGGGTGCTGGCACTCAAACCTGGGTCCTTTAGAAGACAATGCTCTTAACCACTGAGCAGACTCTCTAGCCCCTGAACCAATGTTTGATGTGTAGTGGTCTTTATTTTATTTTGTTGTTGTTTTTTTTTTAAGATTTATTTTATTTATTATATGTAAGTACACTGTAGCTGTCTTCAGACACACCAGAAGAGGGCGTCAAATCTCATTACGGGTAGTTGTGAGCCACCATGTGGTTGCTGGGATTTGAACTCAGGACCTTCAGAAGAACAGTCATTGCTCTTAACTGCTGAGCCATCTCTCCAACCTCTTGTTGTTTTCTTTTGTTGTTTTGTTTTGTTTTGTGGCCTCGAACTCAGAAATCCACCTGCCTCTGCCTCCCACGTGCTGGGATTAAAGGTGTGTGCCACCACCGCCTGGCCCTTGTTGTTTTCTCTTTTCCTTTTTTCTTTTTCTTTTCTTTTCTTTTTCTTTTTTCTTTTTTTTTTGGTTTTTTGAGACAGAGTTTCTCTGTGTAGCCCTGGCTGTCCTAGAACTCACTCTGTAGACCAAGCTGGCCTCGAACTCAGAAATTCACTTGCCTCTGCCTCCCAAGTGCTGGAATTAAAGATATGCACCACTTGGAAGCAGAGGCAGGCGGATTTCTGAGTTCGAGGCCAGCCTGGTCTACAGAGTGAGTTCCAGGACAGCCAGGGCTACACAGAGAAAACCTGTCTCAAAAAACCAAACCAAACCAAACCAACCAACCAAACAAAGATATGCACCACAAAAGATGTGCCCAGCTTGCTGTATAGTGTTTTAAAAGCCCATCCCTTTGCACTGGGAAGGTGGTTGGAGGCTCAGAATGGGCCCTTTGATGACACCTGGGAGAAGGAGGACTGATCAGGAGAGAGACACAGCCTTGGTACCTGACAGGATCCGGGAGCAGCCAGCCTTTTCTAAGTCTTCCCCTCCCCTGTGAAGAACTTCTGTCACAGGCTGCCTCAGCTCCCAGCTCCTGGTCCCCCCCTGTGAAGAACCTTCTCCTGTCACAGGCTGCCTCAGCTCCCAGCTCCTGGTCCCCCCCTGTGAAGAACTTCTCCTGTCACAGGCTGCCTCATCCTGACTGTTTACCTCCATGTACCCAGAGCATTTCCACGGTTGCATCCCCCTGGTACACTCGGACAGACACAGGAGCATACAAATTCCTTATTTCCTTATAAGGAGTAAGAAATCTTCAGCTAGGCAGTAGTGGCCCTCGCCTTTAATCCTAGCAGAGGCAGGCAGATCTCTGTGAGTTGGAGGCCAGCCTGGTCTGCAGAGTTCCCAGGACAGCCAGGGCTACACAGAGAGACCCTATCCCTAAAAACAAACAAGACAAAAACAAGACATTAAAATATAAAATAGAAATCTGTAAGCCCAGACCTTGGTTGGATGCAGGCCAAGGACAAGTGGGTCCAGCCCCACCCACCACCCAGTTTGTCCTGACTTCTAGAGAAAGCAGGGCTCAGCTAGGCTCCTGAGAACTGTTCCCAGGTCTGCTCCGGAGGCTCATCTTTGCAGCGCCTCAGCAGCACCTGAACACATGTGCCGTCTCCTCTGATCTGCTCACATCCCTAGCCTGAAAGCGGGGACTGTTCTGACGATCCTCATTTTACAAGTAAAAAATGCTGACCTGAAGTCAGATGAAGTCAGATGGCAATATCAGACCTAGGTCTTGTAGTCTGTGACCCAACTGCAGCCCTCTCCTTCCTCTAGCTCCTGGACCCCATGAAGCCAAGGTACCCCCTTACTTGGTTTTCTATGACTCTTTTAATACTGAGACATCCTCAGTATTAAACTCAAACACTCCCACTTGCTCTCCCCCAGCACACACACAGACACACAGACAGACACACACAAAGAGAGGAGAGAGAGAGAGAGAGAGAGAGAGAGAGAGAGAGAGAGAGAGAGAACTCCTCCTCCCCCCAGCCTCTCTAGAGCATTGAGCATTTCTGCCTGCCAATAGCTTCAGTGGCTGGCTGTGGGAAGGAAGGCCTGAGAGAGCCTCATTTCCAAACCTCCTGTAATTGATTTCTCTTTGCCTAGGATCTTAATCCTTTCTGGCTGCCCTTCTAGCGTCCCTAGTGTCTTCAGACACCCTGCCCTCCAGCATGTGACCCAGACTTGAAACATCATTCTGTATTTTAGTCTTGGCAGCCATTACCTATGAGGGCCTTATGTCCGGTGTACCCATCATGAAGGCCCTGCCTTCTTCACACGCGAGCGCGTGTACACGCACAAACGTTCCTTTTGTTGTGAGGCATTTTCCCCCTACCTTTGGCCTCCTTCTCTGTGTTTAAGTTAGACAGTGGTGTTCCAATTAGACACCGAGAAAGGCAGCAGTTGTAAGGGTGGATTTACATAATTCTGTCCTAGGTGAGGCCTTTCCTGCCAAATCTATCAGGGGCTTGTTGAGAGTTGAGGGGAGGGTTGGAGGTCAGCTGCGGTTCTTCAGGCGGCCTTGGGACAGCTGAGGGAGACAGGCTTGCCTGGTCATCCCCACGGCTAGGTAAGCAGACAAGAGTTGCTAATCCTTCACTGATCCCCTCCCTGCCCAGGATGAGAGCTACAGAGACCGGGCCCACTTGGGGCACACACTTCTGGCCCCAGAATCTCCGGAGCAGAGTGGGATCAGAACACAGGCTGGGAGCCCTTCATTCTGGCTCCCTTCATATTGCCAGCGCTGGGGGTGGAGGGGAGAGATTGGCTGGGTGCAATGCAGTGTTTCTGGGGACTGGGGGGCAGGGGAGTCCATTCAAATTGACAAAAATAGAACATCAGCCCCATATCATTTTTCTCAAAACAAGATTTATTGAAGTTCTGTCGGTGAAAATCGCTGCTGTGTGGAACGCTTAACTTATAGATTAGATTACTCAATCGTGCCTTACTACATTTTTCATTAGAAAAATATTGGCTGGGAGAGTTTGACCTCATAATCTCTGCATTTTAAACAATAACCAGAGGAAAACCAAATAGAAGGCACAAGTTAACGGGTTTTCTCCCCCCAGCGTTCCCCCCTGGGAGAGATCAGAGCGAGGGCCGGGAAGGGAACGGGAGTGGAATCTGCTGTGTGAGCAATTCCCCATCTCCCGCCCATTCCCCAGGGGCTGCAGAGGTGCCGGCAGGAGGTGGGGAGCGGCACGGAGTCCTTGGGGCGTAGGCCCCTGCAGCTCCCCGCTGGAGGCCCAAGGTGAAGCTGTAGGTTAGTCAACTGGCCTCCCAGCCAGAGGGGAGGCAGGATGCTGCCAAACGGGCTTTTCTCCATGCCCAGGAGTGTCCTCTAGTCTAGCTGGAGAGATGCAAGCATTAATGATCTAGAAAAGTCTACGGAGCCACCCCATTGAACACCTTGAATATATTCAATCTTTTGTTTTGGGCGGGGTGGGGGTGGAGGACAAGATCCTACTCTGTAGGCCTAGAATTCACTATGGAAACCAGATGGGCCCCAGTCTCAGAGCAATCCTCCTGCCTCAGTCTCCTGAGTATCCAGATCACATTCTGTGTGATTCTGTGTCCAAGCTTACTCAGTCTTATCAGATAATTCAACACGTTTTGAAAGACTTAGAAGAATCTAGAATCCCAGGACAACTGTGAGATCCTGAGTGACTGCATGAGAAGTTTTCCTACCTGCACCCCTGTTGGAGTGGAGTGGTCTTTCTCAAGAGAGTTTACAGAAGAGAGGTTCAGGCCAAGATGAGATCCTCTAGCTGGCCTTGGGCAATCTGATTACTCCCTGACTCTAAGGAGCTGGAAGCCAGTATCCCCACAGCTGAGGACTGGTATGGGGGTGCTGGCTGGCCACAGGGAAGCAGGGTACCATGGTGTGCGAATGGATTCTGGGCCACTTCTCCAATTGGTGATTGGACTCTTTGGAGAGCGTCACCCCCACCCCGTCCTTATCTTGGTTTCTACTTTCCAAAGCTTTGGTGATTTCTAAATTCTGACACAGTCATTAGTTACAAAGAGCAATTATTTTCTTTTTGTCATTAAGTCATTTTTTAAATGGCTCCAGGCGACATCACAGAACAAAGAAACAAAATATCCATGAAAAGACTTAATCACAAATTACTAATTATTTCACCCCCTCCTCCCTCCCAAAATCGTGAAATCTGAGCCCCATGAAAAGGGAGAAGGTCTCCCCATCCTTGAGCTTGCCATGGCTCTTAGGCACCTAATCCATCATGAAGGGGCATTTCCTGGCCCCCTCTGAGCCCTGGGGGAGGGGGTGGCAGAGAGTCCCTTAGTTCTAACTTTTGAAGTCTCCTTCCAACCATAAGAGTTCTTCAGTCCTTACAGAAAGGGAGCGGGGAGCGTGAAAATGAGTGGGGGCCCCCATCTAGAGCCCCCATACCTTGGCTGGCAGTGCCCCCTCCTCCCAGGCCAGCAGTCTCCCAGCTGGCATTCCACTGCCCTTTGAAGCTTGTGGGCCACAGAGGAGGAGCCGCCCCCTGCAGCGGGGCTCCTGGAGGCTCCAGCTGGAAAACAAACCGGAGGAGGAAGTAATCCTGAAGGGGAAGCCCCTGGGTCCCCAGACGTGAGGAAATAAAATGTGTTTGACACCAAGATGTATGGGAGAGGGGGAAGTCTGGAGTATGGGCCCCTCTACCAGGACAGGCCTTCTCCTAAAGCTGATTGTGGTCGCCTTATCTGACCCTGGCTGAAAGAGAAGGCGCTGCTAGAGAAGGCGCTGCTGGGGCAGGCAACAAGCCCGGAGAAGAACAAAGGGCCTTCCAAAGCAGAGAGACTAAGGGCAACCTGTTCTAAGATGCCCACATTCACCCCATCTCTCTGCCAAACATGTCCGTTTCCCCAAAAGTAGCTTGCCCTGAGATTAGGAGTGTTAGCATTCAGTGCCTTTGGCGATACATGGGCGGGTCCACAGACCTGTTGCCAGGACAACAGCCACCATATTCCCAGAATCCATTGGGTTCAGCTCTCACCTTTACCTGCGACTACTACGTCACAACCCATATATATGGGACAATTCCTCCATCTTGCTCTCTCTCTCTCTCCCTTCTCTTTCCGCGCCACTACCCCTACTCCCTCTTAATTAAACCTCTTACACGTGGAACTGTCTACATTCATCAGTGGAGAAGGTTGTGGGAAGGACTGGAGCGTAGAACCAGAGTCTTAGACCTTAGAGAAGGAATGAAGGGCACACTGAAGTAGAATGGCTTCCTCACTACTCTACTGTGGCTCAGACTCCAGAATACAGGCAGGCCTGACCATGCATCCCTCTATTCAGAGGATGCTCCTCACACTTGCTGTATACACAGAAAGAAATTAATGTGAGCAGGATAGACATAAGTATATATATAGATTTAATGTGAGCAGGATAGACATAAGTATATATATAGATTTAATGTGAGCAGGATAGACATAAGTATATATATAGGTTCCCGGGCTAAGTTTACTTTTCTCAAGAATCCTTGAGTTGTGAACTCCTTGAAGTTGTCAAGGAGAATATGGAGGTGACGCTGATATGTGCCTGGCCCAGTCACCATTCACTCTGTGGGTATTTGGACAATGGTCCTAGGTTTGGTTTTGGTTTTTGGTTTTTTCTTTCTTTTCTTCTCCTCCCCTCCCCCCTTTAAAAATAAACTCTCCAGTGATACACTCCCTGAAGCGTCGTCTTTTGGTAGACACTTGGGTCTACCAGTGTCCCTGCCAGCACTGGGCACCTGATAGAGGTGGAGAAAGCTATACATGGCAGGACAGAAGGCAAGCAGGCAGCATCTAACAGTGAGAGTCTACCTAATAAATGTTTGAAGCCATTGTTCTTGTGCCATGTGATCAGTGAAGACTTTGAATATAAATCCCTAAATATTGCAAGCATGGTCAATGTCCCAGCAAGAAAGCTTAGATTTTAAAGAATTGTTAATTTTGCCAACTAAGCTATATCCCCAATCCCCTTTCAGAGTAAAAAAAATAGTTTATTCAGTACCCAAAAGGACAGCAGGCTGAAGCTGGCTATGGTGGCATGTGCCTTTACGGCCAGCACTTGGTAGAAAGAGGCTGGAGGGTCTCTGTGAGTTCAAAGCCAGCCTGGTGTAGATAGCAAGTTCAAAGATAGCCAGGGTTACAGAGAGAGAGAGAGAGAGAGAGAGAGAGAGAGAGAGAGAGAGAGAGAGACCCTGTCTCAAAAAGTGGGGCAGGTCAGCAGGCCGGCAGGTGAGTAGAATACTCACTTCCCTCAGCCTACAAAGATCTCTCTTTAAGGCAATATTCCAGCGGGCAGAGGCAGGTGGACTCCCTAAGAGTTCAAGGCCAACCTGGTTTACAGAAAGTTACAGAATAGTCTGGACGACACAGAGAAACCAGGTCTCAAAAACCAAACCAACCAACCAACCAATCAAACAAACAAACAAAACAACGAGAAAAAAAAAATAGGTCAAAAGAGGTTGTTCTAAGAAGAGCAGGCTTTGCTTGGGGAATGCCTCTCCACTCTTCTGCGCTTCTTTGGGTGCCATGGCGACCGCTGCTTCCCCCAATATCGATTCTCCTCTGCTTCTTTGACTAGTTAAAATCCTTAAGTGTCAGGTAGACAATGGCCACCTGCTCTATGACTCCATTTCCTAGATTTCCTTGCAGCTTAGATGTGTCCAGGTAACTAGATCCTGGCTACTGAGATGTGAGCAGAGGTTATTTTCTGGGCTCTTTTTATTGTGATTAATTATTACATTTTTTATTTACTTATTTGTAGATGCATGTAGACACATGGACAGACACATGCTATGGTGTGTGTGTGTGTGCATGTGTGTATGGATGTATGGGTGTGTGTGTGTGTGTGTGTAGGGGGGTGTGTTTGGGTGTGTGTGTTTGGGTTTGTAGGGGGTGTGTTTGGGTGTGTGTGTGTTTGGGTTTGTAGGGGGTGTGTTTGGGTGTGTGTGTGTTTGGGTGTGTATGGGTGTGGGTGTGGGTGTGTGGGGTATATGGGGAGGGTCAGAAGACAAATCAGAACAGTTGACTCTCTTCTTCCGTTACAGAGCCCAGAGATGGAACTCAAGTTGTTAAGCTTGTTAATAAGCACCTTTACCCGCAGAACTATCAGAGCAGCCCATGGCTCTGGTCCTAAGAGAAGGGGCTCACCATCTACCAGTTCTCATGAGTATGAAATGCACAGGGAGCTGGAGTGGCCTCTTCAACCTCTAGATAAAAGTTGTGTTTCAGAAGGTACACAAATAGTGAGGAAGGCCCTTGGGGCTTTGACACTGGGATATGGCTGCCACATTGGTCCCTGCGAGAGCGTCTTCCTTGTGGAAGAGAGAAGCAAAACCACTGTTATTTTAGAATCTTCCTCATTTCTTCTTTCCTTTATCATGCCTGGACAAAGGAAAAGCAGGTGACCAGGGCCAACACTGTACCATGTTGTGTGGACCACACACACAGCACTCACATGTTTCTGGTAGACACGTGACAAATAAAAGAGAAAACTAGCAGGTGAGCTTGATTTTCGTAATTATTTACATGACTCAACAGTCACACGATATTTCAGCATGTGAGCAACATAAAAAAATTATTAAGGGGATATTTTATATCCCCTTCTCTCATGCTAGGTCTTCAAACTAACATCTCAGTTGGAGGAGTCATTTCTAGCGCTCAGGAGCCACATTTGGCTAGAAGTGGCAAGATTGGCCAGCACAGATCTAAGGGAATTGCTGGAGGCTGAAAACCAATTAGGGATTGAGGACTAGCCCTGAGTGGAGACTAGCAGCTACAGTAACCACTGTTCCTACTGCTGCAAGGAGGGCCTTTTGGCAGAGTTAGCCCATTTCTAGCCAGATGCTTGGCACACAGAGCAAGCTCTGGCTTCTAAGCCTAGCTTCCTGTATTGGACCCTGGGGCAGGACTATCTCAGGAATCGAGTAGACCCCCAGGAAGATGGAGGTAAAAGAAAGAAAGCTGGAACATGGCTACTCTCACTTCCCATTGCCTTTAATCCAAACAAGTAGACCAGGAAAGATCATGTGTGATTATGGGAGCATCAGGCTCAGGGGGAATATAGTGCGTGCTCCTCTGGAACTCACCTAAAGGATTAAACCTACCTCATACATCGACAGGGTTAAAGGAAGACTATGGCACAAAGAACGTGTATTTACCAACACACCTGGAAAACACATCTATGCCTCTGCTACCATCAGCTCACAGCTGCCTTCATTTTCTAACTATAATTATTGTCAGGCTCACCCACTGACGCTACCTCAACTCCAGACATGATCCTTTCTGTTACTCTGAGATTTCATGTCACCATGCCCCCTCACCATGACAACAGCCAACACTACTTACTCCCTTTATCACCATAGCAACACTCATTTACAACGACCACTCATCACCCTATTCCTGATATTACCATAATCAGCCCAATAGCTTCAATTTCAACCTCACTATAACAGCCACTTCCGCTATCCCATAATAAGAAATACTATAGGCTTCTAATATCTCCACCATCTAGGTAGTGAAAGGAGACACCCTGCCCTCTGCCCAGATCCCTTTCTTCTGCTAGAGATCTCCGAATATACCCATAATTTCCTGCTCAGAATAGTCTCTTGGGGATGGACCATGGTGTCCCGGTTAAAGCATGAGAGCCTTAGTTTGGACAGCCAGACTCCACACTAACCCCAGCATGGCTGGAGACAGACTGATCCCAGAGGGCTTGGTGGCAGCCTGTCCAGCCCAAATGGTCTAGCTTCAGGTTCAGTGAGAGAACTTGTCTCAAAAAAATTCAGTAGAGGGCCTGGAATGGTAGCTCAGTGGATAAGAGCACATGCTGCGACTGAAGAGGACCTGAGTTCAGTTTCCAGCACTGTTAGATAGCTTATAATTACCCGGCATCTGTGTGGTAGCACACACCTTTTAAGCCCAATTCTTGGGAGGCAAAGGCAGGTTGATCTCTCTGAATACCAGCCCAGTCTGGCCTACAAATCCAGTTCCAGAACAGCCAGGGCTATACAGAGAAACCCCGTCTTTAAAAAGAAGAGAGAGAGACAGAGCAGTTCCAGCTCCAGGGGACTCTGATGCTTCTGCACACATGCTCATACTCAAACACACACACACACATGCACACACACACACACACACTCACGAAATTAAAAAATAAATATAGGAGCTGGAGAGACAACCCAAGGGTGAAGAGTTGTTGTTGCTCTTCCAGAGGACCCATGATTGAGTTCCAGTACCCATACTGTGGCTCACAGTATGTAACTCCAGTTCCAGGGATCCGACGCCCTCTTCTGGCCATGGAGGGAACCAGACATGCAGAAAGTGCTCGGACTTAAATGCGGGCAAAACACTAATACACATAAAATAAAAATAAAAAATAAATCTGGGTGGTGGTGGCGCATGCTTTTAATCTCAGACACTTGGGATGGAGAGGCAAGCAGATCTCTCTGAGTGTGAGGCTGGCTTGATCTACAGAGAGAATTTCAGGACCAGCAAGGCTACACAGAGAAGCCCTATCTTAGAAAAGACAAAAACAACAACAACAACACCACCACCACCACCACCACCAAAACCCAAATCAGTGGAGAGCAGTTGAGGAAAACACTGAACACTGGCTTTCGCATATGCATACACATACAAGTGAATCTCACACACACACCACACCACAATACATACACACACAAGTGAATCTCACACACACACCACACCACAATACATACACACACAAGTGAATCTCACACACACACCACACCACAACAGTCTTTTGCACTCCTTGCTTCCCATCTGCCTCCTCACTCAATCCTCTAGCTCAGATCAAGTTGCCATTGTCCTATTTGACCTTTTGGACTCCTGCCGGCTCCTGCCGGCTTGGGCCTGGTAGCTTATAGATCCCTGGCTAACATCTTCTGAGAACTTTGCCTTGACTCTGCCATCCGTTACAGAGGTTGGCCTGGCTAGGCCAGGGAGCTTGGCAGTGTCTCACCCTTTCTGGGACTAATATCCTGCCAACATCTTTTCCTGGGTTTTTGCTGAGCAAACCAAGCAAGGTTTGGATAGTCGGTCTCTGAAGGCTGATTTGGAACCCTCAAGCCCAAAGCAGGCTGAGAAATGGTGTTTCCCAGCAAGACTTCCCAGTGTAGACAGCTGGGTGCTCAGGAGCTATGGAGGGAGGAGAGTCAACTATGGCAGGGAGTGTTTTGTCCAGAGCCAGGAGTGATAGTGCCTGTGTGTAATCCCACCACGCAGGTGGTGTGGGCAAAGGTACTTCAAGTTGACAGCCTGGGCTGTGTGGCTGTTCAGAACTGTACCCTTCACCATGACTGTAGTACCTCATTCAGCGGTCTCATTCTGGCTTATCTATTTCCTAGGGTTTCTAGAAAGAATAAGGACCCATTGCTCTGTTCCTGAAGGCTTACCATAGAGGTGGATCCTGGATAGACTATGCCTTCTTCACAGACAGTGAGATCCTAGAGTCTGAATGGGGCAGAGAGATGCTGTCTCTCCATCGTTCCCCTGCACGTCTGTCGTCTGGGGCACACAGGCCTCTTGGTTGACTTCAAGCGGTCTACCCCTCTAGCCAGGTGCGGCTCTTTCCTCTGCATGGGGAGGAAGAGGATCCAAAACTATCCCAGGATGCAGACACGAATCAGGTTCAGATCCTGACCTAACCCTGTGACCTGTAGGAATGGGTCTGCATTTCATTTGGATAGAATTGCCAGGGTACGGAAAAGATGGCTCAGCGGTCCTGAGATCAATTCCCAACAACCACATGGTGGCTCATAACCATCGATAACAAAATCTGGTGTTCTTTTCTTGGTGTGAAGGCATATATGCATGTAGAATACTTTATACTAAATAAATAAATAAATAAATACATCTTTTTAATTTTCTTTTTTCTCTCTCTCTCTCTTTTTTTATTTTTTTATTTTATTTTATTTTATTTTTTTTTTTTTTT
>NW_022196904.1:176463122-176467876 GCF_008632895.1 Mastomys coucha | reverse complement strand
TTCTTAAAAAAAAAAAAAAAGCACTGGGTGCTGCTCCTGGGTTCGATTCCCAGCACTCACATGACAGCTCACAACTGTCTACAACTCCTGTTCCAGGGAGCTGACTCCCTCACACATGCAGGCAAAACTCTAATGTACATAAAATAAATCCCTGGCCCTCTCTGTCAAATATATATATAATACACACATATATATTAAGATTAAGAAAGGAAGAAAGGACCTGGTTTTATAGATCTTGAGACCAGATCCCTTTTCAATTGGCTTCCCTGGCCAAGACAAGGCCTAACTGTAGGGAGGGTGTGTGGGTTGGCTCCACATGTGCCTAGGCTGCCTGTTCTTTAAATCGAGCTCAGACCTCGTTGTTAGAGACTCCACCCAGTGCTAACCAGATGAGCTATGAGTAAACTCAGAAGGCCAGGCTGTCTTTCATCTCAGGATAGTCAAGAGTGATCCTCTGCCTCTACCACAGAAATTCTGGGACTACAGACATTGAACACCATGCTCAGTTTACACCGTGCTTGAGGCCTCATGAGCCCAGGGCCTCGTGCATACTAGGCCAGCACTCTGCCCACTGAGCCACGCCTCCAGTCTTCATCCACTCATTCACTAACTTGGAGTTTTCACCGACTAACTTGAACTGGACCATGGAGGCACCGGATGAACAAGACTCACCGCTTATCCTTAAGGAGCATAACATCTGATCAAGTTGTCACCGAGAGAAAGGAAAACGCTTGGGCTCATCCCAAGAGGGCACGATGGGCAAGAGCCTAGCAGATGATGGATGAGCCCAGCTAGACCCTGACAGGGGCATTACCTGCAACCGGCTCCAGTCTTATGTGAAACAAGAAGCTTTGAAAGCTGGGGGGAGGGTAATGAGAGGGAATGCAGGTCTGACCCTACGTCTCTGTCTGAGCCTGGTGCCCTGCCTCAATCCTCTTGGGACCAGAGCATCTGAGAACAGAACCTATATCTTTTGGGTTTGTTTTCTTTTCTATTTTTTTATTGTTTTTTTAAAAATGATTTATTTATTGTTATATGTAAGTACACTGTAGCTGTTTTCAGACACACCAGAAGAGGGCATCAGATCTCATAACGGGTGGTTGTGAGCCACCATGTGGTTGCTGGGATTTGAACTCAGGATCTTCGGAACCGCTGAACCATCTCTCCAACTCTTTTTCTTTTTTTAAAATTATTTACTTATTTATTTATTTATTTTGGTTTTTCGAGACAGGGTTTCTCTGTATAGCTCTGGCTGTCCTGGAACTCACTCTGTAGAACAGGCTGGCCTCGAACTCAGAAATCCACTTGCCTCTGCCTCCCAAGTGCTGGGACTAAAGGCGTGTGCCACCACCGCCTGGCTTAAAATTATGTTTATTTTATGTGCATTGGTGTTTAGTCTGCATGTATGTCTGTGAGGGCGTCAGGTCCCCTGGAACTGGAGTTACAGACAGGTGTGAGCTGCCATGTGGTGCTAGAAACTGACTCAGGTTCTCTGGAAGAGCAGCCAGTGCTCTTAACCAGTGACCTATCTTTCCAGTCCTTCCCTTTTTCTTAACATTTATTTTATTTTATAGTGTGTGAGTGTGTGTGTAAATGTGTACATGAAGTCAGAGGCATCAGATTGCCCTGGAGTTGGAATAACAGATGGTTGTGAGCCACAAGTCGTAGATGGTAGATGCTAGGAACCAAACTTGGGTTCTCTGCAAGAGCCAACCGTGTTCTCAAGTGTTTATTCAGTTCTCCTGCCCTTGGAGTGTTTTCCTACAAGCTAGTTCTGTGAACCCAAGAAAGAAAGGGGGAGGGCAGAGGCCAGAGGCCAGAGGCAGGGGATTGCCTGCTCCAGAGGTCAGATCCCAGAACAAATAGCAAGGTGTCTGTCCTTTCTAACAGCAGAAGGGATGGGAGCAAGTCTGAGGAGCTGAAAAGAGAGAACAAAAGGTTAGAGTCCCCGCTGAGCAGTGGTGGCGGCTGAGCAGTGGTGGCGGCTGAGCAGTGGTGGTGGCTGAGCAGTGGTGGCGCAGCCTTTAATCCCAGAGCTTGGGAGGCAGAGGCAGGCCAGCCTGGTCTACAGAGTGAGTTCCAGAATAGCCAGAGCTACACAGAGAAATGCTGTCTCAACACTCCCCCCAGACCCCCAAATAGAGTCCCTGAGGGTTAGAGGGGAAGACCACCAGGGCCTAACAGGTACTGTAGGCCCTGTGTCTCAGCTTTGGCTGTGAAACTGGGGGCCAGGGACTCACTGAGGGAACACAAAGCTATCTGGCTTTGCTCCAAGCTAACAGAGCATGGTCTTCCTCCCTCTCCCAGAGGGAGACACAGAAGACCAGCTCACACAAGAAAGGCCAGCTCAGGTCTCTCCTGTCAGACCTTCCTGTGGTCTCTCCAACTGTTCTGAGGTAGAGAGAGTGTCCTCCTAGAGAGAACTCAGCACAACAAATGCCTGCCTCCATTGCTCAGTGCTGATCAGCGGGTCTCAGGGCAGAGATGGTGTTGACCGAGTGGACAGCGACCTGAGGCCCTGACAAACCCCAGACTTCCACAGTCGCTCCCCCACTCTCACTAAGGGCATGGCGTGGCTCTGCCTTTGCCTGTGGCTCTGCCCTAAACCTGTTCAGCTGCCAGCACTTTTTCTTTCCTTTTCTTTTTCTCCATCCATTTCTTCCTAGCTCATTTTCTCACTGCTTTTCTACCAACCTCCACATACCAGCTCTAGCCTGCCCCTATCTCTGTATGCATCTGCCCTGTATTTCTCTGGCTTGGTTTTTGGTGTCTAGTTTTCTTTGTTTTGAGACTGGGTTTCTCTGTACAGTCCTGGCTGTCCTATAACTAGCTCTAGACCAGGCTAGCCTTGAACTCACAGAGATCCAAAGGAAGGTGCTGCTACCACCTGGCTTTCTCTGGCTTTAAAATAGCTTTGAAAGATTTTTTTATTTATGTTTATTTGTTTAATTATTTGTGTGTGTGTGTTTATGTATGCATGCAAATATATTTGGTGGCCCATGCCCTTACCTATTGAGTCATTTTGATGACTTCTCTATTTTTTTTTTTTCTGGTTTTTCGAGACAGGGTTTCTCTGTGTAGCCCTGGCTGTCCTGGAACTCACTCTGTAGACCAGGCTGGCCTCGAACTCAGAAATCAGCCTGTCTCTGCCTCCTAAGTGCTGGGATTAAAGGTGTGTGTCACCACTGCCAGGCGACCCCTCTATCTTTTTTAAAAATATTTATTTATTTATTTATTTACTTATTATAGATAAGTACACTGTAGCTGACTTCAGACGCACCAGAAGAGGGCGTCAGATCTCATTATGGATGGTTGTGAGCCACCATGTGGTTGATGGGATTTGAACTCAGGACCTCTGGAAGTGCAGTCAGTGCTCTTAACTGCTGAGCCATCTCACCAGCCCCCAGACCTCTCTATTTTTAAAAAAGGTTTTACTTATTTATTTTTATAATTTATTTTCATTTTATGTGTATTGGTGTTTCGCCTGCATGCGTGTCTGTGTGAGGGCGTCAGATCTTGGGGTTACAGACAGTTGTGAGCTGCCATGTGGGTTCTGGGAACTGAACCTAGTCAGTGCTCCTGACCACTGAGGCATCTCTGCAGCCCATTTATTTGTTTGTTGTTGTTGTGTTGTTTTGGTTTTTTTTGTTTGTTTGTTTTTTTACTTATGGATGTCTGCCCAAATGTCTGTGCATCGCAGGTTTGCAATGTCTGCAGAGGCCAAAAGAGAGTGTTAGATTCCCTTAGCAATGGAGTTATAGTCCACCATGTTGGTACTAGGAACTGAACCCTGAGACCTTTGGAAGAGCAGCCAGCACTCCTAACTGCTGAAACATCTCCCCAGTCTCTCTGCCTTCCTTCTGTGAAGTGGGATATCTCTATGTACTTCTTCCTGGTCCAGAATTCACTATATAGACCAGGCTGACCTCACACCTGCAACAGATTCTCTTGTTTCTACCTCTCTAGCACTATTTCATAGATGAGTCACCACACCGAGCTTTAAGGTTAGCCCAGGCTGGCCTCAAACTTTCTATATACTCGAGGATGACCTTGAACTTCTAATTTCTGTCTCTCTGAGTTCTTGAGAAGCACCACCCAGGCAGGATTGGAGATCTGAACCCAGGTCGGACAGATGAGTATCAAGAGCTGGCTCTGAGACAGAGCCTGGGGCAGAGCCTGGACAGAGCCTGGACAGAGCCTGGGACAGAGCCTGGGACTGAGCCTGGGACTGAGCCTGGGACAGAGCCTGGACAGAGCCTGGGACTGAGACTGGGACTGAGCCTGGACAGAGCCTGGACAGAGCCTGGGACTGAGACTGGGACTGAGCCTGGGGCAGAGCCTGGACAGAGCCTGGGACAGAGCCTGAACAGAGCCTGAGACAGAGCCTGGGACAGAGCCTGGGACTGAGCCTGAGACAGAGCCTGGGGCAGAGCCTGGACAGAGCCTGGGACAGAGCCTGGGACTGAGCCTGGGACTGAGCCTGGGACAGAGCCTGGGACTGAGCCTGGGACTGAGCCTGGGGCAGAACCTGGACAGAGCCTGGACAGAGCCTGGGACTGAGCCTGGGACAGAGCCTGGGGCAGAGCCTGAGACAGAGCCTGGGACTGAGCCTGGGACTGAGCCTGAGACAGAGCCTGGGGCAGAGCCTGGACAGAGCCTGGGACAGAGCCTGGACAGAGCCTGGGGCAGAGCCTGAGACAGAGCCTGGGACAGAGCCTGGGACTGAGCCTGAGACAGAGCCTGGGGCAGAGCCT
>NW_022196904.1:176456042-176461711 GCF_008632895.1 Mastomys coucha | reverse complement strand
CTGGACAGAGCCTGGACAGAGCCTGGGATAGAACCTGGGACAGAGCCTGGGACTGAGCCTGGGACAGAGCCTGGGACTGAGCCTGGGACAGAACCTAGACAGATCCTGGACAGCTTGCTCAGTAGTTTCTTCTGAGCCCAGCTCTGATAATCAATTGTCAGGACCCAACCAGACCTGGGAAACATGTGGAAGCAGGGGAAGAATTGAAGTCTTGGCTGCGCCTTCATCCAGCAAGTCTAACCCTACCACTCCCTCCACCCTATTGTCTCAGTGCGGAGCTGGAACTGGCCTCAGCCTGTTTCCACAAGCTTCCTATCTCTAACTGATCTAGGGACAGGAAAGGGGGAGAGTGTGTGAGAGATGACAGTCATACGCCCGGCACACATCCAGCTGATGCATAGACTCCCAGCTCAGCTACGCACGGTTAGCTGTCTGCGCCCACACTCAAGCACAGGCTCCCTGTCTGGTCCAACAAATACTCAGCCACCGAGGGAATGTATGTGAAGCCACTACCCTGCTCCCTCAGACCCTCGTTCAACAACTGGTGTTATTGTCGTGTATAAGACAAGCCTGCTCAAGGGGACTTAAGCACCACGGTGCTTTATTGACACAAAATAGTCAGAAACATTGGAATTGTAAGTACCATGATAAAGTTCTTTAAAGAGGATGTAAAGTAGGGGCCCAGCAGGGTCTTCTTGGTGTCAGGGAGGCTAGTACTGATGGGGGGGGCGCTCCTCAGGGCCTAGAGAGACCTTGAAGGACTGGCTGGCAGCTGGGACTTTACGGCAGGTTGGTCTTTTTCCTTCTTTCTTTCCTTTCTCTGTCATTATAAGGAGGACTTCATGCAACCCAGGCTGGCCTCCAGCTTGCTCTTCGCTGAAGATGACATTTAACTTCTTGAAGCTCGTGTCTCGGCCTCCCAATCCTAGGATTATGGATGCAAGCCACCATATGTGGTTTATGTGATGCTGGAGATCAAACCCAGGGCTTCGAGCATGCCAGACAAGCATAGCAGCAGCTGAACCTCTCCCCAGCCCCTCAGGTATCTTTCAAAGCTCACAAAGCCTCCACATGGGCTGGCATTAGCTTGCGCAGCCTACTCAAGGGGCTGGCTTCCTCTCCACCACCTTCTACACCTAATCCGCTGGTGTCCCAAGCCCAGTTTCAGCTTCTATCTCATTGTCACCAAACAAGGTTACACAGTACCCTGCCATACCCTTGCACAATCGCCCTCCTGCAGTTAGCCTTACACATAGGTTCACGTTGGCTGTAACACCGTTATTAGAGACCTGTTAAGTGTGCACACAAGCTTCCTAAGAGCTGCACATAACCTGTTAAACCCCATTCCTCACCAGATCTCACGCAGGTTGCCACTTCCATAGCCACCACCCCCACACACAGCACCTCACACTCCGTTACATGGACCACGCGCATGTGTGCACACACAGCACAGTTGCTCATACACAAGCAGCCGTGCTCCTGTTAGGCTTCCAGAGACAGGCGTGTGCAGCCCCCAGAGACAGGCGTGTGCAGCCCCCGATCACAGCTAAATGTCAGCGAGGCCCTCTCCTCCCAGTTAGAGATGAATTGTTGCTTGGGAGATATTTCATCCTTAATACCTCCTGCTTGAACTGGAGCATGCGTCTCCAGGAGGTTACGTTTCTCCCAATCTGTCTACTGCCCCCCCTCCCTCGGGGAACTGCCCTCCTGCTTCTCAGCTTTCATGGGGTGGGGGGGACCAGAGGCTCCCTCTCCCCTTACAGCTTTTCCTCATCCCTTCTCTCCCTAGGAGCTGAGCAGCTGGCAAAAGAACAAAGCCCAGGAAGCTGCCCCAGCCCCCTTTGCAGCCTTCAAGTCAAGATGTATCCAAGAGCCCAGGAGTCGTAGCTTAGTACCCAACCCCCCACTCTGACTGCTACCTGCATGCGGGGCAAGAAGGAACGTTGAGGCTGCAAAATGTGGGCAGCTTCTCTTAGGGGTCTGTACACCCACACCCGCTCTCTATCATACATTTTAAAAAGGAGAGGAAAGGCTTGTCTAGGGCCCCGGGTTCCATCCCTACCCAACACAACAAAAGCATCTGGGGAGTGCTGGTATCAGAGTGAATGGCATAACCTTTCAGGAGGAGAGCTGGAGAGTCCACAGCCCTACAAGGTGAATTCCTTCACCCCAACAATGCTGGGTTTAAGAATTATTGTGAAAACATAAAACAGGAGAGTCCAGAAAATATGGCTTCAAGGGTTCATCCCAGTCTTGTTGGTAAGAATGAAAACTTGGGTACAACCTAAACCTCTCCCACAGAAGGGATTGGCAACGGTACAGTCTTCCACAGACTACTGTGTAGCCATTCAAACAAGCTACACAGTAGTTTAGCATCGGTGAATGACATCTCCACATCACGCCGAATGAACAAGCAGGTTACAAAGCAATGTGTATACTAAAACCAGTACGGTGCCCTGGACTCCATCCTAGAGGAAGAAAAAGATTCGTATGGAAAATCCCACGGCAGGCAAATGAAGTTTAGAGGTCAGTTATTCACAATGGTCCAGTGCTGATTTCCTCAGACAAATGCACCCTGATCATGCACAATTTCAACACTGGGGAAGACTGAGAAAGGCAGACATGAACATCCGGTATTATCTTTATAAGTTGTAAGTCTGAAAGGATCTCAACAGTGCATTTTATTTTAAAAACCAATCTGTGTACTTAATGTGACTCCCCATCTGGGCTCTTGCAGAGTAGATTTCGCTTTTCCTCCATAGGGAGACGCTGAAGGGAATGGTCTGCTTGGAAGCAGACCTTCACCAGCGACCAAGCTTGGACTTCCCGTCTTTGAACTGTGAGAAACGAAGTTCTGCTTTCATGACGGTCTAGGGGACAGAGTGGGGGGCATACGTACACGATGGTCTAGGGGACAGAGTGGGGGGATGGCCCTTTAATCCCAACATTAGGAAGACATGAAGGTGGACTCTCTGAATTCAAAGCCAGCCTGGTCTACACAGAGAGTTCCAAGACAGGGAAGAGAGACCTGTCTCAAAAATAATAAAGACAAACAAACACAAAGATCCGGGAGAGCATTCTTCATCAACACATCACCCCTGGGGTTTTCCAAGGGATGAGATTATAAATTGTTTTAGTTTTATTTCAATTATTGGATATATTTAATTTTTTTCTTTTTAAAATATTTATTGTTCTCTCTTTTAAATTTATTATTATTATTTTTTAAGACAGGGTCTCACTATGTAGCCCTCGCTGTCCTAGAACTCGCTATGTACACTGTAGACCAGGCTGGCCTAGGACTCCCATAGATCCACCTGCCTCTGTCTCCTCAGTGGTAGGATTAAAGGCAGGTGCCACCATGCTCAATTTATTTATTTTTATTGTAAGTGTATTAAGTGTTTGGCCTGCATGTATGCATGTCCACCATATGCCTCTCTGTCACCCTGGAGGCCAGATGAAGGTGTTGAATCCCCTGGAACTAGAGTTAGAGAGAGCAGTGAGCTGCCATGTGGATACTGAGAACTGGACCTGGATCTATGTCAGGGGCAGCAAGTGCTTCTTTAAGCACAGTGATGCCATTTATGGGGTTAGATTTTTCTAAGCCTACTTTATTCAGGATTCTAGAACCCTTCCACCCCCCTTCTAGCCCACTGGCCAGAGGTAGGTTTATAGGAAAAGGGGATTGTGGACCTTAGAAGCAGTCTTTTGGTCCCACTCCTGGTTACCTGGATATTTGCAGTCTAGTCCAATAGCAAACACCAAACACAAATCAGCAACATTGAGTGGATCCAGCAGAAACTGCAGGCTTCTGCCTAATTGGCACAAGTAAGCAGAAGGGGCAGGGATCAGCCAGAATACCTCGAGAAGTTCTCTGGCCCGTTTCTCTCTAGGAAGTGAAGACCAGCGAGGCATTGCAAGGTGGAAGCAAGAGCACACTTTCACTGTGTAGGGGGTTCTACTTACACTCTTGGCAAACATCACGGGCTCTCAAGCTTCTGCTCCAGAGAAACACCGTCCCACGTGTCTCTTTCAGCAAAACATCCTCTCACAAGACAGCTTCCAGAAAAACATCACGTGACACAGCTGAGTTTCCAAAGTAACCAGAAATTTCCACTTCAATCATTCTGGCCCTAGTTTATTTGTTTTGACTTGACTCTTTTAAAAATTAAGAAACATACCATTTGTGTGGTTTGTTTGTTTGTTTGTTTATTGACAGGGTTTCTCTGTGTAGCCTTGGCTGTCCTGAAACTTGCTGTGTAGAACTCAAGAGATCCACCTGTCTCTGCCTGGGATTAAAGGTGTGGACCACTTCTGCCTGGCTTTGTGTGTGTGTGTGTGATTTTGTTGTTGTTGTTTGTTTGTTTGTTTGTTTGAGACAGGGTTTCCCTGTGTAGCCCTGGCTGTCCTGGAACTCCCTCTGTAGACCAGGCTGGCCTTGAACTCAGAAATCTGCCTGCCTCTACCTCCCGAGTGCTGGGATTAAAGGCGTGTGTCACCACTGCCTGGATGTTTTTTGTTTTTGGGGGCTTTTTTTTTGTGATTTTTAAAAATTATGCTAGAGATCCCTAGTAGCCCCCAGCCTCTGTGGTCCCCATTCTGGGGTTGCTGAGGTCCCCCAGGTCTGAAGAACAGCCCTTCATCCTCCAGCCACTCTCAGCTCTAGAAATCCCAGAATCCTAGGGTCTGAAAGTCTCCTCTCTAAGCCCACCCCATTTTCCCTTCACCTTGGTCATTCATTCTCTCAATACTGCTCACTGTACCCTCTCGCCTTCGCTCCTAGCCCTCAGCAGCCATTTCAGCCCCGTGCTCCTGCTGGCGCATCTACCAATCTCCAGTTTTACACACTTTGCCACCCACTCTCTGGCTTTTCCTCCTGGGCACACTGGAGCAGGTGACTATAAGAGCCTACTCACACTGTCCCCATTCACCCCCAATCCACATTAGACCGAAAATAAGAGAGCCTCACGCCCCCTCTACTGCTCTCCAAACCTACAAGCCTACCTCAGAGTTTCTCTGAGGCTGCCCCTAACCGGCTCCCTCCTTCCTGTTTCTGAGAACGTGCTCTGAGGAACTTTCCCCATCAGCATCATCTATATCCCCACCCCCTTGACTCCCTCCATCCGTTCTCCTGGACGTTTTTTATTTTTTATTTTTTATATTTATGTGGGAGGGCAGGGTGTAATTGTACCTTTTGATTACTTTATTGGGTTCTTATATCTACCACTCCCAAGTCCCCAACACTAGGTAGGCAAGAAAGAAGGTTAGATGGGAAAGGCAGGGTTGATCTTCTTAGACTATCCTGCTGATTAGTGGCATTGAGTTCCTTGGGGCAAGTCCAGTCTTTGTCCGGCCATCAGATTTCTTCTTCTCTCTTTGCTCATGACCACTTGATGAACCGCAGCTACAGGAACCAGCAGCAACAGGGAAGCCGCCTCCGAAGGTCCTCTTGGGGCTCTCACACTTATACCCTCTCAAGGGTGCCCAGAATTTCAAATGTAAACTATCTGCAGCTGGCAAAACTCACGTCCCCCCTAGAGCACGAGACAAATCATAGTTAGTGGCTGTGGACAATCTGAAGCAGCCCCATATTCCGCACCTGGGATTTAAAACAAAACCATATCCACATAACATAACTGGGTTTTTAAAGAAACCACTGCCAGGCAGTGGTG
>NW_022196904.1:176447437-176455921 GCF_008632895.1 Mastomys coucha | reverse complement strand
GTGCACACAAGTGCTGGAGCCCATGAAGTCCAGAAGGGGGTGTCAGAGCCCATGGACCCCAACTAAGCCAAATTCTGGTCCTTCATAAGAGCAGTGTGCACTCTTAACTCGGTCCCTCCAGGCCCCTGGATAAAGTTTTTGAATGAGTAAGCAACCATGCCCACCTCTGGCTCTTTGCCACCTGTCTGCCACTCAACGCTCACTGTACTGAGGCCTATCAGTGTCACCTGTAATATGCAAATAACCCTAGTCCACTGGCCATTCCGTGTCTTGCTCACCAATAGCTCTGCAAGTCCCTCTGAAGAGCTCTACGGCCTCTGGGCCACTGACTTCCTAGTATTCCTCTTCATTTGGTTACTCCACCGGCTTTTGTCCTCCCTCCTGCTTCCTGCTCACAGGAATCTCCTAGAAACTGGGCTCAGTTCTAATGTAACCCTGTCCTCTCTGGCACAGTAGCCGCTTCCCCAGTTATAACTAGCCATCTGCTTGGACAAATCTCTACCTGACAGCTCCAAGTCCTGGTCTAGCCCAACTGCCTGCCGAGCATCTATGATATCCCAGAAAAATCTCTAACGACCATAACCTCCGTTCCCCACCTAACTCCTGTCTCTAGCAAGCCCCATCTCAGATCCTACCATGTTTTCAATCAAGCTTGACCATTAGGAGCTAGTAAGCTCTACTTTCCTCTCCCCGAGTCAGCTCAAACTCACATCTACCAGGTCCACATTGGCCTCTTGCCCACTGTGTTCTCTCCCTTCTGCCCTTCCCTCAACTATTGCACTTCCTGCCTCTCTCTCTCTCACACACACACACTGATCCTACCATAGCGACAACCCATGAGCCCATGTAAATACTTTGGCATTTAAACCAGGCTGTGTCTTAATTATAATGCCTCCCCACCCCTAGACAGGGTCTCATGTAGCTCAGGCTAGCCTCAAATCCACTACACAGCCAAGGATGATCTTGAGCTATTCGCTCTCCTGTTTCCACTTCCCAAGGGCTAGGACTACAGGTATGTGCTACTGCACCTAGATATATACAGACATCCTCAAAACGTAACCCAGTCTGATCTTGAACTCACTATGTAGCCCAGGATGGCCTAGAATTTGCTGCCTCCTCTTCCTCCTGAGTGCTGCATTTACAGGTGTACATCACCATGTCTGGATACACCAGAATGTGTTATGCGAGAGGAGGCTCTGTGAAAATAGTAACTCCAGATTAAAATTCATAGTTCCAGTGAGACACTGGCATAAACTGGAACTGCCCAGGGCTTTGGAAAGGCTGTTCTTAGAAGGCTTAGAAGGTCATGGGTACACCAAATCGCATCTGTCTCTTGTTCAAAGACGCCTTGTGACTTCCATTGAACTGCCTTCCAGTTTGTCACAGACCTTCAAGTCCCACATCTCCAGCCTATTGCACTGTTCTCATGCATCCCACTGGCCCAGTAAGGCACCCTGACTCGATCCCACCCCCCACGCCCCATCCTATACCCATACTGGCTCTTCCTTCTGAGTTCTCTGCCTCCCAAGCCACAGCCCGTCCTCCATGAAGCCACCCGCGTCCTTTTGTTGCACCATACATTTTGTTGGTTAATGCGTTGTTCACTCACAGCTGCCAAACTGTGCGTGCACAGGGCTCTCCTCAGCTGGGCAGCTGCTTACCATGTGGCCTGGCATTAAAAGATGAGCCGGGCTGGTCCAATTCCCTCTCCTGGGAATTTGAACTGTGAAATACTGAGAGACTGGAGCAGTTAGCAGGGGTGATGTAGAGAGAGACTCGAAGGGGCTGGCTGGTCAACCGCAAGTCACAGTTATGAGAAATTATGAGAAAACCCAGGAAGCTCTCGCTGCTGCACGGGGGTCAGAAGCAGTTATGAGCTGTGGCTCTGGAAGCCAACCTGAGTGAGAATCCTGACTTTACCACTTTCTGGCTCGAATGCAGAGTAGGGGGCAACCTCCTTGAGCCTTGGTGTTCTTGTGTGTAAAATGGGGATGGCAAAATTAACTAACCTTACAGTAAGAGAATTAACTGAGGCAAACATGGACACTCTTGGGTCTGACTCAGAACATAGAAAGGATTGTTCCTTCTTCTCCTGTAACAATAGTAATAATAATCGTTACTTAATTATATTTAATTGATGCTGCCAATGATTAATTAATTAATAACAAAATTGATAATATTAACGAGGAGAGATTCACATGGAAATAAAGAGGTACTTAGAGTGCTTGGCCCTTACAGGGGAGAGTGGCTTCTGGGAGCCCTCTCTGTCCCTACATGCTTTCCAGACCCAATTCCAATGACAAACTTTGTAGGCTCGGCCCACACACAGCGTTTTTTTCAGTGCTGTTATTTGAATGGACCCCTGTGTCCTGCCCAGACTACTGTTATCTTCCCGTGTCTGGGATTATACCCTCCACCCTCATAGTCAAGAATAATGCCTGCAACGTTCTCCTGCCTGGCCTTGAACAGTAAGCTAATGCCACTGCTTAGGGACTGAGCATTACCCATGTCGTTCCTCAGGACCCTTTGGAAAGGCTCAGAAGTGCACAGGTATGCGATTAGCAGACAAGGGTCTGCTGCTGTTTACCCCTGAATTCTGGCCCCTACGGTGCTCTGTCGCCCCTTCCCTTCCTCATTCTCTCAGACCTTACTTGGGATGCAGGGTTAGGGTGACAGGAGAGCCACGGAGAGGTGAGCCTTTCTGGGTCAGGTTGCCAAGCTGTGACAGAGGGTCAGGATTGACCCCTCTCTTGTCGTGTTTCATACCCTCTGCTCCTCCCTCCATATTCCAAACTCCCGTCCTACCCACATTTGGCCAGACCTTGACCATCACCATGAAGTTTATTTTGGGGGGACAGGCAGGTGGGTGTGTTCAAGACAGGGTCTTTATGTGTAGCCCTGGCTGTCCTAGAACTCTTTCTGTAGACCAGACTGGCCTCAAACTCACAGAGATCGGCCAGTGTCTGCCTCCTGAGTGCTGGAACTAAAGGTGTGCACCACAACTACCCAACCATGCAGTTTCTTATTCTGTCTTTATACATCTGTCCCTTCCCTGTCAGGTGTCCTTCTCCATGAAAGCCCCTACCTGCACAAGCTCAGAGCCAGCCATTGCTGGCATCTTGCTGGATTACACAGGCAGGATGAAATGTTCCCGCTCCGAGCTTCTGCAATCCTTTTACAGATTTATGAATCCTATCTCACTGCTCCAATTAACCTGTGCATTTGTCTACCTCCCCTGTCTGCACGGTCTCGGGAACAGAAATTATGTGTTATTTATGTTTAAGAAAGGAATTGGCTCAAAGGAAGTTCCACTCCCTATTTGATGGTTGACTATATTAATAGGAGAATCAACTACTTCAGCCACACATTGTGGCAGGAACCTGTAATCCCAGGACAGGGAGGTAAAGGCAGAGGATCAAGAGCTTAAGGTCACTCTCAGTTACATAGTGAGCTGGGGTCCAGCCTGGGCTACATGAGACCCTGCCTCAACAAAAACAAAACAAAAACTAGTATGAAAGCCTCGAACACTAATAAAATATATTAAAAATATAAATCTATAAATAACATTAAATAAAATAAAGCAATGTATTACGGAGTTTCTCCCAACTCTGGGACTGTTCGGGCCTATTTTCTCTTTCTCTTGACGTCTTAGGTATTTCTAAATGCCCTATGCAGCCCCATGATTATTCCTCCCAATAATGGAATTATCTGCCCCAGTCTCTAATAATGCGTAGTGTTCACTGTGCAGGGCATGGCACATTGGCGGTTCTGAACTGTCTCAAGGTTAGATATTTTGTGGGTTACTTGCTGAGGAGGAACCATATGAAAGCAAGGACCAAGCGGGGTCAGTTGGGGACTTGACTGTCTCTGTTGGCCATTTGGAACCTGGTATATAGGTTCAGGCTCTGCCTCCCTGACAGGCCTTGTCCAGGCTCCAGGCAGGGATGCCACTTGCCTGCCCTCCTACCTCCGGGCCTGTGGATGAGCGGCTGGCGGAGGCAGCCCGAGCAGACAGCCTTGTGTGGCTGCTGGCTCCAGGCCTCCCAGCCCAGCTTGTAGCTCCCCCCAGAGTGGCGCGATTGATTGGCTACAGCCGGAATGGGCACCAGTCTCCCTGGCTTGGACAGAAACGGGGCCATCTGTTACACCTCTAGTTAAAAGTACATAAAGTTGAGCATTTGTGTGCCGACAATACCACCCCTGACACCCTCCACGCGGCACAGCGCTCTGGCTCTTTGGCAGGCTTGCGCTCTGCGACAGGCCGGTACAGCAACGCCTACACACTGGCTCTGTTGGCACCACCACAGGCACCACAGCTCCACCCTCGAGTAGCATGGCCCAGCTGGGCCCACTAGACACTAAGATCCCACCTGTATCAGATGGTAAAGGTAAGGCCTCGGATAGGCGGGTAGACAGAGTCCAGAGGACTCCTGCCCTATCCCAGGATGCCTAGGAGGAGGCAGAAGGTGCTAGACTTCAAGCTCTAATCTGGGACACACCCCAGACAGCTACATCATTCTTGTCGGTGTGTGTATATGTGTGTGTGTGTGTGTGTGTGTGTGTGTGGTCAGGCTTCAAGCTAACCTCCCACATCATCTAAGGCAAGAGCCTTGGACAAGACTAGGTGTTGAGATTGGCTCTTGGGTTCTGATTTTCTATCTCAACCAATTGGAAGAATCCCATTTTTGTTTGATTTGATTTTCTTCTGAGATGAGGTCTTTCATAGCACAAGGCCTCACTCCCCAGGCACCAGAAGATAGCTTTGAACTCCTGATCCTTTCACTTCCATCTCCCGTGAACTAGAATTATAGTCTGGCACCACAAAGCCCCATGATGAAGAGTGTCTTGTTTCCCAATAGGAATGCACGTTGAGCCGGGAAATGAAGCCCAGTTGGTTGAATGATTGCCCGAGATGCACAGGCCCTAGGTTGAATTCCCAGTACCACGTGGAAGTGAGCATAGTAGGACTCACCTATAATCCCAGCACTGAGGTGTCTGAAACAGGGGAATTGGAGCTCAAGGTTATCCTCTACTACATAGCTAGTTCAAGGACAGCTTGGGTTACAGGAGGCCCATCTAAAAACAAAACAAAACAAACAAACAACAACAACAAAAAATTAAAAACACCTCTTACATCATCGGAGACAGCAACTTTGCATGAGACTAGGTGTTGAGTTCTGATTTTCAGACCCTGCTTACTCAAATTTCTGAACTTGATTTTCTGGTCTTCAGCTTTGGGCCTGGACAGTCAAGGTATCCCAAAAATGTCTTCGCCATTTATCCTATGTCACCTTAGGCAGGCCTGCCGACCCCAAAACTACCATGGACATTCCTGACTCTGACCATTGTCCCTTACTACCCTTCACCCCAACTCTGAGTTTCTGGTTTCTTTCCCCTAAGCACTCAATCCTAGCCACTCTCAGAAAACTCAGACCCAGGGCTACCATGCAGATTTCTTGCTTCTGGGATCCTTCCAGGCTGATTCCCCAGAAACCCTTTCTCCATCCTTGTGGCGTCTCAAGAGCTTTGAGCAGTTTGCGTTCTCAGGTTATTCTTCCCAGATAGAAGCCCAGCCGGCTCGGCCGGCTCTTGTTTTACTCACAAGCTAGCATACAGCTGGATGTAGATGGAGGCCTCGAAGTACCAGCTGTACTCAGATCAGCTGTGGAACAGAGGGAGTAGTTCCTGAACAGATAGTACTGGCTCCCCAGGAGTCACCTTAGTGGCTTTGCTGGTGACAGTCCACAAGACAGCTGGCTTATTAATAATTAATTATTGGGTTTCTCTGTGTAGCCTTGGCTGTCCTGGAACTCACTCTGTAGACCAGGCTGGCCTCAAACTCAGAGATCCACCTGCCTCTGCCTCCAAAGTGCTAGAACTAAAGGCGTGAGCCACTACGGCCAGGTAACAGACAGCTTTTAGACATTGGTGTGTTCATAGTTTTTTTCCCACTATATTTATTCCATACCTGTCAAGTGTTATCCAGTTCCTTGCATGACATGGAATTAGAGAGAGAGAAATCACACACAGACACACACACACAGATACAGAGACATACACACAGACACACACACAGACATGCACACAGACACACACAGACATACACAGACATACACACACAGACACACACAGACACACACACACATAGACACACAGACACACACATACACACACACACAGACACACACACACAGACACACATACACGCACACACACACACAGACACACATACACACACAGACACACATACACACACAGACATACACACACAGACACACACACATAGACACACAGACACACACACACAGACACACATACACGCACACACACACACAGACACACATACACACACATACACACACACAGACATACATACACACACAGACATACACACACAGACACATACACACACACAGACACACATATACACACAGACAGACACACAGACACACACACAGACACAGACACACACAGTTACGCACGCAGATACACACACACAGACACACACACACACACACTGGATGAGACAAGGAAAGCTAACCCACTCATCCCTGCTGGCTTGAGACAAGTCCTTGTATAGCAGCCACAGGCAGCAGTAAATCTCACGATCCAATGTGCTCCTCCCTCACTTTCCACACTGACTATTAGAGCTGGAAGGGGCAGATGGCTAAAATAGTTATGCTTTACATGGGACAGTGTGGCACAGCTCTTACTCACACAAGAGAAGTGTTGGCAGAATGGAAAAGATTGGTGGTAGTGGTGGTGGTATGGTGATGGTTGTCATGGTGGTAGTGGTGGTGTGGTGGCGACAGTGTGTTGGTGATGGTGGTGGTAATGATGGAGGTAGTAGTCGCAGTGGTGATGATGGTGTGGTGGTAGTGGGGGGGCGGTAGTGTGATGGTGGCAGTAGCTGTGGTATGGTGGTATAATGATGGTGTGGTCATGGTGGTCATGGTGGTGGTGGTGATGGAGGTGGTAGAGAGTGGAGATGTGGTGGTAATAGTATGAACCCAAGGTTATTCTTGTCTGTTCTGCTTGCTCACTCTTATAGAAGGCCTCTCTTTCCACAGCTTACACCTCTGTCCTTTGAAACAATACTCACAAGGGTGAGCTGAGTGCAGCCTCCCTAGCTCCTCTGGGCAGGGTCATGTCTTCACCTCCTGGGACCACCCTGTGGAGCTGGGGTGAGTCTGGCGTGGAGAGGTAGGTGGCTAAGGCGCACACTTAAAGGCTCTACACATGTGGAGATCACGTCTCCTTAAACTTGAGGCTCCTGGTACCTTCCTTCTTAGTCTAACACAAAGTTAGAAAGTTAGTCAAAGGTACGTTTGTCCAGCCAGCCCAGGGGAGGGGTCAGGTTCCGCAAAAACCTCCAGCCTCCAAAGGCGCTTACTCAGGCAGCCCCCACCAAGTGGGCGAGCTGCTAAGTTTCTACCACACAGAGAGGATGCTGGGAGCCAAGCAAGACTGAGAATTGAGGGGGAAAGTAGCTTCTTCAAGCTCCTTCTGCTCAAGATGCCTAAGGCAGATCATAGCTGTACCATACAAGGAACCAGGAAGTGGGCTCTGGAGGGTGGGCAATAGCAGGCTTGGATACGTACCGTCCACTGATGGTTTCTCCTTGAGCATGTCCAGTGTGTGTGTGTGTGTGTGTGTGTGTGTGTATGTGAGTGCACATGCATATATGTGTATGCATGTGTGTGTGTGGTGTGTGTGTGTGTGAGTGCACATGCATGTATGTGTGTGCATGTGTGTGTGTAGTGTGTGTGTGAGTGCGTGTGTATGTGTGTGTGCATGTGTGCGTGTGTGTGTAGTGTGTGTGTGTGTGTGTAATGTGTGTGTGTAGTGTGTGTGTGTGTGTGTGTTGGGGGACTTCTCATGCATGTGTAGAAAACAGAATGTAAAGTTTATAGGCCATGAAAACCCTAAAGAATGTGGTAAGGCAGTGGTAAGAGCAGGGATCCTGAGAGCTTTGGAAATTAAGAGACAGAGACTCCAAGGCAGTCTGCTAGTCTTTCTAGCCAGCTCACCTCAAACAAGCCACTTGGTCCTTTTGAGCCTCAGTTTACTAATTGTAAAATGGTACTTAAAGATAATTTTCCTGGGGCTAGGTTGATGTCTCAGTGGGTAAATCACCTACTGTGTAAGCATAAGGACCTGAGTTTGATCCCCAGAACAGATGTAAAAACACTAGGTGTGGCTGGGCATGGTGGTGCACACCTTTAGTCCTAGCACTCAAGAAGAACAGGAGGCAGAGGCAAGTGGATCTCTGTGAGTTCGAGGCAAACCTGGTGTACATAGCAAGATCCGGGCCAGCCAGGGTTGCATAGTGAGTTCCTGTTTCAAAAAACAAAACAGTACACAAACCCACAACAGACAAGTGAACAGCTCCTGAAGCAATACTTAAGATTATCGTCCGTATGTGTGTGTGTGCGCGCGCACACACACACACACACACACACACATACACACACGGGGGGGGGG
>NW_022196904.1:176372595-176447310 GCF_008632895.1 Mastomys coucha | reverse complement strand
AGAGAGAGAGAGAGAGAGAGAGAGAGAGAGAGAGAGAATATCAAGGGTCAAATATGACCGGGCTCCCCTCAAACTAGAGTTACCCTCTCTGCTCCCTTAGGGCCCAACTTGGTCCAAGCTGTCTGAAACCACTCCTGCACCCTCCTGATTTCTTCCTCTCTGGCCTTCATATCTCCCCTCCCCCACGATCTTGCATCCTGAGCGTCCTTAGTCTCGCCAAAACCCTCCAACAAGGTCAGTAATGAAATCCCCTCCGTTTTCACTCTAGCAAACCTAGGGTTAGGAACGTAGCGGGCGTTTGTGCACTTCTGAGACCTCCTGAGGTGCAGAAGCCCCAAGAGTCGCGCCAACTTGGTGCCCTGGATGAGACAACCAGGACGCAGAGCAGTCTGCGCGTCTTCCCATCTGCCAGCAGCAGGCGCTGTGACGCAGGCGCTCTCTGCCCAGGAGCATTAACTTAAGAATGGCTCATACTAATGTCTCTGGCTGTGGGGAAACAGCGTTTTATTAAATGCTTCACACAGATTTGGTATAATAAAGATGAATATATTATATTCTTTGCCTCCCCCAGAGTGAGACCATAATAAGAGGGAAAAAAAACAATAAAGTGAAACATAAATACAATGTAATGGGACTTGGCGCAGGACGCTTGGTCTGTACCGGCTACCACAGGGCCACGACCTCGTCCTGGAGAGCCGCGCGCAAGCCCAGAGGGTCTCAGGCTCCAGTTTCCACTCTGCCGCCAGACAGCCATGCCGGCCTCTGCACTTCACTTGATTGCTGAGAAGTCTTGCTGGAGAGGAAGAGAGTGGAGGGGCCCTCTGAGTTCTTCCTTTCTATTGGTCTGCAGGGATATAGCCCCCCTCCCCCCACATACACACACCAGGAAGACAGACAGGTGGTGAGGGTTTCTTTCTTGGAAAGATGCCTCTCCCCCACCCCACTCCCAACTCCCGTGGGTTTCTCCTATAACTTGCTAAAAAGTCCCTGAAAGTCCCTCCAGGGTGAGTTTTACTTCCATCCTCCCTTGGATGCCACCAAAATCGTTTACTTAAAAATGAGACTTTGAGTGGAGCATGGCGGTGTGCAGCTTTAATTCCAGCACAAGAGGCAGAGGCAAGTGGGTCTCTGTGAGTTTGAGGCCAGTCTGGTCTACAAAGTGAATTCCAGGACATCCAGGGCTACACAGAGAAAAACCCTGTCTCAAAAAAACAAAACAAAACAAAACAAAACAAAACCATAACAAAACAACAACAAAAACAGAGAGAAAGGAAATAAAATGAAGCTTTCAAGACTTTCTTAGTCAGAAACAAGCAATGCTCTTTCTTCAGCCTGCCAGGACTCCATTTCACATTCAAGGAGGTAAGACAAGGGATGTAAGCACAAGAGACGCCCATAACGGGCTCTGCGTTAAAATACTGCTTGTGAGGGAGACCAGGGCTGAATCTCAGAGTTCTTTTGAGCAAATGGAGATATGTCAAGTACTAGAGAGTATTCTTGGGCCTGGCGTCCCAAACATGAGAAACAACTGCCAATTGTTTCCAAAATACTCCTTAAAACAAATGTCTCTCCAACCTTGCTTCCTACTTAGGCTTCAGCACAGGCAGTCCACTTCCCTAAAGAAAAGAAAAGGTTGAGTCTTGTGCCACCCTTCCAAACCACGATGATGGATATCAAGGCTCAGAGAGGTTAAGACCGATGTAGGGCCACACAGCCAGTTAAGATTCACCTGTGACTATGTGTCTATGAGAACAGCTGGCTGCCCTGCTGCCTCTGGGAAGCGGTTATACCTGTTTGGCTTAGAAAGAACCCCTCTGCAGAACCCCTTTTCCAGAAGCCTGCGGACCAAGCTCCTCAAATTCCAATCCATTGGAAAGGGCTGCTGAGGGAAGCGAGGGGTATCGGGGTGGAGGGAGGGAGGTGCCGCAGCCCAGAGGCTGAGGGAGCTGCCTTCCGCCGGGATCTGGCTGGGCAGAGCACTTTGAAGATACTTCTGGAGTCAGAGTGAGGGTCCTGGCCCAAGATTCACTGAGAGGAGGAGGGAAAGGAGAAAGGAGCAGGCAGCCGAAGAACCAACCTCAATGAAGTGAACGAAATACAAAGCGTGGGCAGAAAGTGGAGAAATCTGTGGATTTCTGAAGGAGCTAAAGGCATGGGTAGATGTGGTTGCGACCTTCTAGTTCAGGAACCCAGGGTGTGAAGAAAACAGGCAAAGCCAGTAGGAACGGATTCTGGGGAATGAAACCAGGCTTCCAGTAGGTGTAGCCTAGTGCTTCCTTCCAGGGATAGGATGTGCTGGGTTGGAAAAAAGTCTGACATCTTGGAAATCGGACCTGTGGTTGCCATGGGTTAGGGCACCTGGGGACTTGAGCCCATGGAAGGCTCTGTTGATTTGCCAGTAACTCACTTCAATCTCAAGGAAAATCCCAGTGGCCCAAAGCAGTCTGGAGGGAGCTGCAAGCTCTGGAGGAATCCCTCGTCCTTCGCTTTGCTCAGAGCCACATCCACTTCTGTCAGGGCCTTACTCAGAGCCACATCCACCTTCTGTCAGGGCCCTTCAGCTTCCCCAGGGTAGACACTCACATCCTCTTTTCCTACCATGGCCCCAGCTGGGCCTGTTTTCTCTTGCCCAGGGTCTGGGAGCACTCTAGAGCCTTAGATGGGGGCAGTGCTGTCCTGAAGGTGGCCACTGACTAGAGGAGTCCAAGGGGATCTAGGACAGGGGTGCTGGTAGGATTCGGCCTGGGCATAATTAGGACACCTGGGGGCAGGGGGACTTCTACCCAAGTCTCTTACTTTTGCTGGTAGGTGAGCCCGCTGCTCTTTGGTGAGCCCGCTGTTTCGGCACACTCTCGAGGGCGGGTATGGGGTGGCCATGGTGCTAATGCAATGATCCCCCAGGCTGCTGAATTATTCACGTGCAGTTTATTATGAGAAGCCTGACTCAGGCCTTTCTTCCCACCTCCCAACCCCCCTGCACCCGCTTAGCCGCTCATCATACCCTGGCCTCCTCTCCTCTTCCTTGCCCCAGCCTTTCCACCAGGCATAATAGCCCAGACTTCGATGTCTCCTGTGTCTAGCGCCCTCCCCAAAGCAGAGAAACCTCCTCAGTGGAGCAGAGAATACGGCTACCATCAACAGGGTTACCTCGAACCCCTCCCCCACCCCGAATTAGTAAAAAAAAAAAAGAATGTCAAAAGCTGGAAGGTGGCAGGGAGAAGAGAACCTGCATTGTTGGCCCATCCAAAGTGCAGGGTACTGTCCCTGAGCCCCTCCAGTCAAGGGCTAAGCAGCATTCTAGTAACTTTCCGGGGTACACCAGTAACTCACTGCCTGGAAAACGGAAAGGAGCCCTGTCCGTCTCCTGGGCAGGCACCTTTATCTCGGGTCTATTTCCCTTGCTTCTAACCGATTATCCCTTAACCACCTACCCAAATGCTTCTGGTTTTCCAAAGTACAATACTAATGCCAACTTCTGCTTGAAACAGAACTAGTGAACCTGCCTAGACACACTAGGTTCTTTATCTTCTTCACAGACCCCACCCCCGCCCCCGGGCTACTGGGATACAGTAGGTGTGTATCCCCTCCTTTCTGCCCCTCACTCCAGCCCAGTCTTCTGTCTTTTCTTCCTCTCCATTTCCGAGCCTATCACCTGGCAGGGACTCAATCCTGTTTAAAAACAAAACAAAATGGACCGGAGTCCAGTTATCAGTCAAGCTACAGTGGATCCAGATCCTAGCTTTCCTCAACGGCACCTCTCTTCTTCCCCCTCCCTCTCAAAATGCATTAAAGAATGAGGTCTCTGCACCCTTCTGCACATATCGGAGGCCTGAGCAGCAGGGTGCCTCACCCATCAACATGCAGCTGACCAAGACAATGTACCTAGCCTCTCTGTACCCTCTGTCCTCTCTCAGGGGCCAAGACTGAGTGACTTCTCTGCCTGGCTCCCTTTGTCTCTTATCTGTTTAGTTTATTTGTTCAACAAATACCTGGGGAGCTCTTGGTACATGCCCCTGCTGGCACAGGGGCACACAGAGAAATGGCTGTCCTGTCCTCCTCAAGTTCACAACCAGATGGAGAGAGAAGCAGAAGGGTTGACAGACAAACCATCACATGTCTGGCAATGTGACAGTGACTCTCAGGGGGTCTGCTGTGGAGCTGGATAGGCTCGGAGGATTTCCCCAAGGTGATGAGTTGGGCACTGACATAGGGAAAGAGTTGCCAGGAAGAGAGGGGCAGAGGCCACTTTGACCCTGGATGAGGGGAGCAAAGGCCTAGAACAAAAGGAGAGGTTTGTTCTGAGGCTGTAGAGACTGGGTACCATACAGACCTCAAGCATCCCTGGGGGACTCTTGCATCCCAGCCTGTCTCTGTCATTTGGTGTCTGTGTGTTAGTGCTTCCTTCACATCTTCCAAAATACATTTAGTCCCTCCATCCGTGAGAAGGAAGTGCCTTGACACACTGATCTAAAGGAATTCATTCCACCAAAGAAGGGAGGGAGCAGTTGTGTCCCCAAAGAATAGCCCAGGCACAAACCCTGCCCCCACTGCCACAGGCAGAGGTCAGGAGAGCTGTGCCTGGCAAAGGAAGAGCCCGGGCAGGTTCAGAAGTAGGCTTGGAGCCCAGCCTGATTTTTGGAGCAGCTGGCTTCTTGCTTCTTAGGCCTGGGAGGAGGCAGCTTTCTTGCTGTTCCCCATTGGCCTGCCTCCCTGCCCCCACCGGCCTCCTTCTGCCCTTTGCCTTTTCCGGATCTCCAACCCTTTTGAGAATCCACTGTGTTACATAATATTAGCTACAGGGGAAAAAAGTATGTCCATTCAGGCTTGTAGATGAAGTTTACACAAAGTGTCCGGAGTCGTCAGAACTCCTGCAGCCTGTTCACAGAGCCCGGAGAGAGACGAGACCTCTGCTTCATAGTCTCAGAGGTCAGAGAGTAAGAGCACAGACCCGAGTCAGAGAACAATAGCTTTCCAATCCCAAATAATCCCAACAAGCGCATGACTTTAGATGGGCTCCTGGCCATCTCTGGTCTCCATTTTCCTTATTGTAAAATGAGGAATATTAGTCATAACTACCTAAAAGTTGTAAAGTAACAAATGAATAAAGCTTATCTGGGAACCAAGCAGACTAAGGGCTTATGGTATTTTATTTATAGCCATGGTTATTGTTCCTGTTATAGACATGGCCCAGGACAGAATATAAAGCCCCAAATGACTAATCCTAGCTCAGCCAAGTTGATGGGACTGTGGCAGACTTTTCTATGGCAGAAGGACTCTCTGAAGTTTTCGGGGACTGAGTAGCAGTCCCCATGGGACAAAAGTCACCAGAACTAGTGGCCATTACTTATGTAGAGTGATGCCAGACAACGCTGTCCTCTTCAGGAGGACGTCTGGCTTGAGAGTGGATGATGGAAATGATTGAGGCTACCCAAGCAACCTAGGATGCATCTGGTGAGCCTGGGGGATGGGTCTAGTGAATTATTATCCTTTGCTAAGAAACAACCTGTTTCATTTGGGTCTGCACGGTCTCCCTTAGAACACAATTACAGTGACCACTCATGGGATGTTCATCCCCGCTCTTTGTTTGAGATATTCCCTACATTAGAAGATAAAGAGTTATTTTGTCAGAATAATTCCTTCCATTGGAGATGGAATAAGACTGGACTCTGGCCTCGTCATTGGCGAACAATAAAAACACAGGGGCAACATCCTCCACAGTGAGTGCTCCTCCGGTGGAGGAGATTCCAGGGTCCAGCTGAAAAGTCGCTGGGCTAGGTGAGTAGGGTGTGTGAGTGTCTCTGTCACCCCCCTCCGTGTGGGGCTTGGGGGGGGCATGTGGACAGGAAGAGCCAGGCTGTCACCCCCCTCCATGTGGGGTTGGGGGGGACATGTGGACAGGAAGAACCAGGCTGTCACCCCCTCCATGTGGGGTTGGGGGGGGCATGTGGACAGGAAGAACCAGGCTGCACTTTGGTGGCTGGGTTTCTTCCACTCACTTCCTCCTGCTGAACTTTTTGATTCGGAAGCTTCCTCTCCTTTCTGACTCTTGTGATCACTCAACTCCTCTGAGAGAGCACAGGCTGGCCCAGGGCCATCCCCCTCCACCTTGTACAATCAGTTTGACCTAACTTGCTGCATGGATGCTCATCTGGCATTTCTGATGGGTAAGAACTGGCTGGTTCCTAGGATTGGGTAGAGATCCAGTTTGCTTAGAGTCCCCTGCATAAGGCTCCTGTACCCAAGGGTCTGGAACTCTGGCAGGAGGAAGAGGAAAAAGGAGGGGGAGCCCATCACCAATGCAGAATAGACCCCATTGCTCTTAAGAAGGGGTGCTAAAGACCAGTGGATTTGGGTTTCCAAGATTCTAGAAGACCCTGGTCTACCACAGGCTTTTTTTTTTCTCCCCCCCCCCGGGGGGGATGAGAAGTTGGAGATAGGGTAAGCCTTCAGGTTCAGGAAAAGGTGACTGGGCAAGTAAACAGGTTTCAAGGTGGTCTGGACAACTAATCTGGGCAAAATGAACAGAAACATCAAAATGCCAGGTGGCACCACAGCTCCCTGCACCCTCAGACATGCTGAGCTCCTAGCATGCCTGGCTGAGGGGCTAACCAATTAGGCCAAAGAAGCAAATCCACACGATAGGGCAAGGAGGGAAGGGGAGGCGCATGGAGGTACAGCAGCAAATGACTGGAGAACGTCAATGAAACGGACAAGATATGAACAAAGATCCCAGAGAGTGTGGGTCTTTCTGCTCCCCGTTCACATTCCACCCCTCTTGGGAGTTTCTCAGAAATCTTCAACTCGCCTGGTCTTCAGAAACTGGGAGACGAGCCTTAATATTGGGCTTAACTTTAAGGTTTAGTCTTCATCAAGGGCTTGGTGTTATAACAGGAAAGGGTGGGGTCCCGAGGGCAGGAAATAGGGGGAGAGCAGATGTACTCTGTGCCCTCCTTCAAGGCTTCCTGGCCCTTTCTCCCTCCTGTTCCTCTCCACCAGCCCCAGACCTTCCTGTTACTAGGCTTAACACCTCCTTACGGTTTCCAGGGCGTCAGGGATGGCAGGGGGATTGAGAAGTGGGAGACAGTGGATGATGCATCAGGATCCGGGATGGATCTGTGGCACTCAGGGAACTAGGGCCTCTAACTATCACCATTTCTGCCTCAGAGCACCCCCTACCTTCTCCCAACCTCCTGAAAATGCAGGTTGAAGTCTGGGGAGGAAGTAGAAAGCTGGCTTCTAACATTCCCAAGCAGGCCTGTCTCCCATCATACTGGAGCCTCCAGGTACAATCCTTCTCTCTACTCCAGAAAGCTACAAAGTCATGATTCCAAACGATTAAATAAATATCAGGCCCCTGAACCGAGGAAGCCTGTTCCTGTCCCCCAGCCCTGCTAAGTTTTTTTTTTTTTTATCTCTTTCCCTCGCTGCCTCCTTCCCCCCTTCCTATAGGGAGGGTCCCATTCTTTCTGTCCCACTCCCTTTTCTGGTCCACAAATTCTCCAGCTGCTCTTGAAACCTTTCTGTGGCCCAAGTTGTGCTTCTGAACCACACAGACCACTCAGGAGTTTACAAACAAAGCGGGTCTGGTGTGTGTAGCTAGTGAAGGAAGAAGTGCCCTTCTTCTGCTCCCCAACCCCCCTACGCTGGGCTCCCTCCTTTTTCCAAGAGAAGAAGTGGAAAAATCAGGACCCGACAAAAACCAGATGGAGTAGCAAGAGAGAAGAGGGCCCTAGAGCACATCCCCACTGTCGCGTCTCAAGGGGGAAAAAAAGGCATAGCCGAGGTTCAAACCCGCCTAAATACCTAGAGATCCATAAACGTTTAAAGAAAGACACAGGAGAACCACACACAAATACACACGTTTAAAAAAAAAAAAAGCTACATTTTCAAATAACGATGCTCACAAAATGCTCGCCTAATATTCAGAGATTCCAGGCCCCGGGATCCACGACCAGGTTCTCCGGCCTGGCTGCGAGTTTCAGAGAGCACAGCCCCAGCCCTGGCCCGGCCCCTTCCCGGCCCCCACCCCGCATCCGGAACAGCTGGAGTCGGGCCGCGCTGTACACTCAAGCCCTGTGCCCGGCGGGGCGGGGCGGGCAGCGGGGCCCCGGCCCTGGCCCGGGCAGAGAGCAGCGGGGAAGCCCGGAACCCGCCCGGGTAACCCCGACACCCGGCCGAGTTTCCGTCAGACCCCCGTCATCAGACGTGCGGTGGCCCTAGCTTGCCCCGAGAGCCACGGCGGGAGGAAAGAGTGTGCAAGATTGCAGAAGGAGGTAGGGCGCCCGCCTCAGGCTCAGATCAGGGGAGAGGCGTGCAGAACAGCCAACTCCTCCCTCCTTCTCTCCGGGTGGGGAAGACTGAGCTCTCTCTCCAATTGTTCCCCTCCCCCAGCCCTCAGGATCCCCACCTCTGTCCCGTGTCGCCCACCCAAGGCTGTGAAGCCCGCTCTGACCTCCTAGGGGCCAGCCCCGGGAGTCTTCAGCTTCTCCTTTTCCCGGGCTCACGGCCCAGGGCTGGGGTTCGGGGGAGGTGCGGGGGGGACAAGAGTGTGTAAGAATAGGGACGCTGGGTTCTCGATCTGGGATCATCAAAGTCCACGCTGGGCAGCAGCGGGGCCCGCCTGGGCTCCAGTTCTTACCTGGCCCGCGCGGCGACCGCGTCACTCCGCGGCTGGCGCTCCTGGTTCCCTTCTCAAGCTTCCGGACCGCGGCTCCCAGAGCCTGAGACCTCCGGGCTGGTGCTGCCATCTCGGCCAGGCCGACGGGAGACGGGTGTGCCCAGAGCACTGCTCTCAGTTTGGGGTTGGGGGGGGGCGGTGGCTTTTTAGTCACCCTAGGTTCGGGAGCAATAAAGGCACCTCTAATGTAATTTACAAACATCTCGGGCCGAGCACGGCGTAGAGCCGGGACTGACAGGCGCATTAGGCAGGCTAATTCCAGCCGGCTCCTCCTACCCCCGGCCCGCTAATTAATGAGCTTCCCAACTTAGAGCCGCCTGCATTGGACAGACAGAGAGTGAAAGAGAGGGCGAGGGAGAGGTAGAGAAGGAGAGGGACGGGGGGAGCAGAGTGGAGTGAAGAGAGGGAGGGAGGGAGGGAGAGAGAGAGAGGACAGGGGGAGAGAGAGAACAGAGAGAAAGAAGGGAGAGGAGAAAGAAGGGAGAGCGAAGAAAGAGAAGTGCGGCTACAGATAATTGATTACTCCTCGATCAAGGCTAACTTGTTAGCAATAGTCAATTGCCCGGTCTCTCCGCCTCCCCTCGCAGTCCGGGATCGGCGCCCTCGCCTCGGCTCTTCCAACTGCCGCCGCCAGGACCCCGGGCCAGGAGCCGCCGCGGCGGAGCCACCTGACACCTTTAAATAGCACCGGGGCTGGCGAAACTGGAGCCCGGCGCGGCGCTTCCCGGCTCCGGCCCGGGCTTGCTGGAAACCCCGGCAGTGGCGGCGACGGTGGCGGCGCCCGCGTCAGCGCTCTCCTCCCGGGGCCCCGCGCTGCTCCGCTCGCCCCGCTCGCCGCGCTAATCGGCCGGTCGCCCATCGGCGCCCTGCCAGGCGCGGCCTCCTGCCCGCCCCTCGCCTTCCTCTCGCACCGTCCGGAGCCCGAGCTGCCCGCGGGCTGGGTCCCCCCGGCCCGAGCCGCCCCGGCCGGGCCCCCAAGCGAGGCCGAGATGACTTCCAAGGAGGACGGCAAGGCGGCGCCGGGGGAGGAGCGGCGGCGCAGCCCTCTGGACCACCTGCCGCCGCCCGCCAACTCCAACAAGCCGTTGACGCCGTTCAGCATCGAGGACATCCTCAACAAGCCGTCCGTGCGGAGAAGTTACTCGCTGTGTGGGGCGGCGCACCTGCTGGCGGCCGCCGACAAGCACGCGCCGGGCGGCTTGCCCCTGGCGGGCCGCGCTCTGCTCTCGCAGACCTCGCCGCTCTGCGCCTTGGAGGAGCTCGCCAGCAAGACCTTTAAGGGGCTGGAGGTCAGCGTCCTGCAGGCAGCCGAAGGTAGGTACAAGTCTCGAACTCCCTCCCCTGCGCCCAGTCGCCCACACGCCGTGTCCTGCACCTCTTACCCCCTGCCTCTGCCAACGCCGGCTGTCAGGCCCCTCCAGTCCTGCCTTCTTCTGCAGCTGAGACCGGAGATGGGGGCGCAGGAGCCTAGTTCCTCGGGACCTCTGGGGTGATCTGAGACAGGTGTGGGAACGCAAGCTTTCCCCAGAGTCTGGCCGGCTACCTAGGCTTCCCGTCCGCTTGGACTCTCCTAGACTTACTCCTGGACTTAGTCCTGGAAGAGGGTGAATTTTTTCCCCCCTGACAACTCCTGGGTAGGGTGGAGTCCGGCCATTGGAAAGGGGTGGGGAATCGGTGTTCACAACACATTTGGGGAGTCTCTGTATGGTTTCCTTGTACTCTGTGAGACTTCAGATCTTTCAGACCAACTGCTAGAGAGCAGAGACCCAAACAATTTTTTCCTAGGCACTTTCAGGAGACCACAGACAGGAGGTGTCCCATGGCCCAGTTTGCTCAGGTTTAGAGAGTGGAGTCGAATTGGAGAGGAAACTAGAGCCGGACGGGCCTGGGTCGGGTGGAGAGTTATGGGAGAGAGCCTGGGTGGGGTCTTGACTCTCTCATCGTCGCGAGCGTACACTGTCATTTCTTTCCAGGCCGCGATGGGATGACCATCTTTGGACAGAGGCAGACGCCCAAGAAACGGCGAAAATCACGCACGGCCTTCACCAACCACCAGATATACGAATTGGAGAAACGCTTTCTATACCAGAAGTACCTGTCCCCTGCAGATCGCGACCAAATTGCGCAGCAGCTGGGCCTCACCAACGCACAGGTCATCACCTGGTTCCAGAACCGGCGAGCCAAGCTCAAGCGGGATCTGGAGGAGATGAAGGCCGACGTGGAGTCTGCCAAGAAACTGGGCCCCAGCGGGCAGATGGACATCGTGGCACTGGCCGAACTCGAGCAGAACTCGGAGGCTTCGGGCGGTGGCGGCGGCGGTGGCTGCGGCAGGGCCAAGTCTAGGCCGGGTTCTCCGGCGCTCCCCCCAGGCGCCCCGCAGGCCCCGGGCGGCGGGCCCTTGCAGCTCTCGCCCGCCTCTCCGCTCACGGACCAGCGGGCCAGCAGCCAGGACTGCTCAGAGGATGAGGAAGATGAAGAGATCGACGTGGACGATTGAGCTGCGCCCTGGACCTCCTGCCGCCCGGGCCCCCAGTGCCCGCATGCCCGCCGCCTCCCGGACCGGACCGCTAAGGGGAGCTGGGACCTCCTCTGCACCTCCCGCCTCCACCCTTGTCCCGGGGCCGGCCTTGGCCCCTGACAGCCGCCTCTTCCCTCTCGAAGCAATAAATCCAGGCCGGCCGGCGGGGCCGGCCGCCACACGCGGCCTCCGCCGCCCCGGAAGCCCTCGCCGTGCAATTCTGTATGGCTACCGTATAAATATTTAAGCCTATATAGTGGGTTCCTCCCACCACAGCCTGATTTTTTTCTTTCTTTTAGTATGATTATTATTATTATTATTTTTAAATCTCAGAGATTTCGATATTTTCAAAGCCCCGGTGCTGCGGGGTTGGCTGACGGTGAGGCGGACTCGAGAGCGGCGAACACTAACCCCTGCGGTCTAGAAGAGGTTTTAATTTTTCTCTGCATGTGGCGAATGCACCGGTCCGCTCACCTCCCTCGGCCTATTACAGTTGACTTTTAATTTCCTTCTGCCTTTTTCTCCCCTGCGTGAGAAGGGGGTGGGGTGGGGACAGCCGGGCCTTGACTTGCAAGTTTCAAAAATCGATCTTTTCTTTCCCCAGCGAGAATAGTCTGTTTTCGATGGCGTGTCTGCCTCCCGATGCTTATTAACTATTTTTAAAATTTCTCCAAATCTTCCTGCGTTTTCTCGGACTGATTGCTGGAGTCTGGCTCTTAGGGAAAAGCACGGAAACATCCATCCATCATCGAAAACAGAACCCAAAGCCCTAGAATTATTTTTTACTCTTTTTAGAATTTTTTTTGCATGTGACAGAGACCTACAGAAGGGCGACCCAAGCGCTAACCCTCACCTCCTCTGTAGCTCTGGGTCTGTCAGTCAACAACATCTCTCTCCCGTCTCAAGTTGGCCATTCGAGGGTGGCCCAGTGAGGGTGGGTTCCGGGTGCCCCTTCCCAGCTCCTGCCCTGCCCTCTCTTTCTCCGACTGTACCCAGGGCCTCTTTCTCCGATAAATAAAGTCTTTGCCATTTTACTAGAATGGACCGCGACCGCATTTGAGAGAATGGGCCGGATTTACCCTATTGCCCCTGGTAGGTCCCACCAGCCTTGGAGATTTAGGGGAAGTTTCAGGGCAGGCTGAGGAGTGAGGGGCAACAGGCAGGCAGCGAGACTAAGCAGTGCCCTTTGCCCAGGCCATAAACACGCAGCAGCTATTAAATGGACTGAAAATCTGCTTCGTCGGGTCCGGGTTAAAAAACCTAGGCTTGCGATAGTGACAGAAAGCTCGTTTGTACACGGAAGGCTTCAAGGTACGGCAAGACTAGTCCTGAGGTTATGCGTTCCACTCCTGACCTACCATCCTCGACACCTGCTAAACGCGGACACCCGGGCAGGTGCCACTCAGTAGAAGATGAGGGTGGAGACTCCCAAGTTTTGATCATGCCCTGAGGGCTTCAGCTTGGGTTTGGGAATCAGCAACTAGGACGTGCTGAATTGCACTCGTGGGTTTTCAGGAAAGCGAACCCAAAGGGTCTAGGGGTTGTAGTACATTTCTAGTAACATTTACAAACGCTGGTCCGGAGCTTGACTAGCAGCAGGACTATAGGTGTCCCGGGACTCTGGCCTGGATTTCCTAGTGCGCTTTGGGCCGCTGGGCTAGGGGCTCAGGCCGCTTTCACTTTCCTGAACTGAGTGGGGGTTTCTCTCTGGGCTTTTGTTGTCTTTGGGCTGGCGAGTGGCCGCTGTCACCAGAGTTGGGTCCCGCCTCCAGGCCGATGGGCTCCCTTTCTCCGAAAAATTGATGTGAGAAACGCGCATCTGGTCTCGGGCAGGCGGTGGGGCCCCGGGGCCTGAGTCAGGAACGTGCGTGTGCAAGGAGGAAGCTAAGTGACAGCCAGAAACGGGAGAAAGGAGCACAGAGAGATGCTAAGGGCAGAGCGAGGGGGTGAGAGACTGAGAGGCAGGGTAGAAAGAGGACCATTTATAGACGCGGAGAAACAGGGCCAGGGAGACGGAGGGAAAGAAGGAGAATGGGAAGAGGCGAGGAGAAGAGAGGACAGGGTCCGGAGAAGGCAAGAAGCGGCCGGGCAGCCGTGCGGCCGTGCGGCCGGTTCCTCCCGGGCGACATAAATCGCCCTCTCTTAGGATGGATGGGTCTGTAATTCGGAGCGCGGACCATGAAGGCCGGGACGAATGGGCCCGGGCGGCCGCTGACAGGCGACAATAGCCGGGCCCAGCCCCCCGCGGCTCCCGGTGCGGGCACGGCCGCGGCCCTCCGCAGCCCAGAGCGCGCCAGCGCTGGCGACCATATGGTTTTTGAATTTTCTTCACAATTTGTAGACAATTTGATGGATTAGGTCCCCGCGCGCGCCTCCCCGGCACAAAGGCGGCGCAGGGACCGCGGCGCGGCGGTCACCCGGGCATCTGCGCCCGCCGCGCACTCCACCCCCCCGCCCGGCCCCCACCCCGCGCCCGGAGCCCCCGGGCCGCCCGCCCAACACGCCCATGAATCCCAATGAAGCGGCCCTGGCACCTCCGGCCGCTCCGCGCTTCCAGGCCCTGGGCTGGGCCCCGCTGGGTCCCTTCGGGCTGGGGGCGGCGGCCCCAGGGCTGAGCCCACCCGAGCCGCGGCGCCCGCGGGGCGCGCAGCTAAGCAGGCGCATCGGGGCTGAGGAGAAACGGGGCCATTTATCCGCCCGTCTAGTTAAAGCGGGTTATTTGTTTGCTTCTCTGGCCTCCTCCCCTCCCCTCCCCCTCCCCTTCTCCCCCTCCCTTTTCTCTTCTGCCTTTTATTCTTTTGTCTCTAAATGGATTTAATGAGCCTGAAAAACATGACAATTGAATATAACCAAGAAATAAAAAATAACGAGGGAGGAAGGAAGGAGGAAAAGAAAGAGGGGAAGACGGAAGGAGAAGGATTAATAAAGCAAAGGGGGGTGAATCGATTCAGCAAATATTTATTGTGTGCAGGTGTCTAGGGAAATTGAAACGAAAGCAGAGCTGGTCGCTGCCCTCAAGATGTTCCTAATCTAATCTGCCGGCCCGGAAGCGCCGGCGAACGTTAGGAAATCCTCCGCGACCCATGAGGGACGTGCTGCTTGCAAAAGGCCAAGGTGCGACTTCGGTGGAGTTGGCTTTTCTTGGAGGGGGAGGCCTAAGACTCAGGCCTTGAGAGACCGAAGTCGTGTGTTGTGTCTGTGGGCTGGCAGAGAAGTCCAGGTGAAGGCAAGAGTGATCGTGGGGAGTGGAAGGGACACCTTAGGCTGAGCCCCAGACGGGCCGGGAACTCTCTGGCTAACACATCGAAGCCACTCTGCGGTCACCTCGGCTGCGCTGAACTCTGCGCTTCTGTCCGGCTGCCGCTGGGCTTCTGAAGTGCGCCAGGGTGAGGTTATTCAGGCCTGACCCCAGCCACGCCGAGCACCGCAGGTTGGGGCTCACTCTCCAGGCTAGCTGAAGCACCAGACAGTGGGGAGAACGTTAAGTGTGGGTAAGGGCCAACGAAGGGGCTTTAATCCAGGGAGGCCGGGACTCCAGCCGGCCATCTCTAGCTGTCTGATGAAGGCTGAAAAGCCAGCAAGCGACCCAGGGGCGCTCAAAAGGCCTTGGTCCGGGTCTTGCCTCTGAGACCTATGACGTAAGAGGGCCTTGAACTCCATGTGACACCGCAGAGCCTCTCCTAAGATGTACAGCCTCTCCTAAGGTGTATAGCCTAGGGTGAGGCTGTGTGCGGTCAACATGCTAAGGAGTGTCGGGGCTCTGTGTGAGCTGTGCGGGCTTTGCATATCTGTTTCTTCGTGTCTGGATGTGATATAAACCCTGTGTAGGGTTGTGGCCCCCCACGCCCACTCTGGGTGAAGTTCGTTAAGGCTGGCCCTTCACCCCGAGTTCCTTGATTGCTTGGGACCAATACAGATTTGTTTCTTTGGGAATCCCAGCCCTGGGCAGACCACTTTCGGTTCCTGGCTGACCAAGGGAGGGCAATTAGAGGCTTTGTCTCTCCCTTTTTGGTTGAGTCATGGACCTTGATGAGGCTTGTTGAGTCCTGGGACGTGACCGATTTCGTGGACTGGAGCCCCTTCCGTGCACGGACAGGTCGAGCTGCGCGGCTGGAGCATGCCTCCTCTGCGCCTGCGGTTCCGCCTTCCCCAGCGCGGTGGCCTGACGGTCGGCGCCGGGTGAGGCCGGGAGGCGCAGTTCCTTATTTTACGAGGTGTCGGGCCAGTGTCAGACGCAGCTCCGATAAGTAATACTCCAGTCTGAGGGACCAGAACGTGGTAATTAATCCCAAAGACTTAAGTGTATTTTAGTTCAGGAGAAAAAAAATCACTAATTCAATCGTCCGGAAAATTGAAGTTTGATGCATGAGTCCCCCCTGAAAGGGACGGGCTGGGGCCGTACGTCTCCCCTCCGCCCCTGCCGCTTGCCGCGGGGACCCCCTCCTCCCCACCCCTTTGAGCCAACGGGCCCAGGAAAGTCCACTCACCCAGCTATGCTGGCTCTCAGACACCAGAACCCAGGGACAGCCGAGCTTTTCTCCCTACCCCCAACAAACAACCCCTCTTTCCTGGGACCCTGGGGACATTTGGTGCTGGAAGCACATTTGCTCCCCGAACATATACATTTAGAAAGAGACATAAGGAGACCTCGAAGATGTGAGGGGAACAGACAGATTAGAGGCCAGTATAGGTGAGGTCAAGGGGTTTAAGGCCACCAGGGAAGGGGACGGGGAACCTGAGTGGGTAGAGTGCGTAGTGAACCCCATAGAGCTCCCAGGGTGGGTGTGAGCTGGTGGGTAAAGCTGGCTGAGCTAAGCGGTGTGACTAGATGCAGGTAAGCAGCCGCGTGGGAAATAGGTGTATTTCTAGAATATTCCTATGCAGGTCTGGCCTATGTGCCTGGCCACCAGGATGTAGCCAATAGACTGGGTCATGCAAAGGAAAGGTTCTTAGGAAGAAAACTGAGGCTCCTGGGGTTTGTGTGGGCTATGTGGGGGCGGGAGGGTCAGTCCTCGTGGAACTTCCCATCTCCAGTTTCTCTTGGGACCCCACCTTTGCTCTCCCAGGCTCTTAGTTGCTTTAGCAATCCATTCTTTCTCTGCCACCACTGCCAGTCCTGAAAGATACTTGGTGCTGGGGGGGGGGGTTGAGCTACATCAGAGACCCACAAGGGTGCATTTCTTAGTGTGTCATCGAATGTGTGTGTGCATCTGAACAGGTGCATCTGATTGATGGAAACAGAGCATGTGCAACTTTGGGTGGGGGGGGGGGAGAGGGCGGGGGGTGTGTGTGTGCTGCCATGGCCTGTGCAACCAATCACCGTAGACGAGATGAGTGTATGCAACGGTGTCTCTGTGCCTAAGTGTGTGCGTGCTGGAGGAGAGAAAAAGAGTGGGGGTGACCTGGGGGTGAGCACTGCTGGGGTGTGCACAGGGTGTGAGCAGAGAACCAGGAGAAAGAGCGATGGTGTGAAACTGGAGTAGGCACAGCTCAGAAACCCAGCTTTAAACTGCTAGGCCAAACAGGACTCAGGCAGATGTACACTCAGAAGATGAGGGGAAAAGGCCAGGGCTACCTATCCCGAAGAGAAGGTAGCTCATCGAAGGTGAGAAGATGGTGGTCTAGAGAACCTTCGCAGGGGTGTGAGTCTCCTTCCGAGGGCAGCCGAAGCCACAGAAGAACATCACACTGTGGACTCTGCTTCTTTGAGAAAAGATTGAGGGGGCAGTCTCTGCCACCCCGATGGCTTCTTTATTTACCCCCTCCTATTCAACTTGATTCCTAGGCTGAACCTAAGCCCCTGAGGCATATCTTTAAGGGGCCCAGGTTCCCTCCAATTCATGGAGGGAAGCACTTGCTTCCCATGTGGAGGGGCTCAGCTCTGCCCACTCCAGGAAGAGTGTAAGTGACCGCTGTGTGTGTGTGTCTATGCAGAGGGGGCAAAGCCGGCAGCGGGACAGGATGTGAACCATGCTCTCTTCTTGGAATCTGGTGTGTGGCTGTGGCTGTGTTTTGCAGGCATACCTGCTTATGCAGGCTGCCCCAATGGAGAGTTAGGTGTTTCTAGTAGTGGGTACTTCAGGAAAAGAAAATTGCTTACTTGTTTGTGTTCTGGGACCCAAAGAGAGGCACTTTGATGAAAATTCTGCCAATGTTCTGGTGTGCCGAGGGAGCACAGTACCAGGGCTGTGTTAGCAGGGCACGGTGGGTGAGCGGGCAGAGAGGTTTCTCTGGGGGAAGCTCTCAATGTTGGGCCTTGGGGGAGACCCATTGTCACCATGTATATAAAGGGGTCCATGACAGGTTGTAACTGCATCTAGGAGTAGACGTGACATCTGAGTATAAGGGATAGAGGTATGACTCAGTGTCAGCTCCCTGATCCCCTCGGCAGTCCTGAGCCTGTCTCAGACTCTGGGGTCCAGGACCCTGTGGGTCCAGGGCTCTGTGCAGTAGGGGATGTCATAGCTTCTCCCCCCTCTTCCATGCCCCTCCCCAGCGCTGAGAAGCAGCCTGGGGCTAGGTGGGAAGAAGCCATCCCAATCTGCTGAGAGAGTGTTCAAGGTTAAATGTCTATGAGGAAATCCATGGACCCAGCTGCCTGAGCTCTCACACGTATGTATATCGTATGTCTATGTAGCGTGGACAAAGCGTCCCCCTGCCAAGTCATAGCACTCCCACACAGGCACCCCACACACAGGCATCCAGAATCACACAGCCCAGAAACAATGAACCTACCCACAAGGCAGGCACCCAGTGATACAGACACAGGGTTCCTGGACACAACGTGTCATGGAATATGACACAGCACATCCATCTAAATTCAGACAGACAATAGCATATGCAATAATTCAACGCATAGGAGGCCTGGTGGCCTGGGTCCACAATTCCAGCACTCACTTGGGAGGCAGAGACTGAAGAATGGTCCCAAGTTTGAAGCCAGTCTGTGGTTCAATAGTGAGTTTCAGGCCAGCTAGAGCTACACTGCAAAACCTTGTCTCCAAAAAGGCAAAGCAAAGCAAAACAAAACAACAACAAAAGAAAAAAGAAAAAAAAAAGGAAGACAGGGAAAATTAAACAGATAAACCTTAGAAGTTGAACAGATTTTACAATGTCACCACTATCGGGCCTTCACACACCAGCAAGGGGAGAGGCGGGCCATGGTTACTGGATGCACACAGGCGGGTTTCCTCACGTCTGGCAACCACAAAAGTGGAGAGGGAACTGGCTGTCTGGGTGACTTTGGTGGAAATGCCACCAGTTCATGCTAAAGGGAGCCCAACCACAGTGAGGGCTGCCGTCACACAACAGGGTGATGGGGCAGGGAGGCTTCTGTCTGGGGGAGCTCCCAGTCCTTGGCTCAGGAAAAAACACCAAATCCCAAACCACCCTCGAAATGCAATCAAAGCCGCCCGCCGCCCGCCCGCCCTGCACAATGGCTGTGGCTTGAGTCGTTATCATTTTTGTTAACTTTTTATCGACTGTTTGCTAGATGGTGTGTCAGTAAAGTGTATGATTTGAGATGAAAAATTAGGCAGATTAACCTGAGGGGAGAGCCTGATTGATTACTAAATAGGATCAATTTGAAAGTTTTAGTCCTGGCGTTTCTGCAGAGCCTCTTAATACTTCAAACTTCAATTTTACGGGCGATTGAACTAAGCATGTTTCTGACAAAATTGATATATGTATTAATTTGCTTTAACTGGTGATTAATTACTCTCCACTGAAAGAATTATATGGAGTTGTTTGCCTGCGATTTGCATATTAATCAAATTCTAGTTGATAATTCTGCCAGTGGGGGGGGTCAGGGCTGGGCACGGGGCATGGGGTGTGAAGGGGCGCTTGTGTGAGTGCCTGCCGGTGTATGTGGGGGGCTCCCCGCCCCCTCCTTTGCTCGCTCCCTGCTTAGCTGCCAGTTTAGTGCATTAAAACCAAAGATGCAGAACGAGTTTGCCCGGCTATTTGGCGGGAGCAGAAATTGCCTGTCCGGTTTTATGATCTGCTCAGCCTGAGCAGCCGGGTCCTTAATGTCCCCTGTCAAAGTGTCCTCGATTTAAAGGGAAAACAGCCCCCGCTCTAGTGCCACACCAGCCTGACAAGGGACAAGGCAGGGAGGAACACCCCCTTAAGAGCCCCCCCCAAAGGACCATGATTTCCAGGTGCCACCCTAGCCCTAGGGACCCTGGGAAAATAAGCAACGTCCTTGGAGCAGTAGATCTCATGCATGGGGACATTTCAGTCACAGAGGCCCCCCCACATCACTCATATATCCAAGGCACATGTAGGCACAGCAGAGTCTCAGAAACATTGCCAGACACTGTCACTCGAAGTCATGGGCAGGAAGCCGCTGTCTTAGACATTCACAGACGCGGACACAACTACCCAGTCACATGCTTATTCGTTTAGACACCCGCTCACTCCCAGGCCTGCGTGTAGATACACACTCAGCTACCCACATGCACACCCCAGCGCACAGAACCGCACACAGGATGAGAACACACATAGACATCCAAGTCACGTCCACACAGCCTCGAAGGCACACGTGGTCACACACATTCAGACACATGCACATTTTCAGATCCACACACACAGAGAGAGACTGCATCCATACAGGAACTGAGATATAGAAGGCCTTCCCCCCCACCCCCGCCCCTCGTGTGCCAGAGTCTCACCAGACATATCTAGGACAATCCCACACACTCCTGGGCATACATAGTTCCTACGCCCCCTCCTGGTCCCTTCCCTAGGCCTGACTCTTTAAGCTAAAGGGGGCGGTGCCATCAAATCAACTTTCCCCATCTCCAGATTCAAAGGGTAGGAGTGTAATTAAAACCAGATAATTAATGAGACAATATTCCTCCAGCTACATCTTTAATGAACAAACCCCTCCAGGGCAGCCTCTTCTTCTAGGCTCATTAAAGAGAAGAAAGTTGGGCGGCTTGAGGACTTCCCAGCGCGTTAATAACGAAGGGAACCCGGGGTGGGTGGATGGGTGCCTCGACCGGAGTGCGGGAGCCACAGCCACTTCCCTAGTCCTTAGCCCTCCTAACATCACTTTGTCCCCTTATAGGACCCAGTCCTCAGCTGCTTCCTACCCCCGCCCCCAGCGGGCTCCAATGTCTCCTGTTGCCCCCCAGGGGCTTCCATAACCTCTCTTCACTGAGCCAGGCCTGGCCTGAGCTCTCTGTGGCGCATTTTTAGAAGGCACACAGTGCTCTAGGACAGGGCTGGCCCTCGCACAACAGAGCGTGTCTCCCGAATTTCTTCCCACCCCCCAGAGCGCCTGCGCTAGGCTCAGTGTTTCAGGGGGTCTGGCTGGATAAGGGGAATCAGAGGTCCAAGACTTGATGTCCTAGCTAAGTGGCCTAGGATCCGCAATTGAACTAATAACGTCCTGGGAACTAGTGGACTGGTGATAAATTGGGCGGGGCGCGGAGCAGTGAGGGTCAAGCGGTTTTCCACGCACATCATGTGCGCTCCGAAGAACACGCACTAGCAAGAGCATACATGTAAACTGGCGCTCACGCTTGCATGCACATAGAGATGTCCACTCGTTCATGCATACACATGTATTGCCAGGATGGCCGCCTGCGGTCTAGGCAGGGACCAGGACAGCCTAGCTTGGGACTTTCCCTCTTGGTCTGGGGTCGCTTTAACGTCACTGGTTTCCTTTTACTCCTTGGCACTGCCTACCCCCCCCCCCCGCCCTGGAGGGACCCAAAAAGCTTAGAGAGACTGAAAGTCTGTACTGTGCAAGGCGAGCGGGGCTGAGTCAACCCGGGCGGCGGCTGTAGCTCTGGCGGCAGAGCCTGCGTTCGCCTGCACCGGCTTTTAGGGATGAGTTATGTGGCAATGAGCGAAGTAAATCTGCATGCGCAAAAGATGCTAATTACTCTTAATAGCCTACCCAGACGCCCCGAGACTAGAAACCCAGAAACGTAAATCTGCTCCCGATAAATATTTTTAATTGTGAAATTTCCTGGAAAGAAGGCTTTGGGTGCGCGGGCATTCGGCTTTGGAGGGAGGCCCTCAGCCCCCACTCTGGAAGCGGAGTCTGGAGTCAGGGCTCCTCGCGGGGGCGTCGGGTGCGGGCCGAGCGACCTGAGTTGGGCTGGCCGACGCTGGATAAAGTTAGTGATGTATCGCATTAATTACCAGTGTGAGCTGCAAATGGTTCGAGGCCCAGGGAAAATTAATGGGAATCCAAATTCTAATTATGTAGCTGTTGTTAAAGAGTTTAACTAGATAGTCACGGAAAAAATTGGATTATACATAGAAATATGCAGCCAGCGCTCAGGCTCTGGGGAGCAGTCTTGGGGACTCACAACTAGGCAGCCCCTACCCTGCCCTGCCCTCCTCTGCGGGAAAGGAATAGATCCACCCCCACCCATCCACACACCCACCCCGCCCCAGCATATAAATAAAGATCTCTGATGAGCCTATGGCAGCGGTAGGGGGAATCTCAGAGTAGGTCCAGAGGCTGAAGGTCGCAGAAAGGCACGCTTGGTTGTAGAGATGAGGTTCCAGCCTCCTGGTCCCATGGTCTGGGTAAGCGTTTGTGCCGGTTTCCTAGAAGGTGGATAAACCAAGAGCAGGCTAATCTACCATATACTTCTTTTTAAAAGACAGAGCAGCCCTGGCTGTCCTTGAACTCACAGAGATATGCCTGCCTCTGCTACGCCAGGGCTGGAATCAGAGCCACCTCCCTGGATATCCTGTACTTCAGATAGTCGCATAATTACATCTGGGTGCTGTGCGTTTTTATTTTTTCCACTGTCAGTTTAAGGAAATAGCCACCAAACAGAAGCCCAATTACACCCGAAGCCTCGTCATTCACTTTATTAAGGACCCTGGATATGTTTCCATTTTCGCAGGAAATGAGGTCTGATCAAGCAGCACTAATACCTCTGGCCTCGAGGGAGGGGGTGGGGCTTCTCCAGGGTCGGCTCCATTTCCCCAGGCCTTGGAGGCCCATAGCGCCAAGCTGCAGGGCGGTGGGACACCTTGGAGAGACAGATACCCAACCATTCAATTGCTTCCTGGGCCACCTGCTGGGCAAAGGCTAGGCCCTGTGCTCCTACAGCTGGCAATCTAAGGGGAGCAGGTTCGAGGCTCGAAAGACCTTCAGTCCCAAGAGACAGACTTTTCAGGCTCCATATATTCCTTTCCCTTAAGCCCGACAACTCAGATCTGGGGACCTGGGATTTCTGCTAAGGTTCCTAGAGGGGGGCTTGGACCACCAGGGAAGCCCCTTGCCAGGGTCCCAGGCCTCTTTACTTTCATCTTATTTCTCTTTCTACGTTCACCCTGTTTCTTGAGGAGCAGCGGGCGAGTCTCAGTCTCCCTAAGGAGTCCCTGTATTAAATCTGTGTGGCCAGCAGCTTTTAGACTTGAATTTCCTAGATGGATGAATGTGGTTAATGCTTGCCCACCTGGCCACGAAGCTACTTTGTCTATGGTGGTCTTCCTTCCCCAAGTCCGACTGAAATCACAGAATAAGGAGGGGAAAGGATGGGGGGACCCTTTGGGTCAAACCTCAGAAGATGGAAAAGAGACTGGAGAGGGGTCACACAACTTACAAGTCAGAGTTTTTCCAGTTACAGGCTGCCTGGGATGGGATGAGGGTGGGAGGGGATGAGGGATTGACTCTGGAAAGGCAGAGAGTGGCCAGCTCCCTCAGATGCCCGGGGGAGGGACTAGACATTTAGAGTCTGTTTCCTAGTCCTGAAGAGCATGAAGGATATTGTCAGTTTTTCTAAGTTTGGAACAGATTCTAGCTTGGGGTGGGGAAGGCTGAGGATGTGCAAAAGAAGTGCAAAGAAGGGAACCCAGTGATTGGGAGAGTCCCACGTTTCCACCCTCCTCTCTCTAGTAGCAGGGCGGGATTGGGGGGCAGGTGAACTCAGAAAATGTGCTGCCACAGACCCAGAGTCTGCAGAAAGCGGATGGGTGTGAGCCATCCATCCCTCCTTTTCAAACTCAGACCTAGATTCCGAAGAATTCTTTTGCCAGGGGCCGGCTGGTGGTCTGATGACAGACTGAGACCAAAGATCCCTATCCCAGTCCTAGGAGAGAGTCCTAGGCTCTCGTCTCTAGTCTTGAACACTTGCATACCTCTCGCTCCCGTTCACCTCTTCTGTGAAAGCCCTTGGTGAACGAAGGCTGCTTCCCAGTCCTCGATGTACGCACGTTGTCCTTCTGTTTCTGTGAGCAGTGTCCTCGCTCCGGGTCCTCTGGGATTTCAAAGTCGCTCCAGCCCGCCCCTTTCAAAGCCCGCGCTTCTCCATGCCGCGGGCTTTGAGTGCCACCTAGCGGCACTTGTGGCGACACTCAGTAGCAAGAACCCTTCACCCACTTCTTTCCCGTACGGGATCTGACACCCCAAAGCCCGTGCAGTAGCCGCTTCAAGCTCAAATTTGCTTCGAAAACTGTCACGGCCCCTTCCCAGGTCGTTAGGAGGCTTAGGGACGCCGCAGCAAGGGATAACAAGATACCGCTGCGGGGCTTCGTTTGGAACCTGTAGATGTGGGGAACGCACTTTCAAGACTGGGTATTGGACAGCGGTAGGGGGTCTACCCGATGTCTCGGCTTTTGGATGGTAAAACGACAGCAACAAAACCAAAAGCAGAGCAACAAAGGCTAGGTCTTTGGGAAAAGGCACCTCCTTCCTGAGGTTACGCACCCAAAGGGAAAATTCTTCGTCATTCATCATCCTTGCTCTTACCCTAGACTCGCTCTTTCTGCCGTCATCCCCACACTGACAACAAAGACCCCCTATGACTCCCCAAATCCTCATACTGGGTCCTCCTTTGCCTTGGAAAGATTAGGCAAGAGCTCCCTCTGCTGGTCGTGGTGTGACACTGCTCGGGCCAGTGCTCTGCAAGGCAGTGGATTTTCAGATCTGCTTCACGAAGGAGGCTCCTCTTCCAAACAGAAAGAGAAGGTTTCACGGGCTTTATGAGTTTTCACAGGAAAGCAATGGTTCAGAGTTCCGCACCACTCTTGCATCAATCGTATCTCTTTGTCTTCCTGTGACTGGCCCAACTATCCCTTGTGCCAGCAAGGTGGGGAAGGTTAGGAATTTCTTCTCACATTTCATATTTAACACTCTGAATATGCACACGTTTTTTTGTCAGTTATGCATGTATATATGCATGTATATATGCATGCATATGTGTATGTATATGTGTACGTATGTACGTATGTATGTATGTATGTATGTATTCAGCAACCCTTTAGCCACATACTCTCCTACCCTAGTTCAGACTGCCACTCTCTATTGACATTCCCTCCATCTCCCTGCACAGCTACCCTCTCCAAGGCCCCATCAGCGGAACTGTACTGCAGAGTCTGGGCATCAGGAGGTGCAAGGGCTCCGTGGTGGGCAGGATGCCTGGGGCACATAGAGGATGAAATCGCGCTAAGGCCACCGTGGGTCTTTGTCCGTTCCTTAGGGCCTGTCCTCACTGGAGAGAGATGGAAGGCAGCAGGTGCATGCCTGTGATAGGAGCAACATTGAGCTTCCAAGTTTCTTTGTGACCTAAGATCTTCTGACAACCTTCCATGGGGGTTGAAGTTCTATGTCTGCAGAGAGATCCCAGAGTTCTGGTCAAGTTCACTTTGGTCCCGTTCACTTTGTTCAGAGCCGGGTCCCAGGGGTGAAGATCAGTATAAGGCAGTCTATTGGGCATCTAAGGGTCCTCTCAGGCCGTAGAAATAAGAATCCTGAGCTCGGTACTTAGGCAGGAAAACAGTAAGAGGACCCTTTGTCCTCCCTGACTTGCTTCCTTCTTGGGACTCTCGGTGCATTTCCGTGGTACGGACATCCTGGTGTCTTTGGAGTCAGTGCCTGGAACCAGGACACACCATGTCCCTCCACGGAGGAACGGCAGACAGGCAGCTGCCAGGGCCAGCCACAGAAAATTTGGATTCTAGGACCCAACTGCCGAGCTGTAGAAAGAGATCACTGGGAACAATTGAGAAATATCCCTCATGTGAAGATTGTTGCCGCCTTTACCCATTTCCCGACTTTATTTAGTTTGGTTTTCTTTTAGACAGGGGCTCTCTATGTAGTCCTGGCTGGCCTTGAACTCACAGAGATCCACCTGCCTCTGCCTCCCTAGTTCCAAGATTAAACACTTGGGTCACCACACACAGACACTTTCCCAATTCTTTAAAGTTATTTTTATGAAACATTCAACTTGTTGATCTTTGGGAGGAATGTGATACATTGATATGTTACAACTGAGTCAAGCTTGGTCAACATTAGCTGACCAAGGTGTGCTTGGTCAGGGTGCTGCTAAGAATCTGTGCCTCTCAGGGGTTTTTTTTTTGTTTGTTTTTGTTTTGTTTCCGGTTTTTTGAGACAGGGTTTCTCTGTGTAGCCCTGGCTGTCCTGGAACTCACTCTGTAGACCAGGCTGACCTTGAACTCAGAAATCCACCTGCCTCTGCCTCCCAAGTGCTGGGATTAAAGGCGTGCGCCACCACTGCCGGCTCTTCTCAGGTTTAAGAGGGAGTTTCTGAAAAGTTTGTGAGTTCCTTCCAGGTGTCTACAAACACTCGGCTCTGTTCCTTCTGCTAACTTTTTTTTTTTTTTTTTTTTTTTTTTTTTTTTTTTTTTTGCCATCCATGTTTATTTTCTTAAGATTAGTAGTAACTAGTTTGGCCTTGTTTTAAACCTGGAATGTTTTCTGTCTGGCTGTGTGAAATACGTACCTGGACGCTCTGTCCCCTTAATTCATTCTTGGCCATTTTCTTGGGTAGCTTACCTGTTTGGGATTCCTAGGGATGCCAGTCACGAGATCCCACTACCCCATTTCTTATTCACAGCAGTGGACTGCAGAGTCCCTCTCCTCTTCCTCCTTACTCTACTGTCGTGAACCTGAGCCTGGGTGTAAGTCTGTGACCCCCCAGTTTTTCTCACTGAGCCTCAGATTCATTTCTTGTTCTTGCTTGGAAACAGGGTCTTGCTGTGTAGCCCAGGCTGGCCTCCAAGCCATACTCTTCCTGTTTCAGTCTCCCCAGTGGCCAACTTGAGCCTCAGATCATCTGTGAGGCAGAACATTAACTGATATCAAAGAAGTAGACTCTGGGGCTGGAGAGATGGCTCAGCAGTTAAGAACACTGACTGCCCTTCCACAGGTCCTGAGTTCAATTCCCACCAACCACATGGTGGCTCACAACCATCTGTAATGGGGATCCAATGCCCTCTTCTGCTGTGTCTGAAGACAGTGACAGTGTACTTAGATACATGAAAGAAAGAAAGAGAGAAAGAGAGAAAGAAAGAAAAGAAAAGAAGGAAGAAGTAGGCTCAGAGGGCTGAACAAGCTGATGTTCCCATAATGCTTTGCAAAAAGCACAATTTAGTGTCAATCTGGTTATCATTCAAGAAAACCCATGCCACATGCAGGGCATTGAGAAGCCCCGGCCCTGGGCCTGAGTAGTGATCTCTGGAGACAGAGCAGACACTCCTGAGGTGAGAGTACAGGCAGGCCCATGCCTTCATCTCCTCACGTGGGCATTTGTGGGCGTCTCACCCATCCAGGTATCCTTTTCTCAGCTCATTGTACCCACAAGAGAAATTGACCTGATAGCTATGGGGGAGGCTGTTGGGATGAGAACTTAAATATACCAAACACTGTCCTTCAGTGAAGTAGGGAAGGCTCTGTTCTCCCTGGGTTGAAGTGAGTGTGTCCTGGCATCTAGAACAGAGGCAGTCATGGCTATGCACAGGAGTTTCGATGGCTGGTGAGCCAACTAGGATAGACACTTTCTGGATTGATTGATTGATCAACCCATCAATTGATTGACTTTCATTTTTTAAAATTTTTTTATAAGATATTTTCTTTATTTACATGTCATATGGTTTCTCCTTTCCCAGTTTCCCCTCCAAAAAACAAACAAACAAACAATAAACAGACAAAAACAACAAGAACAAACCTCTGTTGCCTCCTCCCTCCCCATGCTTGCCACCCCACCCTCTCCCACTTATTGGCCCTGGCATTCCCCTACACTGGGGCACAGAATCTTCACAGGGACAAGTGATCAACTTTGCAATCCTCTACTATACACATGCTGCCAGAACAATCAGTGCCACCATGTATAGTCCTTGGTTGGTGGTTGAGTCCCTGGGGGCTCTGAGAGTACTAGTTAGTTCATATTGTTGTTCATCCTAAGGGGCTGCAAACCCTTCAGCTCCTTTGGTCCTTTCTCTAACTCCATCACTGGGGACCCTGTACTCAGTTCAATGGATGGCTGTGAGCCTCTACATCTGTATTAGTCAGGTACTGTCAGAGCCTCTCAGGAGAGAGCTATATCAGGCTGGCTTGTCCTTCCTTCAGTCTCTGCTCCATAGTTAGTCTCTGCAACTCCTTCCGTGGGTATTTTGTTCCCCCTTTTAAGAAGGAATTAAATGTCCACATTTTGGTCTTCCTTCTTTTTGAGTTTCTTGTGGTTTGTGGGTTGTTCGTCCTGTATTCCGAACTTCTGAGCTAATATCCATTTATCAGAGAGTGCATACCATGTGTGTTCTTTTGTGATTGGGTTACCTCACTCAGGATGATATTCTCCAGATCCATCCATTTCCCTAAGAATTTCATAAATTCGTTGTTTTTAATAGCTCAGTAGTACTCCTGACTGACTCTTTCAAGACAGAGTTTCTCTGTAGCCCTGGCTGTCCTGGAACTCACTCTGTACACCAGACTGACCTCGAACTCAGAGATCTGCCTGCCTCTGTCTCCCCAGTGCTGGGATTAAAGGCATGCACCACCATCATATAGCTTTTTCTGGCTCTAAAAACTATACAACCCAAACAGAAAACAAATAGACCTAACTGGGAATCTCTCTGCTCCTGGATGTCTGAGGATGAGTGGTTGATATCTCTGGTGGCAGCAATGGGGTATACTAAGCTATATCCAAGCTTGCTATAACAAAGAAGGCTTCAGATTCAAAAGCTTCCTGGGTTAGGCACCTGTTCCCCTTGATGATACAGTATACAGATCTCTGTTCTATCATTTTCATTATTAAGAGCACAGACTCTGGGGCTGGAGACATGGTTCAGTGGCTGGTTACTCTTCCAGAGAACCCAGGTTCAAGTTCTAGCGCCCACATGGCAACTCACAACCATCCAGGAGATCCAGGGGATCCTGTGGATGCCAACATTTTCATACTGACGTACATGCAGGCAAAACACCAATGCACATAAAAATAAAACAAATATTTTTTTAAAAAACCACAGACTGTTGAACCAAAACACCTGGGTGCATATCCTGCCCATGATGACCTTATGGAAATTACCCAGCCTCTCTGTGTCTCAGGTCCCTGTTCTTAACGTGGGGGTGGTAGTAGTGACTGAGTCATGCCTCTTAGCTAATTAAGTCCCTCAACTTTATACATCTATTCGGTTAGAAGAGTCCTTGTTATAGAGAGGCTTATGGTAACTCTCATGGGCAAGCTCAAAGTGACCACTGTAGCTTCCTATGGCCCCTCGCTTCCTGAGGTCCATGTTGATCTTCAGGTGAAGACTTCAGAGTAACACTAGGGGGCGCTCAGGGATCTCAAGGACAGTGGGCCCAACGTCCCGGGTTCAGACACTGTGATCATTCAGGTACCCCAAGGTCCTAGGAGAAGCTCAAACAAGCTCAAATACTCTATTGAGCCAGTGGCATCCAGCCTGGTTCACTCACTCCCCTAAGCTGATAGAGAATGGTTCAAAGGTTTCCTTCCAAGCGGGTGAAGATGAGCAACCCCTGACACAGGCTGAGGACCTGAGGGCCCAAGCACAGTAGTGATGGCCCTGGTAATGGGTGCCCTAACCAAAGGGGAGGACATCCATTCACTTTACAATATAATGTAGGAAGGACATCAGCTGACCTCACTTTACCGCTGGCTGGTTTTGTTTTCAGATGGCTGTAAGTTCCAAGTAGCTCCTAAAATCCCTTTACCTGGGACAGAGTTGGGAACAATGTACTGAATCATAGTGTTGTGGGTGGTGACATCTCTCTTTAGCAGAGTGGAGTAGTGCCTCTGACCTGGGAGAGGCCAAGGCTATGACAGTCTCCATTTTCTTTCCCCATCTTCTATGACTTTATTTTCAAACTCCGGAGACCACATATAGCTGTGTTTGTAGTCCAGCCTGAGGGTGAGCTGGGATTGCCAGTCCCCTGTCCCTCTCAGGACAACTGGTGGTTATGGTTGAGGCTGTGTGGAAGCCCCGTGGCCAGATAAAAGGTTAATCTTCAAGTAGGAGGGGAGGAGCTGGGGACCCAAGCAGTCACCCTCCCTCAGGAGGCTATGGGAGAAGAGATGAGGGGTGTGAGAATTTCCTGTCTCCCCTCCTCAAACTCTGGCTGGGGAAGGACGTGAGGGAGAGAGGAATGGCAATAAAGAAGAATTTGCCACAGGAGATGGAGGTGAGACATGCACCTCCTTAGCCCTAACCTCTATAAATCTGGATTCTACATATAGAAGCGTCCAGACAGCGCATTCTCAGAAGCCCACATTCTCCGGGAGACCTGAGGGTCTTCAGCTTACTTAGAAGCCTGAAGTTTCTTATTTGTATCCTTTTGTTGACCGACAAAATGATGTGAAATGGTTTCATGTGGTCATTCCCAGTTACATACTGAATGAGAGGATAATCTGGGCTACATGCAATGCTGTCACAAAACCAAAAGTACCTAGAAATGGGATCCTGGTCAATCTGTGGATGCTTCTGACAAGTACTAGGGTCATTTCAATGTGTGGGGCCTCTTGCCTGTGGTCACTTGGTCCAGGACCCAGAACAATTCAGAAACACGGGTGTTACAGTGCTCACTGTACAGTGTGAGGCTTGGTGGGGTGGGGGTGGAATTTGTCCAGGGTGGCCCTTTGCATGGGAGAAGTGGGAACTGGACTCGCCTCTACAAGCTTGCTAGCCTTGCCTGGCTCTCCTAAATCAGTGCCTGTTAGGGATGTTGCACAGCGCCCCCCCAGCCTCCAATCTGAGGATGTGCAACTTCCAGAGCACAGCACTCCATCACCCACATCTTTCCCCTCCTCTCAGGTGATGGGTGACCTTCCCAGCTTCTTCCACCTCAGTGTTTTTAAGGAATCAGTAGTGTCAGCAGCCATAGGAGCAAATCAGCGATGAAGAATCCCGACCCAGTCTAGATCTGTTCACCCAAACTTTGTTTTAACAAGAGTTCCCCCAGAACTCTGAAGGAACATTGAAGGAAGTCACTGGAGACTGTGTCTTTCACCCAGAGGTAAGGGAAGTCGTTTGCTCAGATGTGCTGGAGGCAGATGCCAGTGTGGGTCAAGACGACAGCCTCGCAGGGCGGTGGTGGTGCACACCTTTAATCCCAGCACTTGGGAGGCAGAGGCAGGAGGATTTCTGAGTTCGAGGCCAGCCTGGTCTACAGAGTGAGTTCCAGGACAGCCAGGGCTACACAGAGAAACCCTGTCTTAACCCCCCCCCCCCAAAAAAAAAGACTATGGCCTCCCTGGGTTAGGCCCAGGAGCTCCCAGACTTCTATCATCCAAGTTTTCTCTCTTCTTCTTAGGTGTAAATCCAGGTCCACTGCTCTTCCCACACACCCGTGTTACACCTTACCATCCGCCCTTTTGTTTTATTTTAGTTTGCTTTTGTTTTTTTGAGACAGGGTTTCTCTGTGTAGTCCTGGCTGTTCTGGAACTCACTCTGTAGATCGGACTGGCCTCAAAATCAGAGATCCTCCTGCCTCTGCCTTCTGAGTCCTGGGATTAAAGGTGTGTGCACTAGACCCATTTAGCTAGGCACACTGCAAAAAGGAATACACATGGTTCTCACACACACTGTCAATTACTGAAGCATTACATCGCCGCCTTTGTCCCCAGCTCAGCAAGCAATATCAGTAGATTGCGGTAGCCGAGCTACCCATTTGTTCCAGTGTTGCCAGCTTTCCCACTAACATCCCTTTCCTGCCTCCCAGTTGTCTTTAGGATACCCCGTTACATTCCATTAGACACCACATGATGGTTAGAGGCCTTGGCTTCTTAGTCTTTCTGTGACCAATGATTCTCAGACATTCTTTGATTTTCTTTCTGTTTTCAGCTTGGAGAGGCAGGTCTGGGGTGTTGTATTAAGCAGAATTCTCTAGAGGACCAGAATCGACCCGATAAACTTATACTAAAAGGGGATTTCTTCAATTGGCTTGTGCCCTGTGGTCTGCATCGTCCCACATAGCTGTCCACAATGGAGGCTGAGAACAGGGCTGCTGCTCATGTGTGTCTCTGCATTCCCAATCTGAAGGCTGGGGGGATTCTGGGAGATTCCTGGGGATGATTATTGGAGACCTGCTGGTCGTCAGTCCATGTTGGAAACCCTCAAGACACTAGATTCACTTTCGAAAATACTGGAATTTTGATTTCTTTTAAAAACACTGAACTATTATAAGAATATGCATTGGATTTAATCCCAGCAGCTGCTTTGGACTGTCCATAGCAGCTGGCTATGATTTGCCTCGTGCTCTAGCAGAAGAATGGTTTTGCCAGCTGCAGATAATTTCTGCAATTGTGTGATGTTTGGAATTCTGGGAACTTTATAGTATATAAATGTTAGGGCCCCGAGAGGCAGGGTGGGATGGTTGTTGGTCATTTACAGAGGTTTGTTGTGGTTTGTTGGTAGTTGTGCTCAAAGAATAAACAATAGGACAGAAATTAGATTCAGGGAACTCTCTTTCTCTCCCCTCTCCCCTCCTTTCTCTTCTGTCTGGTGTTGAGGGGTGAAACCTGAAGGATTAAGGTGGGAAAAAGAAGAACCCACAAAGTAACAAAGACTAGCTACAGGGTTCTAACATCAGTGAAAGATACAGCAGCCATAGGTAGATGAACATGCCAGCAATAGTGAGAGCAAGCAGGTAAAAGCACAGCCTCTGTCCTCCATCTCTCTTGTTAGCTTGTAGCCCTGGCCATCCTGGAACTCAGTATGTAGATCAGGCTGTCCTTGAACTCAAGAGATCAACCTGCTTCGATCTCCCAAGTGCTAGGACTCATGACAGTCAGTTCCTGACCACATTTCTTACTGTTTGGGCTGCCATCCACACTGAGATATTCCTACTTAAGGTAATCTGATCATGAAAATCCCTCACAGGGGAACCCTCTTCATTGGTTTCCAATCCAGTCAAGTTGACAATTAAGATTGAGAGTCATTGGTTTATCCTTGACTTGCTGGGTGGTTTTCCTGTGCTTAGACTGAGTTATGAACTAAAGAGGAGAGGACCACAGAGGTGAAGAGCCCTTCTCACCACATCCCACCAGGGCAACAGGTATTAGGGAGGATACATAACCTATGTGACTCACTGCTGTTGACGTTAACCTTGGTTAAACCAAGGCCCTGCCTGACATTTAATCTCTCTTTTCTTTTTGCTTCAGGCCTGCAGCCTTGTTCCTGGTAACTATTTGCTGCTGTTGACAGGAATTCAGGAAAGGTCGGTCTTGCGACATCACCTGCCTGCATCCTATGTGCATCCCAAGTGCCACCCGGGCTGCTGCTAGGTTGCCAGACTACCGAGCAGCTCACTGTTGAAGGTGGCGCCATACAACCATGTATCTACTTGCTGTCAAGTCTACATGATTCTAGGATTGTCCTGTGATGGCGAATATTGATATTTGTCCTTCCTGAATGGGCAGGTTATGATAACCTTGTAGGAGTTTGCGTTTGAAATGTTCTATGGAATTCTTTGCTATCCTCCGTAGGCTGCAGAAAATATATCTAGATGATATGCTACTGGCCAGTTCTGTCTCAGGGAAAGAGTTTGTGGAGAAGGAAGAAACTGGGGTGTCATCCCTAAGAACTACAGTTCATAAGACACTCATTGTGGAAGACTGTTCCCAGCATGTATGGTGGAAGGACTGGTGTTTCCAACAGTTGGCCATACCTGTGAACTACACACCGCCAATAAGAAACAGTGGAGGGAAAAGCGGTGCTACAAAGCTATCTGCAATTGTCTTGGTCGGTTTTATTCGGTGGCAGTGAATGAAGGCCGCGTGTGGTAGTTAGAATAGATCTGGCCTCCATAGATTCATGTGTTGGCCATAGGGAATAGCACTATTAGGAGGTCTGACCTTGTTGGAAGAGATGTGACCTTGTCAGGGGAGTGTGTCACTGTGTAGGTGACCTTTGAGATTTCCTGTGTTTAGGCTCTGCCCAGGGTAGAAGACCATCTCCTTCTGGCTGCCTTCAGATCAACATCTAGAACTTCTTGGTGCCTCTGGTCTACCTGCGCAACGCCGTGCTTCCCACCATGATGATAATGGATTGAACCTCTGAACTGTAAACCAGCCCTAATTAAATGTTTCCTTTATTAGAGTTGCCTTGGTCATGGTGTCTCTTCACAGCAATAAAGCCCAAACTAAGACACTGCTCACAATCGTTTGGTATAATGCATCTATAAGGCTGCGATACTTCCAGGAAGTAAGCCACCCAGACATGGCTAGCTGGATAAGCTAAAGACTGACCCACCCTGGACCTTCCAGAGTCTTCTTCCTGGGCGATCAGGAGAACTCTGTGGCCCCTTGAACCTGCACACTCTGGGATTGTGAACAGACGATGTTCAGCCTCATGTGCGTGGCGAACCAGAGGACGTTGGTCTCCCTCAAGATGCCCAAGACCATGGGACCTGGGGAGAGAAGGGCTACCAGACTTCAAAGTCATTCTGGACAGCCTGGATGTACCACTCGTCCCAGAGTTCCAGGAGACACCTGCACGCCATGATGACTGCCATTCCACTGGTTAGGCTGGACACATTTCTGCATTTATACTCACAAAATCCTAAGTCAGGATGCATCAAGAGGTTCGGAGAACCTGGCAGAAAGGGCAGGGAGCAAGGACACTGGGATGTTTGTCATTTACCCACCTGCTTCTCACGCCTTTCCTGTCGGGCTCAGCACGTCAGCTGCCCTTCCTCCTCTTCTGCATCCTCCTTCTCTCTTTCCTCTCCCTTTGTAGCTCGAGTGGGTCTGAGACCTTGTAATCCTCCTGCCTCAGCCTCCAAAATACCTGGGATTACAGGTGTGTACCACCAGGCATGAACAACTTTTTTCTTTATTTTTTTCTCTATCACTGAACCTTCAACCAAGGATTTTTCCTAACCCCAGTCTATGCCATTCAGCTCTAGTCAGTGTGGTGTTGAATATTTACTCTTAGTTTTTTGGTCTTGGGTTATTTATTTATTTGTGTGTGTGTGTGTTTGTATGTGTGGTATGAATGCACATGTATGCACATGCTCACATGTGTGTGGGTATACATGCACTTGCTGAGGCCTGAGGTTGACACTGGCTATCTTCCTCCATTGCCCTCTCTTTATCTTATAGACTGAAGAAGGGTCATCCACTTGAACCCAGAGCTTGAGCACTGGGCTAGTCTATTAAATCAGCTTGCTTCAGAGGTTCCTGGTTTCTACCATCTGAGTGCTGAGATCATGGGCAGAGCGCTGCACCCACCCAGCATCTACACGGGCACTGGGAATCTGACTGCCATTGTCACATGTGTGCAGAAAGTTCTTTACCCAATGAGATATCCCCAAGTCTCTGTATCTGTAGTGTGTGGGATGTGTATGTGTGTGTGTGTGTGTGTGTGTGTGTGTGTGAGATGCAGTGTGTGTGTGTGGTGTATATGTGTGTGATGTGCGGTGTTTGTGTGTGTGTGGTGTGGGTGTGTGGTGAGTGTGGTGTGTATGAGTATGGTGTGCAGTATGTGGTATGTATGTGTGTGATGTGCAGTGTGTGTTTGTGTGTATGTGGTGTGGAGTGTATGTGTGTGATGTGCGGTGTGTGTGTGTTTGTAGTGTATATGTGTGTGATGTGTGGTATGTGTTTGTGTGTGTTCGATGTGGAGTGTATGTGTGTGATGTGCAGTGTGTGTGTGTATGTGTGTGGTATGTATGTGTGTGATGTGTAGTGTGTGTGTGTGTGTGTGTGTGGTATGTGTGGTGTGTGTAGTATGTGTGTGTGTGTGTGAGTGTGTGGTATAGGTGTGATTTGTGTGGTGTGATGTGTATGTGTGTATGTGTGTGGTGTGCGGAGTCTGTGTGGATGTTTGTATGTGTGTATGTGGTATGTGGTGTGGAGTGTATGTGTCTGTATATGTGTGTGTGTAATAGAGAAACAGATATGAAGTAAGTTAGAGGGGCAATCCCTCCAGCTTTACTACTTGTGTGCTGGGAACAGTCTTCCACAATGAGAGTTGAGTGAACCCTCATTTGTCGGGATAACACCCCGTTTCTTCTTTCTCAAACAGATGGAAGGGGAAAGCAGAAACGACTTAGCTCATGAAGCTGAGATGAACAATGGAGAAGGCTTCAGAGAGAAACTGATCCAGAAACGAAGGCACTGGGCCTTGCTCCTTTGCCTGTGTGGACTCGCCCCTTAGCGTGGCTAGCTCTACTCATATCTCCGCACAGAGAGAGAAGGAAGGCTTTCTGTCCGACTCCCGGTATGGAAATTCCAAGTTAGGGAGCTCTGCAGCCTGGCTTCTGTCACGAATCCTTCCCTGGGCAGAGATCCACAGGCAGGGGTTTTAGGGTGCCATCATGACCGGCAGCCTGGAACTGCCTGTGTTGGGGCAAAGCAGCGCTCATAAAAGACTGAGCAGGTTGTGGGGTGTGATGCCCGGCTGACTGTACTGTGTGCAGTTCGACACCCCTTTCAGGGGCTCAGGTGTGACAGGGACTCTATCAGAAGAAGGCCACAGTCGTGGCTCTGGATGGTCTCTTGAGCTCTCTGAGGTCTGCCATGGCAGGCAGAGTCATTGTTCGGGCAGCCAGAGTCTCTTGCCATGATTTGCTCTGCCTGTGCTCAGCCAGCTGGCACTTGAAAGCTGTGTCTGTTCTGGGAAAGGTTCTTAAAGCAGGCCCCAGAACTCTCTTCTGACCCCTAAAACAGATCTCCATAGTACCCAGAGGTGACTGGGTCCACAGGACAGCAGTGGACTTGAGGCACCCATCTGTACTGGAGCTGTATCTGGAGCCAGGCATGAGGCCTGGAGGATTTCAAGCTCAGTGGCTTCCATCCCACAGCGGGTCCAAAGACTAGCCCTCCCAGAAGCACTGATAAAAGCTCCTGTCTGTGTTGACTTCTGTCACTTCCCAAGTCTTAAGCAAATTTTTGTTAAATGCTAACACTGACAGAGGATGCTCAGGGTCAGAGGCCTGCAGGCAAACCCAGCCTTCAAACCTGAGATGGGAGACACCAGGATTACCTCACAGCTCCTGTTGTCTCTCAAACAAGTTTGTTCAGACATCTTCAAATATGCGTTTTAGCACTTCTCTCTGTCAGGGTGTTGACACCCCGACTGGCTATAGCAGGCTCCTTGCTGCTGGTGTCTCTGTGTAGATCCCTCTCTCAGCACTCAGAAGCTGCTGGGCCCAGAGGCAGTAGGTGAGCAGAGAGCATTCCTGCCTTTCAGTCAGTGTCTCACCGCTGTGGGCAAACCCTCTTAGTACAGACAGCCGGATGCTCGTGGCCATATCTGTCCGGTCTTTCAAAAGACAATTCTTGGGAGTGAGGACAGAAGTTCTTTGCCACCTCCCCCGCCCCTCCCCCACCTGTCCTTTACCCTCTCCCATCTCACCCCCATCATCTCCCACTTCCCACTTCCCTGAGCATCCTCTCAGCTCTGGCCTGGAAGATTTGGAGAAGTGTTGACTTGGGGACCACAGAGGAAAGAGAAGCTGGGGAGCCTGAACTTACCCAGTAGCTGTGGACTTTCTTTTTGTTTTGTTGTTTTTGTTTTTCAAGACAGGGTTTCTCTGTGTAGCCCTGGCTGTCCTGGAACTCACTCTGTAGACCAGGCTGGCCTCGAACTCAGAAATCCGCCTGCCTCTGCCTCTCAAGGGCTGGGATTAAAGGCGTGAGCCACCACCGCCCAGACAGCTGTGGACTTTCTATGTGTCCTTATCCATGTATCCCTGGACCCACTGATGTGCAAAGGGATAGCCTGGTGTCTGCTAAGGTCTGGTAAACAGGGACCTGATTGCACACGACTGTTAACCCCATTTATACCGGGGGCTAAAGCTAGTTTTGGCTACAGAGTAGGTTCAAAGTCACCATGACAATTGTGCCCTTATAAGTGAAGAGACAAATGTAGTTATTTCTTTTTAACGATGTTAAATAAGGGGGCTGGAGAGATGGCACAGCAGTTAGGAGCACTGGATGCTCTTCCAGAGGACCTGGGTTCAGTTCCCAGTACCCACATGTTGACTTACAAGCACCTTTAACTCCAGTCTCAGGGGCTCTGATGACCTCTCCTAGTCCTTGAGACCACCACAATATGCAGGTAAGTGATGCACAGACATACATGTGGGCAAAGCGCTCTCTCTCTCTCTCTTTCTCTCTCTCTCTCTGTCTGTCTCTCTCCCTCTTCCCATCTCCCTCTCCCTCTTCCCATCTCCCTCTCCCTCTTCCTCTCCCTCTCTGAGACAGGGCTGCTCTGTGTATCCCTGGCTGCACTGGAACTCACCACATAGACCAGGCTGGCCTGAGGTCACAGAGATCCAGTGGCCTCTGCCTGCCTCCCAGTGCTATGGTTCCAGGTGTGGGCTGCCACTCCTGGCTTTCTTACATACTTTACAGACGACCACTCTATTAAGGGACTATTGCTGCTGTAATGCTATTGTTTAACATACAGTCTGAATTTATGTTTGGGTTCAGTGCTGTCTTTTTAGAGAGCTGCATTTTTCCTGAGCCAGAATTCAGATCTTGGCTTTTGGGTCACGATTCTTTGTCACATCTGTATTTTCTTCCGTTAGGGGATGGTGACATTTCAGAAGAATCCAGCCGCCTGCCACATCCTCATGATTAGGCTCAGGGATGCTAGGTGAGGGTTGCCCCCCTCCCCTGCTCCAGGCATCGGCAGGGAGGCACAGAGTGTCAGTTACGGTCCCTTACCAGTGACGCTAACTTTGATCATTTGGTTAACATAGTTGCTACCAGATCTACCCATTGTAAAAAGTACTTTCTTTTTCTCCTTTGAAATTAATGAGTGTACTGAAGGGAAATGCCTAGATATTACCCTTCTCCCCAGAAACTCCTGCCCAGTCACTTTAGCATTCACGGATGTTTCTTCCCTGAATCAACCATCATTACTATGCTTGCAAAATAGAGCCGACTCCTCTCAACGTCTAGAATTAGTTGCTATTTATAGTCTCATTTCCAGATGAAGTCACTGAAGCTCAGAAGGCCACAGAGCAATGAGACTCAGACTCCTGAGCCTGCAGCCGCACAGTCCCTCTAGTCGCAGATGAGGGAGGACAGCTTGACCTGCTAGGGCATTTCCCTGCCACACCCTGTACCCCCATTCCTGTCTCTGAGTGGGAGGCTGAGCTCAGGCCACAGCGAAAGGCAAGGCAAGGACTGCAGAGTCATCTTGTTTTGTGTTGAGATTAGGTCCCACTAAGATACAGCCCAGCCTGGCCTTGCATTCATGGCCATCTTCCTGCCTCAGCTTCCTAAGTGCTGAGATTATAGGACTAGCCAGTATATGCAGCCATAGGGCGACTTTGTGGCTCCTCCCTGGCACCTCCCTCAAGTTCTCTTATGGGTTTCTAAAAATCGACAGGCAAGAAAACCTTACCAAGAAGTCACTTCCATTATTGCGCTGTCTCTGAACAGGGTTGATCAGCTCCCTTCTCTCCCACCTTTCATAAGCCTGCTGCAGAAAAAGAGAAAAGAAAAGAGAAGAAAAAGAAAGAAAAGAAAAAGAAAAACTAAGAGAAAAGATGGCTATTATGTGCCATGTAAATGAGATGAGTGTACAGTTGGAGGTAAAGCAATGGGGCAGCTGCTCTTGGAACTGAACCTAAGACGTGTGTGTGTGTGTGGGGGAGCTGTATGTGATGTGGTGTGTGCGTGATGTGTTGTATGTGTATGTGGTGTGTGTGGTATATATGTGTGTGTTGAATGTGTGCATTGTATTGTGGCACGTGTGTTGTATATGTTGTATTTATGTGTCTGTGGTGTGTATGTGTGTGAGGTGTTTGTGTTGCTGTGTGTGGTGCGTGTGGTTTGTGGTATGCATGTGTGTGTGTGTGGTGTGTGTTTATGTGTGAGGTGTGTGTATTATATATGTAGTGTAGTATATGTATGTGGTGTGTGGTGTCTCTGTGGTGTATGTGTGTGTGGTGTGTATGTGTGTGTGGTGTGTAGGTGTGTGTGTGTGGTGTGTCTGTGGTGTGTATGTATGTGGTCTGTGGTGTCTCTGTGGTGTTTTGTGATATATGTGTGAGGTGTGTATGTGGTATGGTGTGTGTGTGTGTGTGTGTGTGTGGTGTGGTGTGTCTATGGTGTGTGGTGTGTCTGTGGTGTGTATGCCTGTGATGTGTGGTGTGTCTGTGGTGTGTCTGTGTGTGTGCACAGGTGGGAGTTCTAGCAAAGGGGCAGGAAGAGCTGAGGAGGAAGTGCTCCCGGCTGAGGAGGAAGTGCTCCCGGCTGAGGCGAGCACAGCAGCACTCCTGAGGTTGACTGGAGAGTTAGGACAACTGGTGGGTTAGAGTGCCACCCGTGAGTCATGGCTTGTGACATTGGGCGTGTGCTGAAGAAGATGTAGGCAGTGGTGGTGGCAGAGGAGCCTGGACAGGCCTTGGCCCCAGGATAGCATCTGTTCTGGAAAACAACACAGGCTGGTTCTTCAGAGACTGGCAGAGGAGCCGCCCAGTCCTCGGATGGATAGGAAGGCCAGTGACTCACTCAGCCACTTGTTTACATATTATCTCTCACCTGCTTCAGAAAGCTTTTGAAGTGGCTCCTAATTGAAGCCTCAGGTGGCTCAGCCTGCCGAGACCAGAGGGATCATGTCAGGGCTGGAGGCTGACTTGGGTAAGGCTGGCACACCCGGGCAGGTACATTGCTCATGGGGGTAGGGTATGCAAGGGAGGCAGACCCAGCCCTGCCTGAGCCAGGAAGGAAGCTAGGAGATTCTCAGAAAGGCTGTGGGATCTGTGGAGATCCTTTCTGACACTTCCTGTGTGAGCCTGTTGAGTGTTTGAGGCAGGGTCTAATGTATTCCAGGCTGATCTCAAGCTGGCTGTATAGCCAAGGATGACCTTAAAATTTTGGTCCTTCCCCCATATACCTCCCAAGTGCTGGGATTACTAACACACACCACCACACGCAGTTTATTAATGCTGGGGTCTTGAGTCCAGGCTGCACACAGTAGGACAGCACTCTCCCAACCGAGCAACACCGAGCAACATCTCCAGCCTCTGCTGGGTTACCTTTTTGTTTGTTTTAGGTCTTTTTGTTTTTCTGAGACAGGGTTACTCTGTGAAGCCTGAAACTCACTCTGTGATCATGGCTGGCCTCGAACTCACAGAGATCCACCTGCCTCTGCCTCCTGAGCGCAGGGATTAAAGGCATGCCACCATCTGTAGGCTCCCTGTTGGGTACGACTGTTAGCTATTCTGAGCCCACGTGGCAGAGGCTTTCCTCTTGTTCTTCAGAAATGTCCAACTTCTGGTCTCTAGAGGGAAGGCCTTTCCTTCCAGGGTCTAAATGTCCCTGACCTCAGGCTAAAAGACTCGTGAGAGGGAACCCTAGCATACTCTAACTTAGAGTAAGCCCCTCGACCCTCATAGTAAAACGTGGAGGAATCCCGCTGCTTCGTTTGCCTTTGTCTGGTAGCACCCAGAGAAAGAAGTCCCTGGTATCCAACCCCCAGGATCTTCTCAGGCTGGAGGGGGTGCCGACCTCTGTCTGCCCCTCCTCCACATGCTTCCGGCCTCTTACCTGAACATCCGGACTCCTCCGGCTTGAATCGGCTCGGGTTTCCTTAGAAGGCACACTAACAACATCCAAAAGTTACACCAAGTTTTGGCAAGTCTGACTGAACCCTGACAGATTTTTCTGTCACGTTTCCTTGGAGCTACTTAAACTGCCCTTTGCTGTGTAATAGAACACCTTCCAGGGTGTGTGGTAGTGGCGGTGGTGAGGAGTGGCCTCCCGCAGGCAGGATTCAACACGAAGACAGTCTGGAAAAGCAGAGGCTGCGGGTTTAGGCTACAAGGGTAAGTTAGTAACCCTAGGGGGCGGGGGTTGGGGGGCGGATGGAGAGGCATAGAAGAGCCAGCCTCAGCCAGCCCTGGTGGTGAGACCGGGAGGCGGAACTGCAAGGCTACTCTGCTTAGCCGGTCCACCTACTCTACAGAAGGGAAACCCCATCCTGAGCCGAAGGACAGCGGGTTGGAGGTGGGTGGACAAGAAGACACGAGAGCATTGAGGAACTATCAGGGCAGAGCTGATGACCTGAAGCCAGAGGGGACAGGGCTTTCCTGTAGCAGGGTTCTCCTTCCTGTAGTAGGTGAAGGAGAACGGAAAGGAAAGCAGGTGCTGCCCGGGGACCCCACCCCTCCGACATTCTTGTCGTGTGAGATACATTCACGGAGGAAATAAGCTCTGTGTTAGGAGGGAACCTGCTGCTTGCAACAAACAGAATCAGAGAGGAGTGTCTACAGAAAAGAAATCGAGGCAGGAGAGACTCCAAGTCACAGGGTAGGAGGCTGTTGTTCTAGGGCTCCGATCCAGGAACACAGCAGTCATAAGTCTCTGAAGTCTCTCTCACCTCTCACGTGTGCCCCCTCCCCAAGGTAGGATACTGAGCATCTGGGAAAACCATTTCGAGATGCTACTCAAAGACAGGGACAGAAAGCCACCAGAATGTCACAAAAGTTATATCTGTTGAGAAGGTGAGTGCGGAGGACGGGGTGGAAGGGTTGAGGGAGGAAGGAAGTGGGGTTGCACTGGCCTGCAACCATGTGCTAGCGAAGGTGGCAAGGCAGAGCAGGAGGAGGAGCAGGGGCAGGGATTAAAGGCGTGCACCACTACACCCATACACCCGGCTGCATTTTCTCAATTAGTGATCAAGGGGGTAGAGCCCCTTGTGGGTGGTGCCATCCCTGAGCTGGAAGTCCTGGGTTCTATAAGAGAGCAGGCTGAGCAAGCCAGGGGAAGCAAGCCAGTAAGGAGCATCCCTCCATGGCCTCTGCATCAGCTCCTGCTTCCTGACCTGCTTGAGTTCCAGTCCTGACTTCCTCTGGTGATAAACAGCAATGTGGAAGTAAGCCAAATAAACCCTTTCCTCCCCAACTTGCTTCATGGTCATGATGTTTGTGCAGGAATAGAAACCCTGACTAAGACAGAGGAGGAGCAGGAGCAGGAGGAGGAGCTTGGGGAGGAGGAGGAGCAGGGGGAGGAGCAGCAGCAGGAGGAGCTACTTGAGCTACAGGCCAAATTCCTGTGAGAAGGAAGTCCGCAATGCGGCACTATGGTGGGTCCTTATCCTGCCCTGACCTATGGGAGGTGGCTAGGCTCCAGGAAAGCCAGGACAGAAATCAGTGTTGTTAAAAGGTAGAATGTGCTTTTCCCCCCATGTGAGGCTCCAGAAGCAGAGATGGCAGGTTTGGTACGGAAACTGTTCTACGAAGTCGTCAGGGACTGCATCTTCTGGGGCTCAGTGAGGGAAATAGGATGCTGTCACAAAATGAACTGGGTAGTCCGTGAACTAGACAATTGTTGGAGGAGATGAAGAAGGAAGAGTCATGAAGCAGGGATGGAAGATCCTGGAAAGCTCTCTCTAGGCCCCCGGGAGCACTGTGGGGAGTGGAGCTGAGATAGGGGTGTCTGCCCAGAAACCTGGAATGAGAAGCACAATGGCCTGGCTTCCTGGGGTGGAGTCTGGGAAGGCTGCTGAGGGCGGTAGATGGTTGCCTCTCTGGCTACTACTTGTATAAGTTCTCACACACCCTTTAGCCATGGGTCTGGATTCTGTGCTGGCAATCGAGAGGGGCCATGGGGAAGAAGAGGGGACACACAGGCAGGATGAAAAGAAATTAAAAACGGATCCTGAGTCTGGTAACTTGGCATTGCTTCGTTTATTTTTCAAGATGTTACTTTATTTTTTATTAGATTTATTTATTTTATTTTTATGTGTCTGAGTGTTTGGCCTGCATATATGTATGTGCACTGCGTGTGTGTCTAATACCCAGGGAGGACAGAAGAGAATGTCACATACTCCAGAACTATACTTACAGATGGTTGTAAGCCACCATGTGGGTGCTGGGGTTCTCCAAAAGAGCAAGTGCTCTTTCTTAATCACTGAGATCCTGTATTGGTTTCTTGTCGCCTTTAGCCCCACGACTTTGAAATTTGTCTTATTTACTTCCAGTTCATGAGCAAATTTCCTTAGACTAACTCTAACCACAACCATACAGAGCGAGCATTCTGGGAAATGTAGTCTGGGCTAACCATGGTGGCACAGCACAGAACCTCTTGCCAGGGGCCCAGGCTTCCTCCTGCAAGCCTCTTCACCTGGACCCTCCAGAGGGAGAGGTTGGCCTTGGGGGGGGGGGTGCACATTTTAGGAGCAGTAGAACCCAGGCTAATCCATAGGCACAGGCCCTCCTGCTGACCGGATGTGGTGGATGAGGTGGAGGAATGTGGTGGAGGCCCAGACAAACCCCCAGCCACAGGCGCGATAGCCTCAGGGCAATATGAGCTCATAAGGAAGCAGCACACCTGAGTCATGCAGTTCCCATAAAGAAAATCCAAAAGATGAACAACCTATGCTAGGGGAAGCAGAATTAACGGAGCAGAGAGAACAAGAATTTAAGATAATCTTAATAAAAATTCTCTAAGAGATAATGGAGATTATTATAAATTTGAAACAGAAGGAAAAATATGTGGGGACGTTCTAGCGTATGGAAGATAGAGTGGCTGAAATAAAGAATTCAGTATATAAGTTGAGTGGAAAAAATAGCTCCAGACAAAGAATGAATTCATAAACTGCAAGATTGACGGGCCCTCCCAGGAAGGGATAAAGAAATGAAAATATAAGGGTGAAATTAATAAGCATGGAAGACATGTGTCTAAACTAAAAGTCGCAGAAAAGGAAGCGAAAAAATCAGGAAGTAAATATTTGGATGGAGGAGCGAGTAGGAGAGTGCTGAGGGGTGGAGAGGCCTGCTCAGTGGCGAGGAGTGCTTACTGTGCTGGAGCTTGCACTTGTGCCAGCCTCCATACCCAAGTCAGGCTCTCAATGCCTGATCTTCAGGGGATCTGGTGCCTGTGGCCTCTGGGGCACCTGCACCAGTTAAAAGTAAATCTGCAGGGGCTGGAGAGATAGCTCAGTGGTTAAGAGCACTGACTGCTCTTCCAGAGGTCCTGAGTTCAATTCCCAGCAACCACATGGTGGCTCCCAACCATCCGTAATGGGATCCGATACTCTCCTCTGGTGTGTCTGTGTACTCATATACATTAAATAAATAAAGACTAGAACATATTTAAAAAAAAAAAGACTTGACCCTGACTATGGGGAATGTCTGTAACCCCACTGCTCTTCCAGAGAGATGGAAGGCAGAGACAGGGATCCCCTGAAACTCATAGGCCGTCCATCTCCATCTTGGCTGTCCAGCAGAACAAAACAAGTAGACATTGTATCCAAAACGGTGGAGGTTGGGCCTGGAGGGAGAGTTAGCGGTTTAGAGTGTTCCCTGCAGCCTGGCTGCAGGGGTGAACGCCTTATTACTAGCACTTGGGATACAGACACAGGCGGATCGGGGACAGCCTGGTCTACTGAGTGAGTTCCAGGACAGCCAGAGCTACACAGAGAAACCCTGTCTTGAAAAACAAAATCAAAACAAAACAAAAAGAATGCTTGGCCGGGCGGGGGTGCCGCACACCTTTAATCCCACACTTGGGAGGCAGAGGCAGGCGAATTTCTGAGTTCAAGGCCAGTCTGGTTTACAGAGTGAGTTCCAGGACAGCCAAGTGTACACAGAGAAACCCTGTCTCGAAAAAAAACAAAAACAAAAACAAAACAAAAAAAAGAATGCTTGCTTACTGCTCCATGAGAAAATCCAAGTTCAGATCCCAACAGCCATGTATGTGTTCACAAAAGCCTGCAACTCCAGTTTTAAGGGATCGAAAGTCCCTTTGTGGCCTTTGCACTCACACACACACACACACACACACACATACACACACACTAAAACAAATATGAAAAAAGGTGGAAGGTAAGGTATCCAACCTTGTCCTCTGACATTGTGTGACATTTGTGCACACACACACGAGTGAACACACATACCACACATGAATGCACACACACATGACAGTGCACACATAAGCATACACTCAAACACACACGTGAGTTCACACTCACATGAGTGTACACACACATGAGAACATACACACATGAGCACACACATCACACATGAGTACACACACATGACAGTACACACACATCACCACAAACATGACAGTATACACATGAGCACACACACACATGAGCGTACACTTACATGAGTGTACACACAGAGTTACTGGGATGAGAGTGGAGTGGAGTGCTTTCTAAGCATGTATAGATCTAAGGTTCAGTTTCTAGTGCAAAAACAATCCAATAAATTGTAGAGTTTCTCAGAGTTAAGAAATACGAAATATTTCAGGATATCAAACAGATAAAGAACTAAACAATAAGGTTTGAAGACATTATAGTATTATTTAATAAAGTAAGAGGCAAAGTCTTAAAGATTGCAGAGAATTCAAGCAAATTAGAAAAACAAAACCAACAATAACAATAAAAAAAGCTGATCAGGAGAAAAAAGAGATTGCCTGATTTGTTTCTTTTCTTTTTTTAGATTTTCATTTATTATATGTGCATGTGTGTGCACATGAGAGTGCGTGATCACTGATGCATGCCTGTGCGAGAATACGTGTGTATGTGCTTGTGCATGTGTGTGTATATGAGGTATATGAGCATGTGTGTATGTGCTTGCACATGTGTGTGCACGCATGTGTACATGCACACTGCATCATCCCAATCAGTTCCAGGCATCAGTTCTCTCCCTGTGCATGTATGTGTATATGAGCATGTGTGTATGTGCTTGTGCATGTGTGTATATTTGCACATGTGTGTGTGCGCAAGCATGCATGCATGCACACTGCATCATCCCAGTCAGTTTCAGGAATCAGTTCTCTCCCTGTGCATGTATGTGTATATGAGCATGTGTGCATGTGCTTGCGCATGTGTGTATATATGCACATGTGTGTGTGCGCGCAAGCATGCGTGCATGCACACTGCATCATCCCAGGCAGTTTCAGGAATCAGTTCTCTCCCTGTGCATGTATGTGTATATGAGCATGTGTGTGCATGCTTGTGCATGTATGTCTATATGAGCATGTGTATATGTGCTTGTGCATGTGTGTATATATGTATGTTTGTGTATGTGCATGCATGCACACTGCATCATCCTAGTCAGTTCAGGAATCAGTTCTCTCCCTCCACCGTGGGATCCAGGGATCAGACTTGGGCCGGAAGGCCTGTGTGTTGAGAGCCTTCATCATCTTAGTCATCTTGCTAGACTGGATTTTTGTTTTTGAGACAAGATCTCGCTGTTATATAGGTCAGGCTAACCTTAGTTTGCAATGCATCTGCTTCAGCATCCTGATTTCAGTTTCTGCAGTAGTGATTCCAGATGGAAGAAAAAGAACTTCAAACAGGATGTCTCTGTTTAGCCCAGGCTGTCCTGGAACTTGTTTTGTAGACCAGGCTGTCCTCAAACTCTGAGATTCACCTATGTCTGCCCCCAGAGTGCTGGCATTAAAGCTGCGAGTCATCACATCTGGTATGAACTGTAATATTTCTATTTAGCTAAATTATAATTTTACCAGAACCTGAAATAAAGATATGCCTGGGCAGCTGGGCTCTGGTGGTGCACACCTTTAATCCTAGCACTTGGGGGACAGAGGCAGGTGGATTTCTGAGTTTGAGGCCAGCCTGGTCTACAGAGTAAGTTTCAGGACAGCCAGGCCTACATAGAGAAACCCTGTCTTGAAAAAAAAAACCAAAACCCAAAACAAAACCAGACAAACAAAAAAGATATTCTTAGGGCTAGGGTGGTGAGATGGCCTTGTAGGTAAAATATTTGTTAATAAGATGGATTACCTGATTTGATCCACGGACCCATTTAGTAGGAGGAGGGAACTGAGTACTTAAAGCTCTCTTCTGACCTCGACATATACATAACGGCCAGAGCATGCACACACATTAAATAAACATCTTTTTTTAAAAAAAGATTTATTGGGGGCTGAAGAGATGGCTCAGTGGTTAAAAGCAGTGACTGCTCTTCCAGAGGTCCCGAGCTCAGTTCCCAGCAACCACATGGTGGCTCACAACCATCTGTAATGGGATCTGATGCCCTCTTCTGGTGTGTCTGAAGACAGCTACAAGTGTACTCATATACATAATTTACATAATTTATGTATATGAGTACACTGTTACGCTGTACACTCTCTAATCCCGTAAATGTAATTTTTAAAAAATGGAAAACATATCTCTCAAGTTTTCCGGTGAGGTGGAAACGTAAGTGTTCTTTGGAAAGTCGATTGGATGGTGTTTGCTGGGGCAAACCCGCGAAGGAACCTTTAGCTGAAGTGGACACAGGTGAGAGACTAAGGCAGACTTGTGAAGGGACGTTTCACTGCAGCAGACTCAGGAGAGAGGATGCTTTGCTAAAGCAAGCACGTGAAAGGGCATGTGATGAAAGATGCCTTGTTAACGACATGCACGTATTGGTCTGCCTTACGTTTTGTAGTTGAGCTGCATTGGTCAGGACTCCTCAGACACGTGCTGAGGCAAGAACCAAGACACTTGGTGTTTGGAGGGTATAAATAGGGCTCTACAGAGTGACAGAGCTTGTCTTGCTGGTACAGCTAGCTGTGCGACACTTGGGTCTCACATCTTCACTGATCTTCACTTCCCTGAGAGAGAGGTACAGCTAAGAACTTCTCCTGGTGTCCCTGCTGGTCCCTCCTGCTGACTCATGTCAAGGCTGAGGCCTGGCTCTCTCTGCTAGGCTGTGTCACCCTCTGTTGCTAACCCGACTCTACCAAACTGGACTGCTGGTGCATCTGTGAAATGTTTGCAAGTGGATGGAGCCGCCACTGCCTGCTAACCTGTGAACCGAACTGCGGATTTCCAGACAACACAGACAGGAGTTGCTCCAGGGAACCTTTCCAAACAGATCCACTTCCCCGTATCATGTCTTTCCCACTACCTCTGGCAGGCGGTGGGCTAAAGGGAAGTTAAAGCATTTAAGAACCATCATTAAAAATAAGGTTTGAAAAAAATTAAAATTACATTCAGGTCTTGGATCATTTGCTACACAGAGCCTCTGAAAAAAACAGTTTGGATGTTAGATAGCAAGATATAATAGTCTTCCCCCTTAAGAGCTATTTATTTTTATTTTATGTGTTTGAGTATTTTGTCTGTGTGTATGTTAGTGCGCCATATACACGTGATGCCCGCAGAGGCCAGAGAGGGCATTGGAACCTCTGCAACCAGACTAGCAAATAACTGAGCTGCCACGGGGTTCCTGGAAACCAAACCTGGTCTCTTCAGCAAGTGGTCTCCATGCTGAGCCGCCTCTTCAAGCCCAAAAACAGAAACACTAAATGGTTGGGAGCATTTACTGCTCTTCCAGAGGTCCTGAGTTCAATTCCCATCGCCCGTATCAGGTAGCTCACAACTGCCTGTCACTCCAGTTCCAAGGACTCAGACATCGTCCTCTGGCCTCTGCTGGCACCTGCATTGACGTATAGATCCCTATACACAGATACACAGCTAGACACATAATTAAAAATAAACTTTACAACCCCCCCCCCAAACCTTGCCATTGTGATGGTCAATCTTAGAGCTTGAATCGCTGGCTTGCCTCGCTTTGGTCACGCCCCCACATCCCTGATTAATCTTGTCAATTAATCTGGTTGGATTGAGAAACCTTGGGAGATCATCAAAGCACACTCCGGGTGTGTCCTGGGCATGTTTCCAGGGACAGTTAGTTCATGAGAGAAAATTTTGTTTTGTTTTTCAAGTCAGGGTTTCTCGTGTATCCCTGGCTGTCCTGGAACTGTAGACCAGGCAGGCCTTGAACTCAGAAATTCCTGTCTCTGCCTCCTAAATACTGGAATCAAAACTATGTGACACCACATAAGGGCTAAATTTCTGGAAAAGACTTATTAATTTTATCTTACTCATACGTACCTGAGTGTGTATATGTGTAAGTCATGTGTGCAGTTGCCAAGGGAGGCCTGGTGGGGTCTGATTTCCTGGAGCTGAAGTTACATGAAGATGTTAGCTGCCTCACTTGGGTGCTGGAACCAACCCAGTCTTCAGAAGAAGTGAGTGCTCTTAACCACCGAGCCATCTCCCCAGCCCCATGACCTTAACCACTGAGCTATCTCTCCAGCCCCATGACCTTAACCACTGAGCCATCTCTCCAGCCCCATGACCAGTTGGTAGTTCAATCTATGGATGGATTCAGATGTTGAATATACCACTAGAAGGTGGCAGAACTGTGGATGATGGGGCCAGGTAAGAGAAAGTAGCCCATGGGGGCCTTGGGGGCTGCACCTCACCTTGGCCCCTCCCTGTTATGGCTCTGGTTGGCTTCCCCTCTCTTATGGTGTGAACTGCTCTGGGATATTTCTCTGCTGTGCTGGAAGGAAAACAACCAAAAAAAAAAAATCTTTCATGTGTCAGGTTGGCAGGTGTTCATCACAGCCGTGATGAAGCTGACTGATGTGCATCACTGAGCATTGAAATCTGGGATTTAGGAGAATGAGGTCCAGGAGCGTGTGCGAAGATGCAGGTAGGGTCGGAATTAGAAGCCCGGCATGGTGGTGCACATCTTTAATCCCAGCACTCTGTGACTTCAGGGCCAGCCTGGTCTACAGAGTGAAGAAGAAGAAGAAGAAAAAGAAGAAGGAGAAGGAGAGGAAGAGGAGGAGGAAGAGGAAGAAAAGGAAGAGGAAGAAGAGGAGGAAGAGGAGGAGGAAGAGGAGGAGGAGGAGGAGGAAAAAAGAAGACGATAAACCCAGAAAAATGAAAGTAAAATGAATGATTTTCAAACTAGCAAAAGAAAATTCTATTCAATTAAAGTTACGAAAAAAGTAAAAAGAAAAACTTACATCTAGTAAGTAGGAAATATGGAATAAAATGGTTCACAGCAGTCTCCCTGTGTGACAGAAATTAAATAAATGTGGGGAAAGATGTGATTAAACTTGTAAATCAGGAGACACAGAGTCTCACATTAAACATAAAGGAATCATTGAGTTGAAGTGTGCTATGATTTTTAAAAAAGAAACAGAAAGTCTGAAAATAAGGAAGAAAAAGCCAGTGGGGAGTTCACACCTAAAAGTGGAGGTTCATCCCTGCAAGAGGAGATTCACCCCTGCAGGTGGAAGTTCACTCCTGCAAGTTGAAGTTCACCCCTGCAAGTAAAGGTTCACTCTGCAATGGAGGTTCACACCAGCAAGTGGAGGTTCACACCAGAAAGTGGAGGCTCACACTAGAAAGTGGAGGCTCACACCAGCAAGTAGAGGTTCACACCAGCAAGTGGAGGTTCACACCAGCAAGTAGAGGTTCACACCAGCAAGTGGAAGTTCACACCAGCAAGTGGAGGTTCACACCAGCAAGCGGAGATTCACACGAGCAAGTGGAGGTTCACACCAGCAAGCAGAGGTTCACACCAGCAAGTAGAGGTTCACACCAGCAAGCAGAGGTTCACACCTCTAAGTGGACACTGTGGAGTTTAAGGCAGGGTCATCTTCACATAGCCAGACTTGGCTACGTAGTACTTCCAGAACAAAACCAAAGAAGATGAACCAAAGTTCTAACCATCACAGAGAATGAAGGAGACAGTTTATAGATAAACCCCAAGGGTGTGCTCAAGGAGACACAACAACTCTGAAGTGAGACATGAAAAGTATAAATCATAACTGACTAAATTTGGGAGTGGGAACAGATAAATCATCAATGGTGGTTAGAGTTCTTTTTCAGAAGAATATTTATTTGTATTTATAAAGCCTTTAGGACTGGAGAGATGGTTCAGTGGTTAAGAGCACTGACTGCTCTTCCAGATGGCCTGAGTTCAATTCCCAGCAATCACATGATGGCTCACAACCATCTGTAATGGGATCTGATGTCCTCGTATGGTGTGTCTGAAGACAGCTACAATGTACTCATATACATAAAATAAATAAATAAGTTTTTTTTTTAAAGCCTTTAAAAAGTCTTTCTAAGCTGGGCAGTGGTGGCGCACGCCTTTGATCCCACTACTTGGGAGGCAGAGGGAGGTGGATTTCTGAGTTCGAGGCCAGCCTGGTCTACAGAGTGAGTTCCAGGACAGCCAGGGCTACACAGAGAAACCCTGTCTTGAAAAATCAAAAAAAAAAAAAAAAAAAAAAAAAAAAAAAAAAAAAAAAAAAAAAAAAAAAAGTCTTTCTAATACAGGGTCTCACTACGTAGACCAGGCTGGCCTTGAATTCACAGATATCATCCTGTTTCTGCTTCCCAGGTCCTGGGACTCATCATACCCTGCTATTTTTAATTTTTCATAACTGTGTGTGTATGTATGTTGTCTGCCTGTGGAACCTGTATGTGTGTGCAGTGCCCATGGGGTCCAAAAGAAGGTGTGGGATCCCCTGGAGTTGGAGTCACAGGTGGTTGCAAGATGCTTGATGTGGGTGCGGGGAGCCAAATTCTGCTCCTCCGCAAGGCAGTGCCCACTCTTAACCACTGAGCCATCGCTCCTCTGCCAGGCAGTGCCTGCTCTAAACCGCTGAGCCATCGCTCCAGCCCTCTTTTTCCTTTTTCTTTCTTTCTTTCTTTTTCTTTCTTTCTCTCTTTCTTCCTTCCTTCCTTCCTTCCTTCCTTCCTTCCTTCCTTCCTTTCTTTCTCTTTCTCTCTCTTTCTTTCCTTCTTTCTTTCTTTCTCTTTCTCTTTCTTTCTTTCTTTCTTTCTTTCTTTCTTTCTTTCTCTTTCTCTCTTTCTTTCCTTCTCTTTCTCTCTTTCTTTCTTTCTCTTTCTCTCTTTCTTTCTTTCTTTCTTTCTTTCTTTCTTTCTTTCTTTCTTTTTTTCTTTCTTTCTTTCTCAAGACCTGTGGTTGATACCTAATGGTCCTGCATGAGTAGGAGGAAGGTGCTTGGTAGGCAAGTATGTAGGGAATTTTCTTTCTTTTTTTTAAAAAAGATCTTATTGATTTGATGTACATATGTTTGTCTGTGTGTGTGTGCCTTGAGTTCATGCAGATGGCCATGGTAGCCAGAAGGCACGTGGTCCTGTGGCGCTGTAGTTACATGTAGTTTTAAGCCACCTGACACAGGTACTGAGATCTGAACTCAGGCCCCGTGGAAGAGCAGGCTCCTAATGACTGAGCCACCTTTCCAGCCCTGCAGGGCATTGTCTTGGTTGACAGTTGATTGCTGTAGCAAGGCCCAGCTCACTGGGGCCAGTGCCACCAGGGCAGGTGACCCTGGTTGGTATAAGAAAGCAGGCCAAGCAAGCCACAGGGAGCAAGCCAGTAAACGTAGGCCTGCATGGCCTCTGACTTAGTTCCTGTCTTGAGGCTCCCACCCAGTCTGTTTCTACTCTGACTTCCCTACATGACTGACTACTGTATGGGATTGTAAGCTAAAGTACACCATTTCCACTCCAACTTGTTTATGGCCATGGTTCCCTCAGAGCAAGGGAACCCCTGAGAGTGTTTAAAACTGCTGACAGCGTGAGCCCGATCCCTGGAGCCATGAAAATGCTGGGCATTGTCCTCTGACCTCCACATACACACTGGGGTATATGTGGGCCTTGCATACAAACATGTACATATACAGAAATAAATAAGCATTGACAGTTGTAGAAGTAACCTTTATTTGCCTGAAGTAATTGTGGTCTCCGAGGCTTACTGCCTCCATCTGCTAACCCAGGCTTAGTTCTGGAAGCTTCTAGCCTCCGTCTATATACACAGTGAGTTCCCGAGACTACCTCCAAACCAAAGATAAAATAACAGCGCAAAGATACAAGAGCAGATGGTACCAACACTTGGTGCCAGAAAGAACGGAAAGTAGCAGAGAAGTACAGAAAACCTGGAGTAGAGCTTAGTAGGGCTTACATGTGCTTCATAGGGCTTGCATGTGATAAAGCATTCACGAGTTAGGAGAGAAAATGCAGTAAAATTGAAATCTCAGCAAACGGGGCTGGGTGTAGTGGTGCAAGCTTTCCCCCCTACAGTTAGGAGGCAGAGGTAGGCCGGTCTCTGTGAGCTTGAGGCCAGCCTGGGCCACTTAGCAAGACCGTCTTTGTCATCTCAAAACAAACAAACAAACAACAAAAAACAAACACAGGTTCTTCTGCCACTTTTTAAAAAAGAAAGATTGGAAATAAAGCAAGACAAGGGTGGGTGATCAGAATAGTTCCTGCGGCAGTGGAGTAGCAGGAATGACCAGCTCTAAGCCACACAAAGCTACACCCAAGGAAACCCATGGGCAAGGAATGAGACTAGAGTACCAATCTCCAAGCACAGCCACCTAGGCTCAGAGGTGACCTGTGGCTCACTAGAAGACTGAAACAGACTGATGTGCTGATTTATGATGCTAATGAAACATGCGGCACATGAAGTTATATGCAGGACTGTATATAACAAATCATGTATGAGAAAACTCACTCTGGGCAGGGGAGTCCTACAGCCCACCCACGTGATGTGAATGCCCAACCTTTATACAATGTTGCTTCTTAGCTACCCACCTCTCCCAGCCAGGCCACTTCATCCCTTGGAAGGAGACCTTCCCTTTCTTAATGAGCATTCCTGCTTTGTCTGCTACCCCCACGTGTTTCTGTCCAGGTCCTTGTTCTAGTGCACAGGGCCTAGGAATCCCTGCAGAGACACCCCCGAGCCCCAACATCAGCCATTATCAGTAATGTGAAAGTTATAAATGTGAGCTGGCATTAAGTGAGGCCTGTAAAAGTCTAGTGGAGCAGAGTGAAGGATTTATACATGAACATAGGGTAAATAACGGAAGATTTGTATAAATAACAGAGGCCTAGTTCCAGGACAGCGGGGCGAACACAGAAAACCCTGTCTTGAAAAATAAAGCAACAAGACAAAAAAAAAGTGTATGTAGTATAATTCCTTGTATAAAATTTTCAAGAGAGGGGCTGGCGAGATGGCTCAGTGGATTAAGAGCACCAACTGCTCTTCCAAAGGTCCAGAGTTCAAATCCCAGCAACCACATGGTGGCTCACAACCACCCGTAATGAGATCTGACACCCTCTTCTGGTGTGTCTGAAGACAGCTACAGTGTACTTACATATAATAAATAAATCTTTTTAAAAAAATATTTTCAAGAGCAAGCACACCAGACTATACTGTGGAGGGTTGCAGCCACAGGTAGTGAGCTACAAGGGAGGCTTCACCATGGTAACACTGTCACTAGCTGATCCTGGGAAGGGGTGTGGCAGGAGCCTGGGAAGCAGAGAATATTGCTTCTTGGCCTGTATCATATCATATCTCATAGCTAATGGCTGCAGTGCACAAGTCAGTCGTACGGACTTTTCCTTAGTACTCTGTGCTTCTCATCTTATTTATTTGTTTATTTACTTATTATTGTTTTGAGACAGGGTTTCCGGACTGTCCTGGAATGCACTCTATAGACCAGGCTGGCCTCGAACTCAGATCCACCTGCCTCTGCCTCCCCCAGGTGCTGGGCTTAAAGGTGTGCACCAGCATGCCCCAGATTGCTTTTCATTTTTAACTGTGATTTCTTTTGTTGCATCTGTAGTGAAATGGGCACAGAGAGTTGAGCATTTGTGCCCACTTTGTCTCACACACATGCGTACACACGTGCACACATGTGTGCACACGTACCCTTATCTGACAGGTGTCCAGGAACTTAGCTTCAGAAGCACGACTCTCATCCACCCCGTGTCTCTGGATAACTGGGGCACCTTTGGCACAGTGTCTGTCACTTCCCAAGGTTAGCTCATCTCTTTACGATAATGGGTGCTGACAGAACCAGTGCCCAAGGGATGGAGGCTCAGGTCCCTCCAGGGCCCAGGAGGCTGCCCCTGTGGTGCTGAGGTGGGCACAGGTGCCTGAGGGGCAGACAGTAACAAGCAAGTGACAATCGAGGTCTGGTAACTGCTCTTCTCACTGGAACGGCTCCCCCACAAGGCTCGAGATGTATTCGACACTCCTTAGCATTAGCATCCGGTGAAGGAAGAGGGCTGGGGACTTCCTGCCAGCCCCCACCCAAACTGTCATTCTTCAGCTCAGCCTTTCTTATCTCAGAGTCTCAACTTGCATCCATAAATCTTCCAAGTTGAAGCCTGGCGGTGGTGTCACACACCTTTAGTCCCAGCACTTGGGAGGCAGAGGCAGGCGGATTTCTGAGTTCGAGGCCAGCCTGGTCTACAGAGTGAGTTCCAGGACAGCCAGGGCTACACAGAGAAACCCTGTCTTGAAAAACAAAAACAAAAAAATCTTCCAAGACGAGTCTTCAATGGTAAGAAAAGCGTAGAAAGCCTGGGAGTGTTTCCTCCTGGGACATCTGGCCTTTCCAAACATTTAAGTGACAGTCTAGTTCTCTGTGTTTGTTTCCTGGATGAAGGCACGTGACCGAAGCTGGTCAGCAGGCCTCATTGTATAATTTATTTATAATAAATTCTATAATTCATTTAGTTTTATTTTATGAACATTGGTGTTTTCACCTGCATGTATGTCTGTGGGAGGGCGTCAGATCTGGGAGTTATAAACAGTTGTGAGCTGCCATGTAGGGGCTGGGAATTGAACCTGGGTCCATCTGAAAGAGCAGTCGGTGATCATAACCACTGAGCCATCTCTCCAACCCCCAGCAGGCTTCATTCTAAATCATGTCTGCTCAAGATGCTCTCCGAAACCTCGTGGACAGAGCCCATGCAGTTCACACATCTCTAACCCAAGAAAAATAGCCTTTGTGGGAGACTACTCCTTCCTTTCGAGTGGGAGTGGCTGGGGGCGTGGCTGGACATCAGCTTCGCGAATGTGCAGCCTTCTTGGCAGTGGAAGTTTCTCTAGGGGATAGGCCTTGTGTATGCTTGGTCCAGTGTGCGCGGTTGGGGGGGGCGGGGGGGAGGAGGACAGCGAAGAAGTAAAAGAGATTACCGATGCGGGGTAGGGTGGGAGGGAGAATTGGAGTTGTTCTGAGGTGCTGAGTTTAGAGAAAAAAAAAAAATGCAGATAAAAAACCCAGAGCCAGGCCAGGCTGTTAGGTACCACGTATGGTCTGCTCTGGCACACACAGAGAATTTAGCAGGAACTGGCTGGACTCAACAATCAATTTCTGATTTCTCTGAGTGTAAATAATCAGCCCCTAGTGGAGAAAATAGTGTTTGGCAGCTGTCGGGGAAAGCCCTGGAATAGCCGATGACAGGGCACGGGCGCCCTCTTGTGGCACGTTAAAGTGATGGCCGCCTTGAACACGAACATCCCCTTAATCTTAGGAAGCTCTTTTTGTTTGTTTTGGTTTTCGAGACAGGGTTTCTCTGTGTAACAGCCTGTCTGTCCTGGACTCGTTTTGTAGACTAGGTTGGCCCCGAACTCACAGAGATCCGCTTGCGTCTGCCTTCCGAGTGCTGGGAGTACGCCACCACATCTGGCCATTCTCACCCACTGTCCTGCCGTCGCAGGATGTAGACAATGCTCCACCAATACTTTCATCCCCTCCCCCAACCCTCAGATGCCCCTAAATCTCAAGACCTGGCAGAAGCCACGTCTGTGCAGTAACACCGCTTCCCTTGACTCTGGTCATCCCACCCGATCATCTTTACCAATGGAGGGTAACTTTGTCAGCCACCTTGCTTTCTTTGTATCCCCGCAGGAGAAAAGGGCAGGATCAAGAAAACGTAAATGAATACATGGTGAGGAGGGTGCGTTCCTGACACACCCTCATCGAAGCCTTAGGCCTAAGAGCACCAGTCAACAGGCAGCCACATTGTCACTGTCCTAGGAAAAACGTCTCTCAAGACTGCAAGCCCTCCAGAAAGCGCCACATGGCTGCAGTATTCCTTCACACCAGCAAACCCTCAGTAGTGAAATACACAGACACGAAGCAGCCAGTGAGTTATATAACCACAGAGGGGTGGCTCTGGGTGTGGCCACAGATGTGGGGGAGGATAACATGACTCAGCAGGGGAACCCCATGGAGCCATCGATCTTGATGCTAAAATTAGCAGGGTCAGGGAACACACAGCTGGTCTCCATCTCTCAGGATTTTGCCTTTCTTGAGGTTTTCTTAAGTGACCCTGGCCTCTCCCTGTCAGAGGCTTCTCCTCATTAGTCATCTGTACTAAGGGATAGATATGGTGGTGGACCCAGAAAAAACCCAGGCCTGTCATCCCTTTTCACATTTACAAGGAAGATTCTTTTTTTAAAAAAGATTTATTTTATTCATTTTATGTATATGAGTACACTGTAGCTGTACAGATGGCCATGAGCCATCATGTATGTGGCTGCCGGGAATTGAACTCTCAGGACCTCTGCCAGCCCCGCTCGCTCCGGCATAATTCATTGTAGCTGTCTTCAGACACATCAGAAGAGGGTGTCAGATCTCATTATGGGTGGTTGTGAGCCACCATGTGGTTGCTGGGATCCGAACTCAGGACCTTCGGAAAAGCAGTCAGTGCTCTTACCTCCTGAGCCATCTCCCAGCCCACAAGGAAGATTCTTAACTGTCTGGTTTTACAGGTGAAAGAATTGAGACATAAGGAGTCTTAATAACAACTTCTTTCTCCCCCAGCCTCGTTGTAATGATTCTCACACAATTCAGACTTTGTACAATTTAAAGGAGTAACAAGTGAGCCTTCTCTCTATGTCTTAGGCAACTGTCATAGTTTGCTTGCTATTGTGTGATTAACAGCATGACCAGAGGTAACTTGGGAGGAAAGGGTTTATTTCATCATACATCGCACAGCTGTCTGGAAGGGAGCTCCGGGTAGGAACTGAGGGCAGGGACTCTGGGGAAGGACTTGGAGACAGGCACTGAAGCAGAGGCCACAGAGGAAGGCTGCTTACTGGCTTGCTCCCCATCAATCACTCAACTTACGTTTTAAACAACCGGGGACAGCATGCCCAAGGGTGGCACCACCCACAGTGGGTCAGGCCTCCTACTTAATCATTATTAAAGAAGAAGCCCCACAGGTTTGTCAAACACAGCAGCTCCTGCTCTCTGGAGAACCAGTGCGTTATTTTTGGGTATTTCTCTAGAGATTTTCTATGCACATGCTGATTTGTACAGAAGCAGCCGCCCTGTTCTGCACCATATCCTACACCAGACAGTGACTCCCGTGTAGTTCCACAGCAGTGTGTGTGGAACCAGGAGCCTCTTCATTATGGCTGCCCACTAGTGCCCTGACAGGGCTCACATAACTTGTTTCCCCTCCCTTCTAAGGATGGAATCTACCTACCATCTTAGAAATCATTAACGATGTTCCAAATGGAATGATGCTCCAGTTCTGCATGCACTGTTCTACAGACGTGTATGTGGATCCAACCTTCATATGTCTTTGTCCTTGCTCCTGTGTTCTGCGTGTTTGTACACATGTTCATTCACTCACGAAGATTCTGAGGGTACCCTCTAGAGGGGCATGGCCTTGGGGGAGATGGTGAGAGGCGTGGAAGAACTGGCTTTCTCTAAACTTCTGGATTGGTCCTGGCCTCATATAAGTCACATTCTCCCTCCTATGATGCTGTACCCTTCTCACGTTTTCTGTTCTATTTGTCAGTTTCCATCTGAGCAGCTTCTGAGCAGTTTTGGAACTATGATACCATGGACAGCGTGGGAGATCGCCCTCTTGTGGAAAGGTGCCAGCACTGCATGCCTGTCTTTCCTGGGTCTTCCTCACTAACTCCAGGACCCCATTTTCCTAATGTGCTGAAGAAAGAAATGAAGAGTCTCGCAGCCGACCATTGGACTGAGCGCGGGGGGTCTCCGATGGAGGACTTGGAGAAGGGACTGAGGGAGCCGAGGGGGGTTGCAGCCCCTTGGAGGAAGCAAAAATGTCAACAGGCCAGACCCCCTTGGAGCTCCCGAGGACTGGATCACCAACGAAAGAATACACATGGAGGGACCCATGGCTCCGGCTGCATATGTGGCAGAGGATGGCCTTGTTGGACATCAGTGGGAGGAAAGGTCCTTGTGCCTGAGGGTGTTCAATGCCCCAGTGTAGGGGAATGCCAAGGTGGGAAGACGGGAGTGGGTGGGTAGGAGAGCACCCTCATAGAGGCAGAGGGAGGGGGGAATGGGATAGGGGGTTCCCGAAGGGGAAAACATTTAAAATGTAAATAAAAAAAATATCCAATTAAAAAAAAAGAGTCCTCTCAATTCTTGCTGGAGGACCATCCTGTATCCTCACCTTAAGGTACAAAATCAACAGAAGAAATACAGAATCGGAAGAATGTAATTTTGAGGTTAAAAGAAATGAAGGGGTCGGACAGTGGTGGCGCACGCTTTTAATCCCAGCACTTGGAAGGCAGAGACAGGTGAATTTCTGAGATCGAAGCCAGCCTGGCCTACAGAATGAGTTCCAGGACAACCAGGACTACAGAGAAACCCTGTCTTGAAAAACAAAAATCAAAAAAGAAATGAAGGGAGGATTGGAGATGAAGAAATAGATTCACACACACACACACACACACACACACACACACACACACACACACACACAAAACCAAAAATGATGGGGGGGGGCAATGAGATCTCTCAGTGAATAAAGCCCATGCCAGAAAGGTCTGATGGCCTGAGCTTGATCCTTAGAACCCATGAAAAGGTGGAGGAGAGAACTAACATTACAAGGTTGTCCTTTGACCTGTACACACACATACACACACACACACACACACACATACACACACACACACATAGAGGCAGGACTCTCCCACCTGGGGTCTGAGGCAAACATAGAACTGTTCTCAGAACCTTCTGGCACAGAACTCACCTGTAAAACCATCTGCCCTTACCAGGTGTGCCCTCACCAGGTGTGCCCTCACCAGGTGTGCCCTCACCAGGTGTGCCCTCACCAGGTGTGACCTGTAGTTTGTATTTTATTTTGTTTGAGACAGGGTTTTCTTACGTAGCCTAGGACAGCTTCAGAACATCCCTATCTGTTCTGATGAAGCCAGCTACCACAGTGTTGGTGGCCCAATAAAGAGGCTTGCATGCCAAAGAATGGAGAGGCTACAGTTTGCAACCTTTTAGGAACAAGGCAGTCCTAGATCATAAAGACCCTCATGCCTCAGTCTCTTGGGGCTGGGACATCACCTGTCTGCCTTCTTTGGTTCTCAGCGTAAGCCATTCAGACCTTGTCTCCTGCACCTCTGAGGATCAGACATAATCATGTCCTCATCGTTGTTTGCACAGATTTGCTGTGTGCCAGTCTGAGTCACTCTGGAGGATGACTTTCCATCTCTTTAAGGGGTCTTACTAGGGACCCCTGAAAAGCATTTCATTCATGCCAGACGGCCTGCACTTTCAGACATCCTGACACACCCACCAAAGCCACAAACTCTCCAGCATCTTCCTTCCATAACATGATGACTAAGACTAAAAGGCTGGCAAACAAACAAACAAACACTCAATGTAGAGTATATCCTTGGACAGTGCAGTGCCTAGCACATTACAGATATGATACCCAAGAAATATTTTGCCCAGGCTTGAGTTTATTGAAAATATTCTAGGCAAAGAGAAACTGAGTTCTTGGAAAGGAAACAGGGCCTGACTATCCTCTGGTCCTACCACAGACACTGAAATAGGGGGATCCCCAAGAACTCTCCTTAGCAGACCCTCTCTGTCTGTACCTTGACAGTAAGAAGCTGATATTTATTTTACATAGGATACCAACTTTTGCAACAACCTGTATTAGTAAGACTCTGTGTGTGTGTGTGTGTGTGTGTGTGTGTGTGCACTTGAACACTCTTTCTTGAACTCTCCCTACCTTATATATAGAAGCAACATCTCCCACTTGAACCCAGGGCTCAGAGATCTGGCTAGTGCCTGGGACCTTCTCACTACCTGCCATGTGGTCAGATTACAGGCCCAAGACTCTCGGTGCTGGGAATCTGGAGTCTGTTCGTCATGCTTGTGCAGCTAGGGCCTTCCCCACTGAGCCATTTCCCCATCCCACCATGGAGGTATCTTATCTGTTCTGGTCAAATACAGCCTCGTGTTGAGGATGATGCATCTCTGTGGTACAGTGTTTGTCTAGAATGCAAGATGCTCTTGATTTGATCCCCAACCTGTGAGAAAAAGAAAGAGACAAAGAAACGAGGAAAGAAGCAAAGAAAGATACAAAGAAGCAAAGAAACAGGGAGGAGAGGAGAAGGGACCAGGAAAGAAGGAAGGATATTATCTTGTTCTTTCCATACGATCAGTATTCAGCCTGCTCATCCCGCCTGCCCCTGGCATGCCAACATCCAGGCATGGTACTGTACCCGAGGATACACTCCAAATTAATCAAATTAAGTTTATTTGTATGTTTGGTTTTTTTGTCAACTTTTTCGCCATCTTATTTACATGAAGATACTAAAAGTGTCTGTAGCTGGTGGGTGTGTCAGGTTGCTCTACCTGAAAGTGCAGGCTGTCTGGTATGTTAAGCATTCTCACCAAAACTCCTGCCCTTACCCACCAGAACCCCGCAGGTAAAGCCTTGAAAGAGTCCTAGATAGGAATCTGGGGCACTGCTGCTCACAGGACCCCTCCCAACCGTGCCAGCTTTGGTCATCCTTCCGGAGTCTTCCCTTTCCCGTCTCCTGAACTCCCAATCACTGTGCTGTGTAAGGAGAGTCATGGTCCTACTTTCTGTTGCCCTGAGATAGGCCTGAGCTCCGCAGTGGCACACCACTAATGCCAGCATCCACACCCCTGGGGCTCAGGGGCCTACTCTGTTCTGCTTAGAGAATTCTTTTGTTTGTTTGTTTGTTTTTGTTTTGTTTTGTTTTTTCAAGACAGGGTTTCCCTGTGTAGCCCTGGCTGTCCTGGATCTCCCTCTGTAGACCAGGCTGGCCTTGAACTCAGAAATCCACCTCCCTCTGCCTCCCAAGTGCTGGGATTAAAGGCGTGCGCCACCACTGCCCGGCCACTTGGAGAGTTCTTAACTAGTAAGAAATTCTGTCAGCTAGGTGGCAGAGGGGCTGGCAGCACAAATCTTTAATCCTAGCACTTGGGAGGCAGATGCAGGCAGATCTCTGTGAATTCGAGGCCGGCCTGGTCTACAGAGCAAGTTTTAAGACAGTCAGGGCTATACAGAGAACCCTGTTTCAAACAACAGCCCACAAGGGTTTCTTTATCTCCACATGTGCACATGTTACACACACACACACACACACACAGAGAGAGAGAGAGAGAGAGAGAGAGAGAGAGAGCCTAATTTGGCTCAAAGTAGGGAGGCTTTCTGAGAAGACAACAGTTTATTCGGTCCCATTAAAAATAAGACATTTTTGACAGAGATAAATACCACACGCCAGCCAGGGAGAGCAAAGCACTCTGGGAACTGCATGTCCTTTGGTAGAAACAGAGCTTTGTGTGTAAGAGGAAGGTTAGGACCACTGAATGGGCTTTATCTTCACAGACTTGCAATGCAAAGATGTTCAGATGAACCATGAAGCAATACAGCAAGCCAGGCAACAGTGTGTGTGGTGGGATCCCCTGATATCAGAGAACAGACCTGCACCTGAACATCTGCCATGAAAGCGTGCAGAGATGGAAAGTTCATACACAGCTAGGCTCGAGGGGCACACCTGTAATCCCGGCAGGAAAGTCACGTGTTTCAAGCTAGCCTGGGCTACATAGTGAGACTCCACCTCAAAAATAGATGAAACACAGTAAAAAAGAACATACATGAAACCAATAATTTGTACTTCTGGGGCGATGAGACAAAGAAAGATACAAGAGAGCAGATGGGGGGTGGGGGGACCGTCCCCCGCTTTGATTCCCAATGACTTCATATTATTTGAATCTGCCTGCTTTAGGAGCTCACACATTGAAATACTTTAACTAAAGAGCTGGAACAATCATAGTTGCCTTACAGAAATGCATTCTTTATGGTACTTGGGGGATAATTGGAACATGGACTAGATATAAGATGCTATTAAATGTCCTTAATTTTAACCACATATAAAAAGATTCCTGGGCCTGGAGAGATGGCTCAGCAGCTAAGAGCACTGGCTGCTCTTCCAGAAGACCTGGGTTCAATTCCCAGCACCCACATGGCAGCTCACAGCTGTCTGTAACTCAAGTTCCCCTGGATTCAACTCCCACATACAGACATATACATTCCAAACATGGAATGCCATTAAAAATTAAAAAAAAGTAATCAATTTTTAAAATCCTTGATTTTCAAAAGAAAGCATGATATTTCACAGAGGGTTCCTAAGCGTTAGCATGACGCAGGAAAGACTGTGTCTTAGTCACGGTTTTACAGCCACCATGACCAAGGCAACTCTTATAAGGGCAACATTTAATTGGAGCTGGCTTATAGGTTCAGAGGTTCAGTCCATTACCATCAAGGCAGGAACATGGCAACATCCAGGCAGGCATGGTCTAGGAGGAGCTGAGAGTTCTACATCTTCATCTGAAGGCTGCTAGCAGAATACTGGCTTCCAGGCAGCTAGGATGAGGGTCTTAAAGCCCATGCCCACAGTGCAGCACCTACTCTAACAAGGCCACACCTACTCCAACAGGGTCACTCCTTTTAGTAGTGCCACTCCTTGGGCCCAGCATATACAAACCATCACAGGCTGAAACCATGAATTTATCTGTTCTGCTGCTGTGTGGGTCTCTCCTGCCATGCTCTGTGACCTGATGTCAGAAGGCATGAGGTGCCTAGGAGGATCCAGGACCAGGGCCGTGGGTCAGATAAAGGGTCAAACTCTGGTTGCTGGGGTCTAAACTGTATGAGGCAAAAGGGGAAGTCAGGAGACCCCTGACTATAGTTCTATAGTTAGCGCGCTTTCTCTCTCTCTCTCTCTCTCTCTCTCTCTCTCTCTCTCTCTCCCTCCCTCCCTCCCTCCTTCCCCATATCCTTTCTGTGTGTGTCCCCCCCACCCATCTGAACCTTTTATCTGACTGCATTGTGTGTGTATCATCTTCTTCTTCTTCTTTTTTTTTTTTTTCCAGACAGGATTTCTCTGCATATCCCTTGAATATCCTGGAACTCACTCTGTAGATCAGGCTCTGTAAATCTGCCTGCCTCTGTCTCCCAAGTTCTGGGATCAAAGGTATGTGCCACCATGCCCAGCTGCTTGTGTATGTACCTTGAAGGGAGGGAGGCAGAGGCTCATCTGCCATAGAAGCAAAGTCCCCATGATCAACAGACTGTGACTTAAGTCTACCTAGTTAACTTCACCCACCCAGGATGACTCAAGGACACATGAATGGCTAGAAAAAAGTTCAAAGTGGGGCAAAGTGAGGTTGGGAACCCAGAATACTCAGCGGCTGGCCCATCATCAGACCCCTAGCCCGGATACCCTCGTCCAGGTGAACTTGGCTGCCGTGCCCGTCTTTCTGCACACTGGCTCTTTGGCAGTTGCACAGACTCCTTGGCTAACCTAACATCCTTCCAAAGAACTCCCATTCCTCTTTTATCTTTAGGGTAGCCAGTGTTAGTACCAGGACTTACTGCCAAGAATATCAAGTGGTATATAAATTGTACCAGATGGTGGTAGGCCAAAGATTATCAGGAAGCTGGGAGAAAGAATTATTTGGCTTCGTTAGGGCTGTAGAGTTATGAGCATTCAGGAATTCTTGAATCCCGTGGAAAGCCAGTAGCCTATGCCATATGATGTAAAGCAATTAATTAAATTGTTGCCCTTGGTCACCGAAAATAAAGTGTTCTCTGGGAGCAAGGTTTCAGGAGACTACAGACCAGTTTAGCTACTATGATGTAGTTTACAGAAAGTAAAGAACAAGTTAGAATTCTTGGCTCAAACCAACAAATTAAACCCATCGGCAACACTGAAATTTATTTTGTCATATTTTATAAGGGCTGGCACAAAAGTAAGCCAATCCCAACGCTGCTCCCCCACAGTTCTTGAGCTGAGTTGAACAAACCCTATCACGTTAAAATGCTGACTGGGGAAAGCAACGCCTTAGGGACAGGGACAAGAGCTTTGGGCTGCCTTAATCCCCAGCTACCCTGTAGCTCTCCTCATACACTGAAGCAACCTTCACCCTTGTCTGACAACGCCCCATCGTCTGGTGCTGTGGTGACTTTTTCTGCAGCCATCTTGCCAGGGAATCCCATTGAGCTTCAAGCTTTACCCTCGTCCCCAACATTCTTTCCAAACACGCGGGAATTCTGGATGTCTGCTGGGGAAGTGAAGCGAGAAAGAATAGGCTTCCAACGCAAACCAACTCAGGACTTGACATCTAGAGGATGGGAGAGTTTAGTGTAAGTGAGCGCTTTCTGGAGATGCTGAGGTGAGCTTCCTAGATGGAAGCAGGGCGTGGTTCTGTTTGGAGAAGTGGATGACTGGAAGAAAGCTGGGCTCCCAGATCCCTAGTCTACAAAGAACGTTCTGCTAAAGTGTGTTTTCTCAATGGTCACTGCCTTGACACAGTGTGGAGGGAAGCATCTGCGATTCTTTCTAAGGACATTGTGGCTGGGTGGCCCATGACCCATGAATACAGGATAAATCCTTGATGCTTCTGTCTTTACAAGATCTTTGGACGCCTGACATCACAACTGTAAGTTGGGCCGAATTTAGTGAATTTGGGACAAGGAAGTAGAAAGAAAAGTATAATGTTTCTTTGGGACGGACAAAGTTCGCTGCGTGAAATGGATCACCTATCGTGTATGTCGTGAAATGGATCAGCTATTGTCTATGTTGTGCTTCCTGAGTGGTGTTTGCAAGTAGACTGAGCTGCTGCTGCTGCCGATTCTTGGGAACTAAACCTCTAATATCATGACAACACAGATTAGGTTTGCTCCAAAGAACTACTTCTAAACAGGTGCACATCCTCCTTTGCTCTATTAACCGTTCTTTCCTTTCCACTCCCTCGGGTGGGTGGCAGGACAGAAGAGACATTAAAACATTTAAAAACCTTTATTAAAAATAAGTTTTTTTTTTTTTTTAAATCTAAGCCTACAATCTATCCATCTATAAAACTGCCCGACTCCATGGGGGATCCCTGGGCATTCACCTTGGAATAAGGCTTTACTTAAGCTCACCTAGAGCCATTAAGGGCACAGGATGCCATAGAGCTAGAGGGATAGAGCTTTGAGTCCAAGGCAAAGCGTGAATTCCTCCTCCCAGATTCTCCATTGCAAACCTGGGCTCCTGTACTTTCCATAGCAGGGCAAAGGCTGACTCAAAGGCCGCTACCCACTTGCTCTCCAAGGCTTATTTTTCTGTGGCTGAGGATGCGAATTGGCATCTGGCTGTGTCTTGGTGTAGAGTGTAAGGTCAGGAGTCCCTAGCCTTGAGCTGGAGTCTCTGCCAGGGAACTCACATGAGAGAGAGAGACCGTGGGGAAATGAGTGACTACATGTGCCCCGATGAGTGCGGAAGGGTCTGGCACCCTGTGAGGTGCCATGGGAGCCCTAGGACCACCTTTGCAGCCACAGTCCCTACAAACCCGTCAGTGGAAAGAGGAGGAGCCCACCATCAGGTGACACCTAGAAATGCAGCAGAGCCCAGAGGGGTGAGAGCTGAGCTCTATGGGCCAGGGCCATGGTTGAAGGGAGCTGGTTTAATGGAGTTACCCAGTTCCAGGGCCATGGTTGAAGGGAGCTGGTTTAATGGAGTTACCCAGTTCCAGGGCCATGGTTGAAGGGAGCTGGTTTAATGGAGTTACCCAGTTGTAGCTGCTGAACAGTTAGTGTCTCATCCTATCTGCTCTGGACATCCCAGTTCTGACAGAGTAGAGGCCTGAGTAGTCAGGTCCAAGCACATGGCTGCCTGGATTCTTGACACTCTCAGAGTAGTATGTTCAGGGAAATTGGTACCAGAGTTCTCCTGTTCTACTCTCTCAAGAGGCAGCTTGAATTCTTTCCCCCAATCATGGAGAAGACGCAGGAGGCAGGCTTCAAAATGAGAGCCCATTTCTCAGCCCTTTGAGTTCCTGTTGAGTTCTAATCTGATGTGGGTGTCTCCTAGAGGAACCCACTGTCTGAGGTCTGACAACCTGTGGCACATGCTTTTGGATTTTCTCCATCAATCCTGACTTTTCAACACCTTGGCTGCTCCCGGCCATAGTTAGGGCAAAGGCAGCCTGAATTAGAAAGAAAAGGCTTTATTTGGCTAGGGCTTTCTTTGGGGCACCACCACCCCAACTGTACCCCCACCCCAGTACAGGCACCTCTAAGCTAGAAGATGCTGACTGGAACCTCGTGGGCCCTGGGTGTTGGTGCAACTGGAAGTGACATCTACCTCCCTCTGACAGAAAAAGGCCAGGCTGCTCTGGAGAGAAAAGCTGAAAAATGTTGGGTGGCCTCTTTCCCTAAACTTGAGGCTGCGGATCACCTCATTACAGGTACCCACCTCCTCCACATTAAGCTAGGAGAGAGAAGCCTGCCTTTCTTGACGTCTAGGCTGCTGGAGTCCCAGAGGCATGGAAATATCAGGCTTTTACTTGGTTGGGGCTCCTCTGATGCAAAGAAACAAACCTTCACCTTCCTTGCTACTGTTAATCCCTGGGCAGAGTAATCACACTGCCTCTGAGCCGGCCAAGCTGGACGGGGAAGAGCTTGCCTTTGAACCTGTGGTTGGAAAGAGAAGCCTGAGCCTATGGATATGAAACCATCCATTTACAAAGCAGGATAACCTAGAGCTAGCTCAGCCAAGCTGGGAACAAGGGAGCAGGTTTTCCTGTGGACAACAAGTTAAAGGTGAGAAGATGGAGGGAGGTCCCTAAGCACTTTCCCCTGGACCTGTGGGACTGGCCTCCAAGTCTTTGTGCATTCAGGAATGACCATGTGGTCACCTGGGCCACTTTGGGGAAAGCAGCTCTCTTGCACATGTGGGGTCCATGAACAAGGACTTTTAGCAGGAGCAAAGCGATACCTGTATGGGCATAAGTAGACTCCAGTCATCCTGAAAAAGACACGCAGCAGTGCGTGTGTGTGTGTGTGTGTGTGTGTGTGTGTGTGTGCGCGTGTGTGCGTGTGTGTGTAAGTGTTGGCGTGCACACACATGTACAGGTAGATAGATGCAGGTGGTGAGTGGTAGGCATTGCATCTCAGTAGTTCCACCCCTACTGGGAAGCTCCTATGAGCCTCCTAGGGCTGCATGGCTCTTGGCTAAGATAGAGTGCTTCTCTAGGGTTCTCCTTCCAAGCCTTTGCTAGATCTTAACCACACAAACTTCCTACACCGCTGGGTGCTTGTGAATGAGGTGACAAGCTGACTAGTCTTAGAGTACCTAACTAGTGCAACCTTTGAGTATTTGGGGGAGCAGGGAGCAGAGCCTCCAGCCAGAAAGCATCCACTGACTTTTCTCTCCAGAAGTGAGGAGGGGAGGGATGGGTGGAGCAAATCCTCTACTTCTTCGACCCCACCCTGCCCCCAAGAGTGGAAAACCTGGGTCTCTCCACCCTGGGGCACTCGGAGCCATTCCTGGAGTGCCTGCAAAGAGCCAACACTTTTTACCAGAGTTATCTCCTTAATCCCCTGGGTAATCCGGAGATGGGTTGGCCCTATAATATACACAAGGAAATTGCAAGCTCCTAGAACTTAATTAACTTGCCCGAGGTTAGACAGCAGAGAAGACAGGCTCAGTGAATAGGCTGATATCCAAAGACACTTAAACTGTTGCCTGGGAGTGAGAGAGGGTTTTAGACAGAGAGCAGGTGCAGAAAAGGGACCCGGGATCAGAGGAACCTTGCAGAGAACTGGGAAAGCAGTAGGTGAGGACCCAAGCACCACGCTGCAGAGCACATTAAAATGTCCTACCGAAAGTGTCCCTGCTTTCCATCTCTTCAAATAAAAAAAAAAAAAAAAAAAAAAAAAAACGAGTATAGGGGAACTTGAACAAACCGTGGTTGCCTGGCCAGTTTGCGACTTGAATTAGGACTCAGAGGTAGAAGCCACAGCCCCTGGATGCAGGCCAGCAGCCACATTAGGTACCTGTCAGCCCTCTACCACTCAGAGTGCCGGGCCACACCCCAGCTCTCAGGCATTGAGTCTGTATTTAACAAGCTCCCTGGTGACTCTTGCACACACTAGAGCTTGGACATTGGCAGTGACTATTTGTAGTCAAGTGAGCTCACCTTATGCTGTGCATGAAAGAGCTCCCTAAAGACAGACACTGTCCCACCTCCTCTGCCTCCTGCATAAAGTGGGGAAGGGGAGAAGCTCTCCGTCCACATTTTGATTGAAACTCACTCATTAGAAGGTTACCACAGAGTGTGGTGGTTCATGCCTTTAATCCTAGTGCTGAAGAGGCAGAAGCAAGCAGATATCTGTGAGTTCGAGATCAGTATGGTCTACATAGAGAGTTCCAGGACAGCCAGAGCTACACAGTGAGACCCTGTCTCAAAAAACCAAAATAATAGTAATTTACTATTATTTTTGCATTATTATTATTATGTTATCATGACAATCTCTAGCTCCCTCCCTCCCAGTCTCCCCCTCCTGTTTACTTCCACCACCCTCCACCCTGTATCCCAGAGCAGCCCCTCCCACTGTAAGCTTTGCATGAGCAGATGGAAGGGAAGGATTTTCCTTCCTGGTTCTCCGTTCTTTTGTCTAATAAAGTATGATTCATTTGCTTCTATTTTTAACTTTCTGCTGGTTTGATCCTCCCATGTGTGAGACCCAGAGGCAGCAACAGAGGAAGGACTGTGGAAGAGGGATCCTCCTTCCAATCCTAGAGACTCCTGAAAGGAGTCAAACCCAGCTGGAAAAAGCCCAAAGAGTGGGCTCATTTAGAGGTGTGTGGGGAGTCTCAGGCCTGACAGAATGGAGCCTATAAGCTCAAGAAGGTGTGTGTGTGTGTGTGGTGTGTGTGTGTGTGTGTGTGTGTGTGTGTGTGTGTGGTATGTGTATGTATGTGTATATGTGTGCTGTGTGTCTGTGTCTGTGCTGTGTGTGAATGTTTGTGTATGTATGTATGTGTATGTGTATATAAGCATGTGTGCATATGTATGTATATATGTTTGCCTGTGTATGTATTTGATGTGTGTCTGTGTATTGTGTGTTGCATGTCTGTGTATGTGTGTGCTGTGTGTCTTTATATGTGTGTGCTATGTGTGTGTGTCTGTGTATTGTTTGTCCATGTTATCTGTTTATGTGTGTATGAGTTTTTGTATATGTATGCATGTGTATGAGTGTGTGTGTCTGTGTGTGTGTTGTGTGTGCCTGTGTATGTGAGTGGTATGAGTGTATGTATATGTGTATGCATGTGTGTGTGTGTGTGTGGTGTGTGTGTACAGCAGACTGGATTGGGCTGGAGGTGAGCTTCCCAGATCCCTAGAGGGCAGATGCCCAGCTCAGTTCTCTGCTGGGTAGTCCTACCATAAAAGCCAGCCCTGAGCCAGAGCTAGCTCACTCCAGTCCTCCCCAATCCACTGTACCGCTGCACTTCCCCATTCCATCCAAATAATCTAGCACCAGGGTTAGATGAACTCTGAATGCTGGTGCCCTTACCTACCACCCAAGCGCTCTCAGGCAGTGGCGTTTAAATTCTCTGGGTGTAAGTAAAGGAAAATAATAATACCTGTCTCATACGATGGTGTTTAGGGATGAATAGTATTTTTGCGTTCTATCTCAGTGCTTGGAACACTGCAAGCGCTCCATAATACTAATTTTTAGTACTATTTTTCTCTTTTTGTGCCTGATCCAGAAGAAGCCACTCCAGCCCTCTGACTCTACTCAGAAGCTTAATTCAAAGCGACTCTCCTCATGTGACCCGTAGAGGGCGCCCGAAATCCATTTGTCCCGAGTTTAAGCACAAGTCTGGTTCCGTTTTAAAAGCCAGAGGCCACCTTTGGATCACAAGGTTCCTTCCACTCTAGGTACAGGAAGAAATGTAGGGTCTGAGACCCCAGAGTTGAAAAAACCAGAGCGGCAGCTCCCAGCACAGCCTTCCTTTCTGAGACACATTACCGCTGGGACTTTGCACCTGCACCGATCTCCACGTCCCCTCCCACCTTCTCACGCTAGGACCTGGATCTCCGGCTTCGCAGGAGGTGGTAGGGGGCACTGAAAGGTCTGGGATTTTCTGGAGTCTTCTCCTAGAATTCAGGGAAGCCTGGCATCCTCAAGCCTAACCTTGGGGTTTCTTGCTTGCTGGAGCTGCAGAAGAAAAGCTGAAGCCCAGGTTGGAGAAGTCCCCAACCCCAGGCCCTCCTGCAGAATTGGACCCTCCTCCCGCTGGCCTAGAGGAATAGGGGGAAGACCTAGAGAGCCTGTGGAACTAGCCAGGCAGTGTGGCAGGCATCAGCTTGTGAGAGGGTAACCACAAGCCTCGGCAGTGAAGTGTGCCTGGCTCCACACACCCTCGGTTCCTCTTGTGCAACATTGCACACCCAGGATGCTGTAGGCTGTATACAGGAGTACAGGCTGGGAGGAAGGAGGTGAGCACATTTACACTCATTCCACAGCACAAGTGGGGTACCCCTAGTTCTCTATGCTTACCTGATCCCCCCCCCCAACCCCCATCCGACACCACTCATCCAGGTTTTCTCTGGGCTAATTGGAAAACCCGTACTGGCTCCAGCCTGCCCTCAGCTTGTTCCATCAGAATCCTCACAATCAGGAATCCAGAGGGGAGCACGGTGTGTGGGTTCCTCAGGGCTTCTGTGAGCCAAACAGGCTAGAAGTAAACCCCAGCCACTCTTGGCCAAGCTGGGAAAGTGGTGGGAGCAGCTGGGAAGGAGAGAAACCTTTGTGAAGTACACTAAAGTAGGAGTCAGGAAAGTTCCAGGGCGGGAGAAACCCCCAGGTCTGAGCTCAGGGGCCCTAAAGAAAGGAGCCGCTACCTCTCAGCACTTCCGGCAAGGCTGCTGAGTCCCGACTGCCTAAATACAGTGGCAGCCATCTGCTTAAGTGTCTCAGAAGCTTACTACCTATACCAGTGGCTCTCAGCCTGTGTGGAGAGTCACGATCCCTTTGGGGGCTGAAGTTTCTTGTCCATGGAGTCACCTAAGACCATCAGAAAACACTGGTATTTTACATTCATAACAGTAGCAAAGTTACAGTTGTAAAGTAATGACAAATATGTCTACTGAGAAACTGTATCAAAGGGTCACAGCACTAGGAAGGTGGGGAACCATTGGCCTATACTGTAATGCACGGACCACAAAGGGACATTTATCTAAGGCACCCTTCATACCCAGGGAACCTCCCGGGGAGGCACCATATAGGGCATCAGTACTCATCCGCCACAGAGTGCCTGCACAGCCCCCAAGCACAGATCTGGCCACACAAAGCCTCTATTATAATTAGCAGGTTGAGCCAGATTTTCTGTGTGTCGCCCACTGCACAACTTGGGGATGTTTGGTCTTAGCTCCTCCTGGATTCCTGGGGCCACAGACCTCACAAAGTCTTAGCCGCTGCCCAGGGCTCCACGCTGGAGACTCGGCCATTGTCACAGGCTCACTCAAGCCTCAGAAGGAAACAGGCCTTTCTACCGAGACAGGGTCGTTACTGCCGGTTCCCCTCTCAACGCCTCGACACACAGGCTATTTAGAGGATTTTTCCCCATTTCTGGTTTGTTTGTTTGTTTTGTTTGTTCTGAAATCTTAAACAAAGTTTCTGGAAGACATAATCGAAAACAGTGAGTTTCGAGTTTATTTTTTCTTGGAGCATTTGGCCTTGACCCTCACAGTCCCTCCTTGCAGGCTTCAGACCCACTCCTGAGGGGAGGGTGCTGCAGCTCTGTGCAGGCCTGGCCGGGTCACCGCCTTCCTAAATACTTGCAGCGCTCCGGGAGCGCTCGGTGCACGCGGGATTCGCTGAGATTCGGGCCCAACGAATTCCTGGCGGAGAGGGAAAAGTACCGCGTTGCTTCTCAGCGTCAAGGATCCCAAAAGTTCCTGAAGTCTGATACCCTTGGGAGGCCTCGCCCAGGGCCTGGGAATCCCCAAGCAGTCCCTGGAGAGAGCGAAATCCAGAGGCCTGGAGCTGGCAGGCGCTGTGTATAGCTCATTGGACTTCCTGCACCCGCTGCGGCGCTATACTCTACTCCCAGAACTTAGCAGAATCGGAGAGCAGCAGAGCTTAAGGCCAGCATCTAATTGTGAGTGCCAGGACAAAGCTATGAAGACGGAGGAAGGATCAGTCATGTGTGCCCAACTTTGTCTTCTCTCTCTTCAAGAGAAGATGAGAGTAGCTTTGGAGCCATTTGGGACTTTTATATTTGGGCGTTGGGACCTCTGAGTCCCTCAGTTGGACAGTCCCTCAGTTGGAGAGGAAATATCGGGGCCTTCCAGTCAGTAAAGATTCTTGACCTTGTACAGGATATCAAAAGGCACAGGTCGTGCACAGAGAACTCTTCTACGTTTCAAAGATACAAATGGAGGGGATGGAGAAAAAAAAAAAAACAAAAACAGGGAGAGATAAAGGTGGTGATCTACAGCTACAGCCCCACAGTGAATTTAGGGGCAGCCAGTTTCCTATAGGTAAGAAAAACTCTCAGGGCTCTGGGGAGGTCGCCTCTGGATTTTGCTTGCTACTGGGTGTTGTGACTTTGAATGACCGCTCTCTAGAGAATACACGGGGGCCCTCTCCCGTGTCTAATACAGAACTTGCTAAAGCCAGTCCGAGCACCTGTGTCCAGGAAAGCCTGCCAGGAAACCTGGGCTCGGGTTTCCCTTTTACTCAGAACCCAAGGGCCCTTCCTTGGATGAGAGCTGGAGGAGCAAACCCTGACCCTATCCAGCTTTGGGCTTCCTTGGGGTGGCTGCTAGACTCTGTCCCTGCATTACAACCTGCCACAGAGTGCCAACAGCCACAGAGCAGTGGCTTTGGTGATATTAGTGTACACAGTTCTGTGTGACTGTCCAGACCCCAACCACAGGAACTTTCCACCTACAACTTTCTCCAAAGAACCGACTCCCTATCTCCTACTTAATTCCTAGTGAGTTCTCCAGCCCCACCATCCCCAGAGCCAAATCAGTTTCTTCTTGTTGTTTTGCAGTTGGTCTCCTAGTTCAGGAATTAGAGATGAGGGTGTGTGTGGCCACTGCTCTGGCCTGAGTAGTCTAAGGGCTCCCTGAGGTCCTTGGAAGGTCCTAGAGAAGATTCTGGCTACACTTTTTGACTCAATGGCTGGGACTCAGTGGGAAGGGAACAGAGCCCCCCACCCTCCTAACACCCTATAGTGTACCTGCACACTCAGAACCTCAGATACACACATCATCCGTGGTGGCCAGCTACTCACACACAGCCACACACTCTCACCTGCAGAGACTATCCACATTTCCTGCAATTACAAACCACCACGCACAAGTACCTGCAGCTACAGTAAAAAGCACGGTACACATGGTTATCCCTCGCACCTAATTACACCTATACAATTAGAGATGATATACAATCCGAAACACACATTTACCACAAAACCAGATTCACAAAGGAAAACTAATGTGTACTTCCACCACATTAACCTGACTCATATACAATTAAAAACATGGGTAATCACAAAATTACCCCCATGTGCTCTCTCTTTCTCTCTCTCTCTCTCTCTCTCTCTCTCTCTCTCTCTCTCTCTTTCTCTCTCTCT
>NW_022196904.1:176249026-176372585 GCF_008632895.1 Mastomys coucha | reverse complement strand
TCTCTCTCTCTCTCTCTCTCTCTCTCACACACACACACACACACACACACACACACACACTACTGTAAGCTCAACTTAAGGAGAAACAAATATTTTTACACTGAAACTTCGAACATAATCACACCTTCAAATCTCATTGCAAACATTCCCTAACAGTAACATGTTGATTACTCACAGTACCTCAAAACACACAGCTCTCACTCCCAAAGACACCTTTCCCATGTTCTCAAACTCAGCATGGCTTGGCTCCACTCAGCTTCACCTTCTCCCTTTCGGTTCCTTCCCCCCACCCTCCACAGAGCCTTGATAAGCTTGCCCATCGTCAACCCCCCAGATCCAGGTTACTAGATGCTGTTTCGTGAGGCTCCATCTTGCACCAAACCCAAGGCGCTGTAAAAGCTGGGCTCCGCAAGGAGCAGACAGCCCCGAGTCCTGATCCGGAGGGTTTTATTATTTTTCCACATAAATTACACAAGCACTTTATAAAATGGTTACACAGAAAACACCTTATAAGTGCATAACTTATAAGTGCATAATTTACCCCCCTCCCCAAACAGGATCTGGAGAAATGGGCTGCATTTGTGTGAAAGCCTGTCTGCGCATACCTGGGTGCCGCTGGGATGTGTGGTGAGGGCCTGACAGGCCATGTTTACCTGTCGTGTGTGGGCTGGTGTGTCACAGTGTGGCCTTGTGTTTGAGTAAGAGGAGATCCGTGCTGTTTAGGTGAGTCTGAGAGTCACCCCAGACTACGCCCTACAATAAGGGTCATTTGCTATGATCCTGTGTGTGTGCATGACGCTCTGCCATAGGCCCCTGTGTGTGGCTCTAGGATGACACCATGAGGGACAGTGGTATCACCTTTGTGTGGGCTTCCGGGTGTACGAGGAGGAGAAGAATAGAAAGGTTTCCAGCTTTAGTACACATGGTTGCCTGGGGCTCCCAGAAGCCTTCTGGACCCCACTTCCCTTGGGTCTCTCTCTGTCCCGTGTTAAAAATCAGTAAGTTTTATGAAATAGAGGAAAACAGAGGATTCTGAACAGTTCCAGAGTGAGGCAGGGTCACACAGGCTTCTGGGAAGTTGTCTCTGCCTCTGCCCCCAGCCCTCTTCCACCGAAGACAGGGCAGTGTCCGCAGGGGTGTTGAGGCGGCGCTTGGGAGCCTTGCCGAGAAGCCCCGTTGCCCTCCTGCGTGCAGTCAGAAAGGCTATCGAGAGTCCTGGTTCTCCGGATAGCCCTCAGCTGGTCTTGGGTCCTCACTCGCAGGCGGAAGCCACGGATGTGACGCTGGTGATTTTGGTGGAGTCGTCAGACCACGGCTGCAGGTTCTGCAGAGCAAAGAGCGAGGAGTTGTGCACGCACAGTGGGTCTGCGGGCAGAGGCTGGGCCAGGCTCTTCTGGAAGGCTTCCTGCTGCAGCTGCAGGAGGATGCGGTTTGCCTGCTGCCTCTCGGCCTCACGCTCCTCGGCTGTCTGTCGCCTGCATTGGGAACAAGCGATTACTAAGCGACGACTCTGAACCCTCTTCTCGCCCCTGCGCAGGCCCGGAGCACGCTCCCAAGAGATAGTCTCTTAAGCACCCCTCACCTCCTTTATGGCCCTATTAAGGTATTCTTCACTCTTGGGGGTCCTGACTCTGACAAAAAACATTGGAAACCCCCAAAATGGATGAAGCAGAAGTATCCCAGAGAAGCAATGAAAAAGTCCAACGGACCAAAACTCCTGGGCCTCCCCATTAACGCACATAGCCTACATTCTTAAGGGCACACCATGGATAAACTGGTCTATCCCAAGACTAGATGCTATCCCAAGCCTGAAAGGCCCCAAAGACCTGCCTTTTCCTTCTCACCTCCAGCCTGGCCCAGGCCTCAGACCTCCCATGCCAAATCCTGTGCCCCTAAGCTCTCTCCGGACCCACCAGCTTCCTCCCAGGCGGTCTAGAGAGGCGGTGACTCACTTATTCCATTTAATGCCGCCCCTCCACCCTGTCAACTGAGATCAAACGTCTGTCTCTAAGGTGGACAGACCTAATGGGAGTCCCCGGGGCCTCCAGAAGCAATTTGTAGGCGATCGATGAAACCGCTTGAAGCTCGCGGCTCTTCCCGGGGCGAAGCGGACTCCCGCCTGCTCGCACAGCGCTTTTCTGACTTTTCCTTGTCTTTCTGTCTCATCTTCCCCATCTCCCTGAATTTTCAACTGGCCAACTGTTTCCCTCCTCCTTTTGTCTTACCCCATGTTTTTTTCTTCACCCCTTCCTTTCCTCTGAATTAGGGGAATTTGTTCGAAGTGAAAAATCACGTTTTAAATAATCCAATTCCTTCCTTTACACACAGACTTCTGGCTGCTTGCATTTCTCCCGCGCCCCTCTCCCCACCTTTACAAATATTTTTTAATTATTTATTTTCTTCTAAAATGGGCCATCTTTGTCCCTTCCCTTTGTGTTAAGTTTCTCTCCTCGCCTGTGGCTGGCTTTCTGAGCACCACCCCCCTTCCACCGTCGTAAGCTTGGGGGGTACCAACCACCCTCCTCAGCTAGCCCAGCTCCTCCTCTGACTAGCTTTCCAAAGGACTGAAACCACGTTCCCCACCCCTTCCCCAGCCACAGGAATGTTGGTGGGGGACAGACGACTCGCAGGGCCCGGGCTTCCTTTGTGGCCTCGAAGGCGGAATCTCGGGCAGATTCCTTGCCTTCATTCAGAAAAAGAGGAAACTCCAATTCCTTCCTCCCGCTCTAGGCCCGCCCGGAGCGGCGCCGCCGATTTTGCTCGGACTCTTGCCACGCACCTCCCCAGGGTCTGAGCTCAGAGACTCCCAGGAGCATAGGGGAATCAGAATGCGGAGTGTGGAAAGGCTCAGGGGTGCACGGAGATGTGGGTATAAGTAGAGAATAAAGCTGCTTAGGGTGTGAGGTGCCTAATATTCGTGAGAATTGGCGGGGGGGGGCGGGGGGAGGTGAGAAGATGAGGAAGGCCGAGGTGTGTGCATTCGGAAAAAATAAAATGGAACGAGAGCGTGGTAAGCGCTGTCGTCTGTGGATGACAGAAGGAAAATGTCTCTTTCTTCCTCCCTCACACCCATCTGCTCCTAATTGATCCTCCCCCTTTCAGTGGGACCCGAGAAGCCCCGTCACAGCCGGCGCGGATTGATTTTCCCCTTCCAGGATGGGGGACGGCTGCGCAGAGCTCAAGCGCCTGGGGAGGAAGCAGTAAGTAGCGGCAGCCGGCGCTCCGGGGCCCCAGACGCTCGGCGGAGAGTCCGGCTGGAGCGCAGAGACCTGGCGCGGCTCCTCCTGTCTGCAAGCCTCGGGGTCAGAGGAGGGTCCACACCGTAAAGGCAGCCTGGGCAATCAAAAAGCCCCTAAAGGACTCCCTGAGTATCGAAGTCCCGATCTCATAGATCGCACAGGCCCATTTGCTTCAGCGGCGGAAGACAGGCAGCGTCTACACCGGGTAGACCGTGCTGTCCTGAAAGCCCTGAAGCGTCTCTTAAAACACAGGAAGGGTTCTCCAGCCCTACCAGGCAACTGTCCCTCATGGTTTGAGGTCTCGAGTGACTGTGGGAGCTCACTGGTCTAAACCCGATCGGAAGCCAGCAAGCAGAGGGAGGGCGTGCAACCCGAGAGAGGCAGAGAAAGCCCTCTCTGCCGCCACCGGTCCGCCCCCGGCGAGCTCACCTCCATTTCGTCCTCCGGTTCTGGAACCAGGTTTTTACTTGTGCATCGGTCATTTTGAGCGCCTTGGCCAGAGCAGCGCGCTCCGCCGAAGCCAAGTACTTCTGGCGGTGGAAGCGCTTTTCCAGCTCACAGATCTGCAGGCGTGTGAAGGAGGTGCGCGGCTTCTTCTTCTTAGGGGGCGTCCGGTTCTGATAGGGGTGACCTATACGGCGTGTTACAGTGAAGGGTGAGAGGGCCACTGGAGCGGGAGACAGACAGACGGCAGAGGCAAGCGGCAGAGCGTCAGGAGGCGTCCCAGGCCCGACACCCCGCGAGTCAGAGCGCAGCGGCTAGACCCCCTAAATGCAAGGCAGGGATCCACCCGGCAACCCTCCACCTCCAGCCCGGGACCGCAAAGAGCTCCCTCCTGCCCGCCAGGCTGACGCCTCCCCAAGCAGCCACTTCGGAAATCTCCCTAGCCCGGGGCTTCGGAGATCTCATCCGCTTTCCCCTTCGACTCCCCCTCCCCTACCTAGGGACAGCTAAGCGTCCAGCCTCCTCACTCTCAGCCACTAAACTTAAAAGGGCCACTCCATAAAGTATGAGGGAGATCACAGTTCCAGGCCGTAGGGCCTGTTCAGTCTCCGTCACAGCCCCACGGCCACACAGCAGATATAGCTACAAACTTCCAAATCTGTACTCCAACAGTAGAGACTGCTCACCTAGACAAGCAACAGGACACGGGGGCAAAACAGGGCTACTGCTATACACGCTCAGAACCTCCTTCAAGGCCTGACAGTACAGTCAACTGTGACTCCCCGGTAGGCCTGTGCCTGATATCTTTTGTATAGTACACACACACACACACACACACACACACACACACACACACACACGACAGTGGACTCATAGACACTGCCCTGGGCTTAAGTAGGGGAGTGAGATAGGCTCTGGGTCCCCTCCCTCCCTCATGAGAGGATGTAGGTGTATCATTGAACCCCCTTGACAAGTGCCCTTCCTGGACGCCCCACAGTGAGCACCGAGACTCCTTCCCATTTCCGCTGTGGCCCCGAAGTTTGGTTAGGGCCTCCAGGGACAGTCTCTCTGCCCGTGCTGTCTGTAACAGAAGCAAAGGGGCCCAGGGTAACTTTGGGTAGCCTGGACAGGTTAGCTGCTGTAGACTGTTTTTTTCATTTTACACACACACACACACACACACACACACACACACACACACACACACACACACTTCACAGTAAAGGCATGACGCTGGCTTAGGAGTCCCATCTACAAGCAGAGGCCTAAACCTACTACCTCCCCTCTCTAAGGTCCAAACAGCTAACTGGGACCCAATTCCTAACAGCTGTGTGTCCGGATTGGGGACCTGAACCTTCTGGGGCAGCTCACGGTCTAAGGATCCGACGACAACTAAAGGCAGCCAGCGGGAAGTGAGCACGGCCGGGGAAGGGATAGCCAGAGTTAGGGCAGAGAGGACGGAAGCCAGGTCAGAGGGAGCTGGGGCTAGCTGAGGGAAGGGCGGAGAGCGCGGCAGCTGGCCTGCCACCGACTGCGTCCTCGACCCCGGGAGTGGTTTTCCAGCCAACTCTCTGGCCAGGCGGGTGCATTATTCATCCCCGAAATAAGTGGACCGACCCCTGGGAGGGATACCGAGGATGAAAACGAAGATTGGCCCAGCCTTGTGCTGCCACTGACTCTGAGAAGCCCGACAGTGCAGGAAGAAGGCTCGCTGGCTCTGCTCCTTCGCCCGGGCTTGGGGCCTTTGCGGATCTGCAGCGACCCCGCACCACAACTCAGAGCGCCCAAGTGTGTGTGGGGGGGAGGGGGGAGTAGGGGACAGGAGGTAGGAGAGCCTTTTCTCGTGTCTAATTCTGGGGCTCTTGGCCTCCTTCAGGAAGCTGCAGCCAGGACAGAAAAAAAAATTTTTTTTTTCTCTCACATGGCGTGCAAAGCCTAGACTGTTGACAGAAAATGGTCCTGAATCTACAGCCCTCTACCTGACTGGGCCCTAGGATCCCGGGAGGGGACCAAGTAGAGGAGAGACAGAAGAACCCAGGCTGCAAGAACTCTTGGAGCGATTCTGAGCACATAGAATCCTGGAGGCAGCTGAACTTAGGAAAGGCACGGAGAGACGCTAGGCGACCCGGCGCTCAGAAAGAGCTTCAAGCAGGGTAGTGGGGAGCACAGAGCCCGAGCCACGGCCAGGCGGGACGCGCGCGGGCCGGACTCACCTGTGAACCTGTCCTTTGTGTATCTGCGGTTACTCTCCATCCAGGGAAAGGTGAGGCCGGTGAGGTTGTTGACACCCGGCACCGCGGGCACAGAGGGCACCGTAGGCAAGCCGGTGGCCAGGGGCTGGGGATGGGCCACAGCTCCAGCTAGCGGCCTGTGCGCGGGCACCCGGATCACCCCTGCGGCGCTCAGCGCCCCGGCGCCACCGGCTCCCCCGCCACCGCCGCCGCCACCCGGAGCGGGGCCGCCCGCCAAGGCCATGTTCACGTTGTAGGAGCCGGCCAGTGGGCCCATGCTGCAGGCACCGCCGCCACCGCCCGCCGGGCCACCGGGACCGCCCGGGCCACCGGTGCCGTAAGCGCCCGTGCCCCCGGCCCCCGCCCCAGCGGCGGAGCCCCCGCCGCCGTAAGTGTAAGCGCCTCCGACCAAGCAGCCAAGGCCGTAGTCCCCATCCTGGAGGCGCGAAGCGGGCCCCATGCAGCCGCCCTGGTCCGGGCTGTTGAGGATCTGGTCGATGCCGAAGCTGATGGGCTCCGCGTGGCCCGGGTGGAGATGGTGCGGACCCAGGTGCTCCATGCTGGCCCCGGCCCCACGCGGGGGCCCGGGCGCGGGCGCTCGCTGCGCTGGACTACCCGGGCAGCGAGTAGGGGCGCGGAGGCAATCGCTGCTCCAGGCTGCGCTAGGACTTGAAGGCGAAGTGCGCAGAAGGGCCAAAGTGCGGGGGAGGGGAAGGAGAGAGGGGGAGCTGTATTCTTCCCCTCTCCGGCTTCTCCTTCTCTGCTCCGGCTGCTCGCTCGCTGTTGACTCTGGGACATCAATCACCGGGCGAAAAAGCCCTGAGCGAGCGAGCCGAGCTGTTTCGGCCGGGTCTCTCCATTGGCTGTGCGTGGAGAGGAGCGGGGTGAATGACAGCGCGGGGGAGGGGTTGGGAGGGGGAGAAGGAGGCCAGGAGCCCAGACAGATGCCGGAGCCAGAGACAGAGGGACGGAGATCAGGGCTCTGAGTAGTTCCAGCGAAGAGAAAGGAGGAGAGCTACAGAGAGAGGTTTCAATGAGAAAGAAAAAGAGCAGGAAGCAGCCATTCCCAGAGACCAACAGACTGACGGACCAAAGGAGAGGGAGATCAGGACCCTTTCCCAGACCTGGTAGGAACCACCCCCTCACTTTGAACAGGGCCAAAGGAGTCCAGCCCCCTAGGCCCCTGGGGACAGGTGTCCTGCCCAACTGGAGAATCTCCCCAAGGGCTGAGCTGGGAAACACCTGTCACTCAACCACGAGATTTACTGCAACTTCAAGTCCAGCTTGTTAGAAAGTAGAAGGCTGTCTACTCCCCAAGTACGGAGCCCGGGCCCCGAGGCAGGACGGTGAGTTCAGGCTTGTCCTTTCAAACAGGTCCTATGAAGAACTGGCTATATATTGTTATAAAAATTAGCAGCCACTCCAACTCAGTCTCTTTAGAGAATTTGAGGAAAGGAAAGTCAGTCCTGAAAAGCAGGCACAAGCCAAAGGATTAGTTTGGGGCTTGCGCCCAGTCCCTTCCTCCGGGGTACCCCTATCATTTTGAGTAAACGGATGCTCCCCAAAAGCAACTCCTATGAAGCCCGAGGGAATGGCTCTGGGTTTGTGGGAGAAAGGAGTGATTTCATTGCTTTTCCGAATCTTTGGAGGGAGGTCTTGGGTCTTAAGGCTGTGGGGGCTGGGGCTGCTGGGATGAGAATCAGGGAAGTGTGTCCAGGACAAATTTAGGCCTTTTCAAAGTTATGCCTGTGGCTGCCTGGCCCAGAGCCCAAGAGGAGAGAAGGAAGCTCTCTTCTCCTGCTTCCTCTCTTTCTCCTCTCCAGTTGGGAAAGGCCTGTGCCCGCCTAGAAGCCAAGTTCTGGAAAAAAAGAAAGCAAAGGTTATGCGTTCTGATCTATTTCAGGTCCATTCCATGCTCAGCCTTCTGGGAGGTCTCTAACAGGCAAGACGCTGGCATGGCAAAGCCACACTAAGTCTCAGTGGAATCTATTTGTTTTGGCCATTGTCTGTCTGACACTGCCACTTGAAGGTCCTTCCTCAGAGACAGGAAATGTGATATATATATATATATATATACACACACACACACATACACACACATATATATATACACACACATATATATATGGCACATACATATATATATATATAGCATATATATGGCATATATGTGTCCCCATCCCAAAATAGCCCCAACAAATCAAACATACTCATCTTGAGTGACTAATAAATTAATAGAGACTTGATTTGCCCAACAAATATTGGTGTACTTAAAATGTACCTGGTACTTTCTGGGTACTGGGGAGACAGCAAAGTTTCTCAGAAGACCCATGTTCTATACAAACAAGAAACAAAGAAGGATAAGCCAGAAGTCAGTATTATGGGTAAGTATAGAAACTCAGTGACATCACTCTCAGATAAGGACTCTCCCTGTCTTCAGCCAGGAGGGTAAATGCTCATTCAAGATGAAGTTCAGAAAGCATGAAGCAGGTAGTTGTTCTTGAACACTAAGCAAGAGCTGCCCAGCCTGCTGCTGCTGCTGTTCCTTACCCAGCCATTTCTATAACTAGACCCACAGGCTCCCCTAACTTACTAACTTGGGAAGTTGTCTGAACCTGATGAGAGTGTTTTGCCTTTTATCTTGAAAGATCTAGAACAGAAAGCAGCATGTGTGTTTACTGTGTGTCATATACCACATCCCACACTCATTTGAGATCCATAACTACCCTAAGGAGCTCATGGATATTTTTTACCAAATAAAGCTGAGTGAGTGAAAGCACAGACCGTTCCATTTGTCCGTCAACTGATGGACAAGCAAAATATGGTATATCCACAAAATGAAACATTCTTCCACCATAAGAGGGAAGTATGTGCTCACTCATGCCACAACAAAGATGAACCTGGGAAATATTATGCCCAGTAAGGTAAGCCAGGCACAAAGAGCCACACATTAGACAGACCATTCATGTATACTGGCTGAGTCAGAGAACTCCATAGTACAGAACTTGAACTTGTTACCAGGAGTAGAGGAAGAGGGGAGGTGACTGCTCCCAGGGAACAGAGTTTCTTTTGGGAACGATTAAAATTATCTGCAATTAGGTAGAGGTGGTGGCTGCAAAACTTCAAACATATTCTGAAAGTTACTGAATTGTGCATGTTTAAAGTTTGAAAGTATGAAATGTGAATTACATATCATTTTAAAACGTTTAGATGTATTTATTTTATGTGTATGAGTGTTGTGTACCATGAGCATGTCTGGTAATTCCAGAGGCCAGGAGAGGGCATCTGATTCCCTGGAACTGGAGTTGTGGCTGGTTATGAGCTACCATGTGGGCTCTGGGAACCGAATCCTGGTCTTCAGCCAAAGCTCTAAGCTCTCTCAGCTCCCACTGAGCCAACTCTGCAGCCTCCAGTCTGCCATTTTAAGTAAAAGACAAATCTGTTAAGTTCCACAGGCAGAAGAGGATTGCACTGGGAACTCAACACCTAAAACTTCTTCTATTTGCAGATGAAAACTATGGCAGGAGGCCCTGTAGCGTCCTTGCTGCTGGGGGCCAGTGGTTCTGTGTCTGTTAGTCTAACCACAGTTCTGCCACCTTAGAACTGGGTTGGGGCTTTGTTTGTTTATTTGTTTGTTGTTTTGGTTTTTTGCTGTTATTTTTAAACTTTTGTCAGAGCTACATCTTTTGTGGATCTGAGGCCCTTGCTGGAAACCACTTCAATGTTCTCCCTGCCCTTCCCCGTTCCCCTCTCCCAATGCTGTACCTTTCTAGCCCTGTAGCCTACCTAACCTGCCTCTCTCTCCCAACTCCTGACACCCGCGGGCCCACCCCTTAAACTCTTCAGATGTCCAGGGTAGCTGAGGACACTTCACCCTTGTTGGCCTAGACAAAGGTGGGCAGAGGTCACAGCAACCTACTGAGACCCTGTAACTAGCAAAATCCCACAACCGAGGAGTGCCTTGGCTTTCTCCTGCGTTCCCAACCTTTCTGTTTTCTGAGTCAGTTCTTATCCCAATCCAGGCTGGAGTTCTGTGAGTCCTGAGAGCTGGTGCTTGTCCCTGGGGTAGCTGGGAAGGACCAGTGCAGAAAGGTGAAACCAGAAGATCTGGGTTTGGTGAGCTCTGCCTCCTTCCCCAACCCCCTTCTCCTCCCAGTACAGTTCATCTGGGGCTCCATCTGTGTTTCTGGAGCTGTTTCTCTCACCTTACAGGGTAGCCCTGTTAGGGGAGCGGAGGGAGGGAGAGGGAGCAGCACTTAGGCATCATCTGAGATGTGGCTCGGGTACTCTTGACCACAGAAGTGAGCATTCTATCAGTCCTCACAAGCGTGTGATGCCATCTTTGTCATCCATCCTGAGCAAACCCAGGCATTGCATGCTGGGAAGAGGCAGACTGGACTCCAGGACTGTTTTCAGCTCTGCTCATCACAACTGTACCTCCTCTGGCTGAGCTTGCCCCTTGCCTCGCCTGTCTTCTAGGTGAGCGTCAGACTCTGCTCTCTCTAGTCCTCTCGAGGCCACCTGGCAACCATGCCCCCTCAGTAACCCTCCCTCCAGCCTGCAAAATAAAGAAGTACCTCCAATTAAAGGGGGAGCAGCTGCAACGGAGGCTGGGAGAGGAGGAAGAGAAGCTGGAGTCCCCAGAGGGGGTCCTCTTTGGATCCCACACAGCTTCCTCTGGGAGAGACCCCAGGGGCAGGGGTTGTCCTTCAGCTCAGGGGTATGTCTGGCAACTTAATTACTTTGTGTTTGTGGGATTGTGTGGCAAAGTTGGATGTGAAAGTTCAATGGTGAGCACTGGGCAGGGTGTGGACATGTCCTGGGCGTGTCTTTAAGAGGTGATTTTGAATGTTTTCTTGCGTGAATATTTATTGTCTGTGAAGGGTCAGGCACTGAGTCACATTGGGATCCCATCACCATAAGTAAGGTGCTGGTAAGATTGTTGGAAGAGGATGAGGAGTTCTGAGTAGTTTCCACAGTGGTCACCTGGGGGAGGTGTGTAACAGTGAGCTTGTAAGCAGGCACTGTGGGTTTGCTGGGACAGCTGTCCTATGTGGTGTGCGCATGTGTGTGCATGAATGAATGCAGTGATGATTTCAAGTCTGGTATCTATGAGAAAGGAGCCTTTTTTCTTTTTTTCCTAGTGTAATTGTTGGGGAAAGGACCTCATGTGGGCCTGCGGTGGGCCAGAGGGAGGTAGATCCTGCCTACCGGGAATTCTACAGAGAAAGCCAAGTAGCTGAGAAATGTGTAAAGGGTGTGTAAGATGGTGAGGCCACTGTCGTTGCTGGTCAGCAAGGTACAGGTGTCCCCTCTGTCTCAGGAAAGAACCAACAAGGGTTCCCTTCCAGCAGACAGGCGATGTCAGTGATGTGGGGACCCAGAGACACAGAGAAAGGCACTGTGGGCTGTGGTGGGCCTGGATGGGTGGCGGTCTCTAGTACCTAGACTGGAAAAGAAGAGCATGAACGGGATGACTCCAGCCATAATACAATGATTCTGCCTCGGCTTTGTGGTGTGGATTCCGGACTAGCCCCATTAAGTCCCCAGCCAATCCTACAATGAGAGACTAACAGTCTGTCTAATATAAAAGACTGGTACACACCTTCCCATCAGAAGAGAGACACTGAACGGGGCAGAGGACAAAGGGATGGGGGTAGACAGACCCCTCACAGGTCATTAGGTCACACTCAAGTTGTCACCTGAGATTAGGTGACAGTTTTCTTTCCCCACTGGGCCCATCAAAGCCAGGCAGGGAGGTGTTTTTGAGACAGGGTTCTTTCTTGGGGCCCCATTCACCCTCGGCATCAAGCCAAAGCCTTTCTCTGACAAACTTCTTCCCAAGAGAATCTATGCATAAATGCTTTGGCTATCTTTGATTCTAGGTCCCCTCCAGCACGCCAGAAAGCCAGAAAGGGTAGGGTTGTGTGTGGTCTGAGAAAATACTCGGGGCAAAACAGACTCCCTTGTCCCTGCTGTCCTTGGATAGCCCCTTATGCAAGAGTTCAGCTTACCACCTTTGATCCCAGAAGGCAGTATAACCTAGAATCCAATGTCAGTTTCCCCATCCACTCTATTGGCAGTGTAAGTCTGCAGAGGGGCTGGATCCCAAGATAAGATGTGGAAGAAGGGGAAGGGTCCCTAGGGAGCACCAGCCAGGTGCTGGCACCCACCCCAACCCAGGGCCAGCATCATCTTCTGGGAACATCAATGCTTCTGGCAAGCATTTTTTGTGTACCTCAAGTGTGAAAGTTCTCAGCAAGGATTGAGCAAGCTTTCACTCGCACTGACCAACCCTTCCTGTTCTACACCGAGTAACACAGATTCCTCATGTCCTCAGATCTGACTGTAGGGAGACTGCTTGTGTGTCACAGCTGACAGGTTGAGGGGAGAGTGGATGGAGACACTTGTAGATCTGGGAAACCTGACTTCCTCAGGAGAGAGTCTCAAGTGGTGCCAGAGAGTAACGAATCTTGAGGTTGCCCCATTGAAGGTCCTCCATCCTACTGTGTGGACAGGTAGTGGTCTGCAGACCTGGAGGTTGGAAGCCATGGCCAACTGCAGCGCTGGGTGTCTGTGCTTGGAGTGGAAAATTGGGAAGGAAAGCAGGCCAGGATCCACCCCACAGCAGCAGGTCGGGGCTGGAGGTCGGTACATCCAAGAAGCAGACTCTAGTCTAAGAGCCAAGCTGCGATTTTTGAAATTAACACTGTAAAGCTCCTTCTCCAGAAGAAACTTAGCCCAGGAGCCTGAGCGGCTGGCAGCTGCTACTGAGAGTGAGTTGGTGGGGTGATGTGTCCCACACAGTGTCTGACTGCGCAGGTGCAACCACAGGGTATACACAAATGGCGGAACAGATTGGATTCAAACACCTGACGCTTGGAAGATTCAGGTTGGCGAGCTCTCTCTCTCTCTCTCTCTCTCTCTCTCTCTCTCTCTCTCTCTCTCTCTCTCTCTCTCTCTCTCTCTCTCTCTCTCTCTCCCACGTGTATAGGCCGTCCTTCCTGTGTGAACATCCCAGACCTCACAAAGATTAGGGCGCCAGGCAGGCTAACCTGAAAATCGCAGTAGTTCTCCTGCCTCAGCATCCCAAGTGCTGAGATTACAAACATGAGCCACTACAGGAGATTCGTTTGCTTTTGGTCCCTACACCGGTGCCTGCAGATGCACTCGCCTGTTCAGACCAGAACAAAATTAAACCAACCCCTTCTCCATCCACATCGCCCTGGGCTGGTCACTGCACTCGCGCACGCGGGACGGTAGACACACCCCTACAGACCTACAGGTACCCGCAGTTGCACAGAGACCTTCCAGCTAAGATTCGTAAAAACAAAAGCAAAAACAAAAACAAAACACCCCCATCCTTCTTGTGCGATCTCAGGCACAAACGGCCACGCTAACCGCATATACAATTCTTACTTTCCCAACTTTGAGGGCCAAGGTCACCCGGGAGAGACAGGAGGAGGACTGAGGCGGAGCAAGCCGCAGGTGCCAGAAGTGGGGTTGGGGAACGGAGAGGGAGGGACCGAATCCATATGCATGGGCTCTGAGCACAAAGAGCAGCTGCGGGGAGCCGGAGCCCCGCGGGCCCAGAGTTACAAGGAAGCGGCGGCAGCTCACCTAATTGAATTAGGTCGGCCTAGCCCTGCCACCCGCGCGCCACCCGCGTCCGCTCTGCCACCCGTCCCCGTCCGCCGCAGGCGCTCATAGGGTACCGAGGGACCGATTGAGGGAAGGAGGCTCTGCCGCCTGAGCCCCGGCCCGAGGCGGCCTCTCCCCCCGGAAATAATCCCATTGTCCCACAGGCTGTATTCCTCGCTGGGCGCCCCATCCCCAACTGGACTGCGACTCAGTGATTAATGGTACTGTTGGCCAGGGAGCTGACGCAGGGAGGGGCCTCAGGCCTGCTTGGCGTACCCTTCTCTGGGGCTTTCTTTTCGTACCCGGTTCCGGGTCCCTATCTAGTCCGGAGGATCTAGGGCCTCAGGAGAAGCGAGTGATTTACAGGAGTCGGACCAGCGGGATACCTAATGAGTACTGCTTGTGCGAACGTGTGGAGGGGTAGGCGCCATGCTCAGTGGTCTGCTAGCTGTGCAAGTTCTGTGTGTTCCTTTGAGAGATGTCCTAGGGACCTGGGAGAGGACCCTACTCAAGTAGAAAGGGGTTCCACACTAGCCCAACACCATGAACCTGGACCTAAGCCCAGAAAGCCTCTGAGGCGCATAGACTTCTCCCAGCCTCTCCTTGTGTCTCACCAGCAAGCAATGGACATCGTTCCCCACCTCTTCTTACCCCTTTTTTCTTAATTGGTGACAGGAAATCTCCCCCCTCCCTTTATCTGTCTATCTGTCTGTCTGTCTGTCTGTCTGTGCTTGCTTGTTTGTTTGAATTGCTCAGCTCTTTCCAGCCTATGGAACCCTCTGAATCAGAGCTATGGGACTATTTCCATGCAAACCACTCCTTGTGGTTGGGATCTCACAAACACAAGGGGTGGGGACACCACCCCCACCCCCACCCCCACCCCTGCCCACCCGCCAAGATGTGATTGGGAAGTAATCCCTCCATTTTAGGTGGCTTACACTAGGGGCAGAGAGCACGTCTGTGTGTCTGTCCTGCTCCTAAACTTCAAATGCCTGAGTGACAGACAACCACAGTCCCTGTTTGTCCCCCACAAACCCTCACCTACAAGCGCTCTTGATACTAGCAAGAGAAAGTCCCCTGACTGGTGACCCCCCCCCACACACACACACAAGAGCAGCAGAGAGAAGTATATTCAAGTGGGATGGGTACAAGGTACTGTAGAGACAGGAGACTGGAGAATATGCTCTTTGAGAAGTGTCCTGGGCAGTTTGAAGGGGATTCTGGGAGATGGCTACCACCCAGGGTTCCTGAACTGCAGGAAGCTTTGAAGATCATCCCAGTGGCCAAAACTATTCTGCAAGCAGGCCCCAGGCCCCTGCTTCCCACTCCCTTCCCTCTTACCACCTGCTATGGGCCACTCCTCTCACCTCTGCTTTATTTCCCATACTAGGCAGCAAAGCTAAAATTCTCCTCCCTGTTCATCTCTGAAGTATACTCACCTCTGGGGAGAAGGGAATCTGGACCAGAGGGAGAGGTTAAAAAAAAACTCCAACCCTGTGCTCAACAGAAAACGTGAAGCATCTGAAAGCTTTGCTCTTGGTCTGCCAAGAACCAAAACCAGGAATTAGACAATGTGGGAAAATGGGCACTGCTTCTCCCTGCAACCCCAGACTGTTACCCAGGCTTTTAGGAAGGTTGAGAAGAAAGCCCTGGGCTGGCAGCAAGTAAGCAGGGCCACTCCAAGCCTACCAGACACCAACTGCTCAGGCCAGGCCTGGCAAGCCCCTGGCCAGGACTCCTCAAGTCACATGGTATTTCCCGGGATTTTTACTGCAAAGCCCAGATGAACAGTGACGTCCTCTTCTCCCCTTTCATAAATATTGCATCTTCCCAATGCAATTACAGGAGACTGAACGGCATGAACATTTACTAAATAAGATTATGGGGTAATGCTAATGCAGTTTATGTCTGTGCTCTGACACCAGACAAACTCCCTATTAATAACCCTTCAATGAGGTGCAGGGCTCCAGTTGTAGAGCCCGAAGATCTAAGACTGCCCGCCTGTCTGCTCACTGAAGTCCATACCCTTATTGCCTCTTACTAGGGACTTGGAGGACCTGTGCTCTCGCCCAGGTCACCTGGGGATCTGGCTCTCCAGGTCTTTTGATTCAGTCTAGAGCCCCTTCTAGGAGGTAGCTTCTTGAAAGAGAGAAGCTGCCTCTGCGTCTTCTATGTCCATGCCCTTCAGTCCTAGCTGGCACTCTGTCTCCTCTCTCCAGCCCACACAGACTTACACGCACATCTTTCCTCTCTAGAAGGGTGTGCAGGACAAGACTTTCTTGCTTTTGTAATTGCCAATCTTCACCACCCACAGAGAAGCCGAAGCCTAAACCCTTCCATTCAAAGCCCTTAACTTACATTTTTGTACCAGTCCCAATCGAGTGTCCCTCAGCCATGATATATCCTACTGAATGATCACAGCATTCACCCTTATTCCTTGGATGGGAAGCCCTCGCAGCCCCACATCCACAAAATAGAAAATTCCTACTGCTTCACAAAGCAGTTCAGAGTCTTGCCTCCCGAACCCTCTCCAGGTATTGTTCATGAGTCTTATGGCAAGTGTTCAACAGCACGCAGGTTTCTAAAAGAACCTCTTTTGAGGGGTTCTAGGTTTGAAGTTACAGGGGCAAGAGTTGGAATCCCAGCCGTTGCTTTTCACAAGTGCTAATGTGAACAGATCAGTGAGCTCCCCTGGCCTTGGCTCATCTGGTTTATTAAAGAGCCATAGCATCAAGAACCAATGGAAAAAGGAAACACAAAGAGCTCCCTGCTCCGTTGTGTGCCTCTCAGCATCACCATCTTTCTCATTACTGCACTGATGTCTATGCAAAACACTTGCCATCCCTACAGGTCTCAGAGTCTTTGAGAATAAGTGCAGAACAGCCCTCAGACATTTCTTGACCCCTGAAGTCCTTCTGCTTGAAGCCTCTATAGAGCTCCATGGAAAAGGCACGAGGCTGCAGAGAGAAGATACAAAGAGGACATCTGCACTTCTCCAAGGCCTCGTGTATTGCCCTGGTGAAGGCTGGGTGTTAATCCAACCCCACACTCTTCTTGGCCTTCAATTAACAGACCTTCTCTGCCTAAGGACCTCTGCAGTGAGGCCCTTGGGAGTGTGCAGTCTCAGCAAAAATTGCACCCCTCCCAAGAGCTCCCCATTCCTTTCCTCTGTGCATCCCTCTAAAGTCAGCGAAACCTTCAGACCTTGGAAGCCTTCGAGCAGCTTCTGGGAGAAAAAAAGATAATGAGGCAAAAGTGAGAGACTTTGGCAAGAAAGCCATGAGCCTCCTGGAGCCCAAACGACCAATGTCAAACTCCCTTCCACCCAGACGGTCCTAGGATTGCTGGGACCACCTGGGACCACCATTACTGAATGGAGGACATGGAAATTGGGGCGAGATTGCACCAGTCAGCAGCGATTTAACCCCAACTCCTACCTACTGATCTGGTACTAGGCGGCAGCAGGTTCTGTTGAATGCCACACACCAAGCAGAGTCTGTGAGTGTTCCTGGCTTGCATTCTGCTTAGTTATGAAACATCAGACCTGATTCTCTTTTGTATTTCTCTTTCCACTCCACCTCACCTGTCCAGTTCCTCTTCCAAGTCTTTTCTCGATTCTCTGGGTTTGGAAAACCTTTCTAAGCATCTTTCTGTCCAATGTCCACATAGATGCACAAACATTCATACACAAACTTTCAGGATCAGATACATGCTTTACCCCAAAAGTGAATATATAAACCCTTGATTTTTTTTTTACTTAATATACATTTTTGTGGTGCTAAGGATTGCACACTGGAGGCATGTACTCTGTCAAATGGGGTACATACCCAGCCCATGCAAATGTACATGTATATTGTATATGTCATCCACAAGAGCATGCATTCAACATGCACACGACCACACTAATATGCATGTGTGTACAAAAGGATGTTCAGACACAAGAACACAACCAGTCAAGTGGCCAATCACAGTTTCGGAAGCTGATGCTCTCAGCAAAACCCAAATATTTGCTAAAGATGGAGTGGCTTCTCTTATGCTTGGTGGGAATATGTAACAAAAACGTGTGCTCAGGGATTTGAAGCTTGTAGTTGTGTGCTGGAATTGGGAAGAGCCACTCCCCGGCAGGTACCTGAGCTATGAGTCAGTCCTTCCCCAGGACCCAAAGAAATAGGAAGCTCAAAACTGAGCTGAGGGGTGTGGTCTCTTTGTTGGATTTGAACCTCCCCATCGCCTGCTTTGGTAAACTAACCGAAGAGCCTCTGACAGGAAGTAGGATCACAGTGGGCGGTACGAAGAGTTGTAGACTTAGAGGCAGCCAAGGAAGGAGCAGTTTGGGCCTCTCTCAAGGAGTGGCCCTCAGTTCCAGAAAGTAAATGGAAATGTTAATGCTTTGTATGGTGATCATAGTCCTGATAAAGCCAGGCTAAACTGCAGCCAGGAAAAGCAGCCGAGCTAAACTAAATGATTTTATCTTCACACTTGTGTGACTTAGGAGAAATTAATCAGGGCAAAGAGAAATAGACTAAGGTAAAGAATGGAGCCCTAGGGGCCCCGAAAGGGTCCAAGTGTGAATGGAAAGACCAGAGACTCTGATAATTAATGAACGAACGGATTGAATTCTCAATTCTGCTTCTCCACAAGTTGTGTGGTCTTGGGCAACACACTTACCCTCTCTGAGAGTCATTTACGATGGCTGTTCCTGGTTGTCAACCTGACTGCATCTGGAATGAACTACCATCCAGAAATGGAGGGCACACCTGTGGTCCAGGTCTTGAGGCTGGAAGACACGGGCTTCTGAGCTGGATCTTGACGTGGGATGAGGCTTTTGATACAGGACCTTGAGGCATAGTGGCCATGAGAAAAGCTTAGGTCCAGGCAAGGTAGTAGGTACATACCTTTAAGGAAGCAGAGACAAGCAGATCTCTAAGTTCAAGGCCAGCTTGGGACACAGCAAGTTCCAAATCCAGGCACGGTGGTACATACCTTTAATCTGGGCCACACCTTCTGCTAGAAGCCTACATAAGAACAGAAGAAGAGAAGCCCTCTCTTCTTTGTCTGTTTGCACTTACTTAGATCCTACTCTTCAGGGTCCCAGCTTATGCAGAAGACCAGCTGGAACACCTAGCCTCATGGGACTGAGCAACTATTCGGTTCTTGGACTTCCCCTTCACAGCTGCCCATTGTTGGGTTAGTTGGACTGCAGACTGTAAGTCTTGCCTATACATTCCCTTAATATAGAGAGACAGTTCATAAGTTCTGTGACTCTAGAGAACCCTGACTAGTACGTTGGTTTTCTCCTCTTGTAACCTCTATCAAATGAAAACATCAATCAACTTTGTATGATTGTGATAAAGATTAAGAGGGGCGGGGCTGGGGAGATGGCTCAGTTGTCAAGAGCACTTGCTCTCCAGTTCCAGGGACTCCAACGCCCTCTTCTGACCTCTGCAGGCACCAGGCTGTGGTGCAGATATGTGTAGGCATACACTCATACACATAAAATAAAAATAAACCTTTAAAAAATACGTAAGAATACATAAGAATATATAAAAGTGCTTAGCCCAATGGCAAGTGTGAATATATACGATAAAGAAGTAACTGGAAGGTGGGGGTAATGTCTGAAACCCACGAGTTTAGACTTTTTCTGTAACTTAGAGCTGCAGAAGTGACACATCAAGTGTGCTGGGACACTGCACTCAGGCCCTATGCAATCACAGCAAGTGCTCTTGACTGCTGAGCCGTCTCCCCTGTCCCCTCATCTCTTAATCTATTATTTGATAGAGGACAAAACCAACTATCAGAGAGGTTAAGTGTGTTAAATCTAAACTTAAAGCAGCCTTAGATTTCCTTCCTTGGGACTGAGGCTGCTGGGACCAAGGCAGGACACAGAAAGGAAAAGATACTACAAGTCATACAGTATTCCCCCATTCCCAGTCCAAGGATACTGCCCAGAGGTTGAATTGAATGTCACAGTGTCCCAAGTTGGCAGCCATGTGACAGCCAGCAAACTCCTCCACAGCTGTTCCCTCACCTTCAGAGTGGGTGTGGGAGTAAAAGGACCTGCCCTTTGAACTTACCATAAACGGGAAACAAGTAAACATTTGTAACGTGCTTAGAATACCTGTCTACACAACTGGGTGCTTAACATTTGTAATTTGCTTAGAATGTCTGTCATGTAATAAGCGCTACACAACTGGGTGCTTAAGAAATCAGAAGACAGCCACCCCGTCTGGGTGCACACCTTTAGTTCCAGCACTCAGGAGACAGAGGCAGGTAGATTTCTCTGAGTTCGAGGTCAGTCTGGTCTATAGAGTAAGTTCCAGGAAAGCTGAGCTATACAGAGAAACTCTATCTCAGAAACAAAACAAAACAGAACAAAAACCAAGCCAAACTGAAATAAAACCAGAGAACCCTGAAGATAGGCAGGCTCGCACACAGCACACAGGTGAGTGACTGAGAGTTGCTCCTGGGCCATTGAAATGGAGATAGAGAGAGCACCTTGCTCTGGCAGCCAAGAGGGTTGCTCTCAGGGCTCTGAGGAGTGTGTGTGTGTGTGTGTGTGTGTGGGGGGGTGTTTGCCTTAGGAACAAACCACTCCTTTAGTGTGCAGGCTGCCCAGGGGAACCTACAGTATTCTTCCTGCAGCTGCTGCTGGTGAATTGGCCCCATCCTCCCTGAGTTGTGTTAAACAACAACAACAACAACAAAACAAACAACAACAAAAACCACAACATGGCACTGTTCATATTCTTTGATCAGATCATCTCACTTTTGGAACCATATCCCAAGGAAATAAAAAGTAATTTGTATAAGGATTTTTTTTTTTTACAGAAGCACTAATCATAATAGCTCAGGCCCAGAAGTAGCCCAGCGACCCAGCACTAAGGAAGTACTGAAGCCAGCAAAGATCTATGCAGCATGCCTATGGAAAGGATGGCGTGGAGCTGTTGAATTGGCTCAGCAGGCAAAGGTGCCCGCTGCCAAGGCCAATGACTGGAGTCCAGTCCTCGAAACCCACATGGTAGAAGGAGAGGACCCACTCCTGAAGATAAGCTGTCCTCTTATTTCCACATGGATGTGTGAGTGTGCACGCACATGCGTGCCTGCGCACACACAAATAAGTAAAATGGGATAAAAATATATTTTTTAATAAAGACAGTTGTAGGGGGGTGCAAATAGGAGGTATGCATAGATACAGTGCAACGTAAAAACTTTAAACCCCGTCAGTCTGGTCTCAGAGTTCAGCTTAGTGGTATGGCGTGTGCTTAGCATGTGCAGGACCAAAAAAGTACAATCTCCAACACACACACAAATGAAATGTAATCTTCTGAGACAGTTTCATTTATTCTGTGCTGGCATCCAACTTGCTATGTGGTGGAGGATGGTCTTGAACTTCTGACCCTCCTCCCTTCATTTCCAAAGTCTTGAGGTTATAGGCACACAGCTATGTGCCCGGTTTACACAGTGCTGAGGACCAGACTCAGGGCTTTTGTGCATGCTAAGCAAGAACTCTAATAACTTATCTACAGCCCCAGCCAGCAAACTGCACTCTTCACTCACCACATAAGCACAGGTCAGAAGAGACCTCAGCTGATTTTATTTTATTTCCAGAGTGCTGGGAGTGGGGGGCTCGGGAGGGGGAAGCCTTGTATATTCTAGGCAGGCACTATACCATTCAGCTAAATCCCCAGCCCAATGCCCAAGGCTCCACTTTGATGAAGGATCAAGGGATGCAAGATGATTGATATAAACAGTTGGTATTTAGGATGTGTGGATTTTGTTGTTGTTGTTGTCACAAAGACAGGAGTCAATAAGATAAGTGAAGGGTGGCGTAGCAGAGACTTCGCCTTTGGCTTGGTGCTTCTGTGGGAGGCATCAGAGGCAAATGGGGGGCCCTGATGCTGAGATTCTGAGCGGCAAGCTGTGGCTCTTCCCCCCTCCCCAACATCTGACCTTGGCTTCTGAACTTGGCTTTTCCCACCCAAGCCAGACTCAGATACCTGCTGGGCACCTAGAAGCCAGGATGCTTGGGTTTTAACCCCACCGTATCTAATAACTGACACCCTTGGACAGGTAACTTAGCAACCTGACATCCTTGCACCGGTAACTTAGCAACCTCTTTGGGCCTCCATTCTCTCACCTGTAAAGTATGGGTAATGTGGTGCTTTCATACAGAACTACTGTGAAGTTAATTCACACAAAGCCCACGGGCTAACGTCTGTCCCAGGGAAACTTCCCAGGAAAAACTGCTTACATTTTGAGCTGGGGCTGAGGAACCCCTAAGAGGGGACATAGAAATGGAGTTTGATTTTCTTGATGCCCGTATCGTCCTTCCTCATCTGTGGCTGGCTTTAAAGTTGAGCCCACCTGCCTTTCCCCTTCATCTCAGCTGACAAGAGAGAGAGACAAGAGAGAGACAAGACAAGAGAGACTTGGCCAAGAGGGGGCTTTTGGCATAGACCGAGAATCCTGTGCTGACACACAGGCCTCAGCTGCCTGGATTCCCCTCCCCTCCATGCCACTCAGCTCTTCCCAAGACCAAGACAGTCACCAGCAGTGAATTCAGGGAAAGTAGGCTTTGTGTTTGAGATGGAGCCAGGCCTGACCCTGGCCCTGTTAGCTGCAGGCCACTCCTTGATGGACAGGCCAGCACTGAAGTAATGAATGCCCTCACCTCAGGCGTCCTCCAGGAACACTGAGGCTCCTGCCCTAAACCGGCAAGCTTGGAGACTCGCATGCTTTCCAGAACTCTTCTCTCCCTCTCCCCTCTTCAAAGACAGATGTGGTTGGCGGTTTCTCATCGTTTTCCCTGCCTGTCCACTACCCAGAAACCCTGGGAGCCTCTTTATCTCTTGATGAAGACTTTGTGTGTGTTGCTGTACGTTATTATTATGGTATTTGTGCTTTCATTTTAATTTTTATTTATTTATTTATTTTTTATTTTTTATTTTTGGTTTTTTTCAAGACAGGGTTTCTCTGTGTAGCCTTGGCTGTCCTGGAACTCACTCTGTAGACCAGGCTGGCCTCAAACTCAGAAATCCACCTGCCTCTGCCTCCCAAGTGCTGGAACTAAAGGCGTGTGCCACCACCTCCCGGCTTATTTGTTTATTTTTATTTCATTTTAATTGGGATTTACTTAGTGGCCAGAAGAAATTGTCGGATACCCTTGACTCGGGAGTTCTATGTGTTAGTTATCTGCCATGTGCTAGGAATTGAACCCTGCTCTTCTGGAAAAAACAACCTGTGTTTGCAACTCCTGAGTCAGCACTCCAGCTCTAAATCTATTTTATTTTATGTGCATGAGTGTTTTGCCTGCATGGCTTTTGTTTCTTGTTTGTTTGTTTGTTTGGGGCAGGGGTTGAGATCTTGTATAGCCCTAGAACTCATTCTGTAAGCCAAGCTGGCCTTGAACTCAGAGATCTGCCTGCTTTCTGCCTCCCCAGTGAGTGCTGGGATCAAAGGCATGTGCTGCCACCCCTCAGCTTGCCCCTGGGTTTGTATGCGTATCACATGTATATCTACAGATGCTTGTGAGCCACCCATGTGGGTGCTGAGAGCCAAACCCAGGTCCTCAGCAAGTGCTTTTTTTTTTTTTTGTACCACTGAGCCATCTCTCCAGTCCAAAAGTTTTCCTTTCTAGGGAACTGGACTAGATTCAAGAGCCCAGATGGCTGTAGAATAAAGTGACTGTCAACCCTGTGAGAGGTCACCCAGAAGTTAGTTCTAAAGAAAGGGGATATTTTGAAAAGGGTACCACCAGGTCTGACTTCATGGCTGGGCCAGCCCCACGTGTGCAGGGACGGGGGGGGGGGGGTTCAAACCCTGGTAGAGGTGGGAGGTGGATTTCCAAAACGCTGCTCTCATTCTTGGCCAGTTCCTTATTCTCTGCTTTCTCTGTCACTCACTCACTGCTCAGCTGAGCTGGAAGCTAGAGAGGTGTATCTGGTGCTGAGCTGGAAAGAGAAGGGGTTTGGTAGTCTCACAGGTCTCAAGTCCAGCAAGACTCATTCCTGTGCCAAAGCCAGAGTCAGTGGCTTCTCGGTCAGGCTTCTCAGTCTTTCCAGGATCCCAGCGACTTGGTCGTTTTTGTTTTGTTAGGTTTGCTAACTCCTGTTTGCCTGTAGTTCCTGGTGGCTGAAAAACAAGCAAAGCAAGACTTAAGCAAAGGAAGGGATGTATGCTCTCTTCAGAGAGGAAGAGAGCTGAAGAGGCTGCGGAGAGAGGACCCCACCTCTCTCCCAACCTGGGTCCTGTCCCTAGTGTCTCCTCCCTCCCTCCCACACCCCACACTCAGTTCTCAACCTGCTTCCTTTACACACCCCCACCCTCATGCGGGGGTTCTCAAATCCCCTTACATCCCTTGGGAGTCTGGCCCAAGGCCTCCAGTCCTGGACAACTTGGTCTGAGCCCAGGTCCCTCTTCTTAATGAGTATTCATTCTGGGATGCGCTCTGGTCTTTAAGGGTCAGAGGTGGCTGCTTTATTTACTCACAGCCCTGCTCTCTGTGGGCCGGCCCTTTCATCATTTTTATAATGGAAACCGCCCGATGGCCACAGGCGCCCTGGGAGACCACCCCTCCGCCTCCCCCCCTCCCAGCCCCAGACACAGCACTTGTAGCCCTCCAATAAGGGCTCGGATTTCTCAACAAAGTACAGCTTTGCTCTCAAGACAGCGTTCAGCTGTTGATTTTATCACTTTCTGCTGTCTGTCCAGAGCCAGGGAATCTGGGAGTGCCAACTTGCGAAAAGAGCAACGCATGTGTGTGAGAAGTGGGGCGGCCCAGTGCAGAAAGAAGGCTGGGAACACGGCGTGAAAGTGGGCATTCAGGGACGGAAATGGAAGGGGGAGTGATGTGTCTCTGTGTGTGAGAAGCTACATATGTGTGCATAAACACGAGTGCATAAACACGAGTGCAGGATGCAAGTGTTTGCACACACAAACACACATATTGCATAATAGGCATACATTACGTGTATACCTGTAGGTGTGAAAACCACTCAGCATATGAGGCTGTGCTCATAAGTGTATGGGTAGCTACACATGTATGGTGTGGACTGTGTGCATGGAGTGAGTAGGCCTGTATGTTTGAGAACCTGAGTGTGTTACGTAAGCCTGTGTGTAAGCAGTGTAAGTAAGCGTACTTGTGAAAGGGCTGTATGTACTAGACCTTCTGGGCTATGTGTTTTGGGGTTTGTTTTTCTGTTTGGTTTCTGGCTTTTGTATCTGCAGTGCACTGGGTGTGAATGTTTGTGACTGTGAATTTCTTGTTGTATGAATATTGTTTAAGTTTAAATGACACAAATTGATTTCAGAGCTCCAGATGAGTCAGAGAAGCTAGGCACGAAGGTTTTTCACTTACACAAGTATTCAAATGGGCAGAAGTAACCTACAAGGTGACAAGTTAGAATAGGGTGGCTCTGAGGCTGCCATTGTGTCCAGGAGGGAAGTGAAGTTTCTGGGATGCCAATAACGAGCTGCTTTTATGTGTTTACAATAGTATGTCTGTACAGGTCAGTTTGTGTCAACTCCACACAAACTAGAGTCGCCTGGGAAAAGGGAACCTCCTATAACTTTCCAGCTGAATGAAACCCTTTCCTCAGCCGGGCAGTGTGCCGTGCACACCTTTAATCCCAGTGCTTGGAAGGCAGAGGCAGGCAGATGTCTGTAAATTCAAGGCCAGCCTGATCTACACAGTGAGTTCCAGGATGCCAGGTCTACACAGAGAAATGCTGTCTCAAAAACAAACAAAAAGAGTTCTCTTCCCATGCCAGTGTTTTAACACAGTGATAGAGAAACACTGACAACACCTTCTATGGAAAGCTTCACTGAGCTTTATACCCGCACACGTACAGTTTACATACTGTCAAACGTTGTTATTCAATAAAGTGTTTATCCACCAATTAGAACAATAAGGGGCAAGCAAACTAAGCCTGCACCCATCTAAGATTGTGAGAAGACATTTGCCTGACATTGGCCACTTAGTTGGAATTCAGAATCTCTGATCCCTGCAGTCCTCAGAGACTGTCTATGCACAAAGGTAGTTTGCACCTGCAAATAGGAAGGGCTTATTCCCCATCTCCTGCCTAGTGTGTGTGTGGGGGGGCGGTGCACAGGAGGGGATACCTGCTTCTCAGGTTAGCCTTGACTGGGGACTGGGCCCGAGTCCCTCCCCCAAGTCAGGGCCCTTCCCACCTTCCAAACCCACTCCACCTGCTTGGCAGCTCAGCCTCTCTCAAAGGCGCCTCCGGAGGCTGGGAGGATGGAAATGACTATACCATCAGAATCAGACAGCAATGCTGGGTGTGGGGTGGATGAGGTCACACAGGTACTTCTGGAGAGTGTTGGGAAATTGACTGATCCTTCTTGATGGCCTTAGCTTGAAGAGCCCTGTTCCTTTCCGTAGCTTGAATTCTAACAATGAACTATTTCTCTTGTTCCACATTCCCACACACATCGGTGGGTGGCTCCCTCTTGGCTCAGCAGGCCTTTTATAATGGTGACCTAAGGGAACTAGGAAGGTACTTCCATTCCCAAGAGGGTCTTAGATGCCTAGGGAGGAGGAGACCTCATGTGAATCTCTTCGTCTTGCCCAAGGCTCCCAGCGAGGATGGGCTCTAGCTATAGAATCTCCTGCATGACCTGTCTCTTCTTCTAGTAGATGTCGTCAACCAGACCGTAGAGTCCAAACAGATCCATTCAACCACCTCCCAAACCTGGATGGAAGGCAAAAGCTTTTCCAAGGAGGAGAAGCATCAACATGTGTGTGCACAAAGACAAAAATAACCACTGGTTGCACACTCCTGATGTGTCAGGGACCATTCTAAAGAGTTTGACATGACACAGCTCACTCTAACCAACAATGAGTTGGGGCAGGCACAATGAATCCTCATCTCAAAGACAGAAAAAATAAAGCTGGGAAAGGTTAAATAAATTAGTCAAGATCGTGTTTCCAGTGAGAACAGGCTTAGCATTGAAACCTATACAATGTAGCTTCTGGGTCTGCTCTGCACCTATACAATGTAGCTACTGGATCTGCTCTGCACCTAATCAATCTAGCTACTGGATATGCTCTGCACCAGCACCCTGCAATATTTGCATAACCATCCTTCAGGAGATAGAGATACATTTATCCCCTGATGTTTAGGACCGGCTCACATATACAATCATGCATAGACAGACTTCATCACCGAGATGTTAATCAGAACTAGCAATTATACAGTGACTTATTTACAAACCACTTCACACCTAGACACAATGCTGGGAAGGAGTGATTGCTAGGAATTTAACAGATAACAATTAAAGCTACTGTTTGTGGACTCAAACTAGACTCAACTGCTTGGCTGGTAGTTCCTCCCTTTCTTCCTTCCTTCCTTCCTTCCTTCCTTCCTTCCTTCTTCCCTCCCTCCTCCCCTCCCTCTGTCCCTTCCTCCCTCCCTCCCTCCCTTCCTTAGACAAATGTAAAATGTACTTAGCAATAAGAGTAAAGTGGTGGGGCTGGATAAATGGCTCAGTGGTTAAGAGAACTGATTGCTCTTCCAGAGGTCCTGAGTTCAATTCCCAGCAACCACATGGTGGCTCACAACCATCTGTAATGGGATCTGACGCCCTCTTCTGGTGTGTCTGAAAACAACTACAGTGTACTCGTATACATAAAATAAATAAATAATTCTTTAAAAAGAGAGAGAGTAAAGTGGTACAAGAGACAGGGAAGTGAGGAGCAAAGGGCTCCCTTCTTTCTCCTAGGATCTGCTGCTTTTGCTTTGTTTTGGTTTTAATGCTGGGACTGAGCCTGGGGCTGAGCCTGGGTGCACATGTGCAGCCTAAGCTGTACTGCAGGGCTACACCCCCAACCCTGAGAGGTAACTATTGTTAGCCTTTTCTTTGCATATTCTCTCTCCCAGAAGCAATCAAAGCACACAAAATCAAACCACATTAAGATGGTATACATGGCTTCTAATTCTTGTACCAAAGGCTTATTCTCCTCCTGCATTAATTAGGAAACTTCAGGATGGTGATGCTCAGCTAGAGTGCTTGGTTAGTGTACATGAGACCCTGGGTCTGGTTCCCAGCACAACATAAAAGCAGACGTGCCGATGCGTGTATTCAGGAGATACAAGTAGGAGCCTTAGTTACATAGCAGGTTTGAGGCTGTCCTGGGTTCCAAGATATCTCAACAACAAAGACATCTCCTTTTTCCATGTGCTGGCTATCAAACCAGGGCCTCTGAGAAACCTCTTGAAAATGGGATGCCCCTGAAAGTGAGGAAGTTAGGATTCTGACCCAAGCTTTCCTGACCCATGCCTTCCTGCTTCCTATGTCTCCTACTGGCCCCTGCACCCTCCATCCTATGATACTACCATGATGGCCCTACTAAGAGGCCCCATCTCCTCCAGGACTTGACTAATCTGTGCTCTTTAAGATGAGCTGAAGGCTAGGCTGGAGAAGGACATCTCTTTTGGAAGCCCAAGCTTAGAGGAGGACTTGCTAGCCAGAGCCTTCTTGACAGGGGGTAGGGCGAGAGCCTGGAGACTGGTAGAGATTGCCATGGGGTACACATTAGCTAAGGGAAGGGCTCCCACTCTATCCACAGAAGGTGAGGCAGACAGACCCCTGCCAGCCTTCATAATGCCTCCAGGTTAGGGACTTGAGGAAGCAAGGAGCCAGGAAAGTACTATTTCTAGCCAGAGCTCCTGAGGTGAGGAGAGGCTCTGGAAAGTCTCCTGCTGTGACCCTTCCCATGGAAGTTACAGAAGAGTCCCTGAGACCTAGCTTCAACTCCTCTCTTAAGTACATCCTGGGAACAAGATCCAGCCTCTGACAGGGCCAGGGCCTCAGAAGTGATTTGTCAAATCTTAGCCATGAGTAGAGCTGCTGAGATTTTTGTAGACTTTCCCATACTGCTAACCTTAGTGGTGCTGGGGAACTGGGACCCAGGAAGCCCAGGCTGGCCGTAATGGATCTTCTATGTCACAGATCAAGGGTCTAGTTCTTACGCCTCCTTGTCCTCATGGGATCTGTGGAACACATCGTGGGGCAGAGACTACACTATACTGGGACTTGCCTGCCCCAGATCTCAGCAGACCCTCTGGAACAGGATGTCTAGTGAAGTACCTCTTCCTGTCTGGCCAAGAACGGGTTAGGCAGGGATCACGGACGCTGAGGCCAGGACTCTCTGGAAGGAAGAAAGCCAAGAGAAGGCTTATGGGAGGGACTCTTCAGTTTTAGGGTCACGATGACTTGTGAGGCAAGGTAGAACCCTCTGAACTCCTACCTCATCCTCCTCTAAGCACAGCAGAGATGCCAGGTCTCTATTCTCTCTAGGATCGTGTCCATCTACCTTAAACTAAACTTGTTGCCTTCGAAGTCCCTCAGCTCCAATCACAGCACAGAGTGTCCCACTGTGGGGCAGTCCATCTCTCTCTTTTGATTACCCCGCTAGGCTTCTGATGGACAATTGTTGAATACAACACTTTGCTGCTCTGAGCTTGGATCTCTCTCTGGATGAGTTGGCTCATTCATAGAAAGTGAAAGTTGGGAACTACAGAAATCTGAGCTGGGCATGTGGGTGTGTCCTGGGTGGGCATTGTCCTTGATGATGGGGGAGGACCACTTTTTAGGGTATGTGGGTAGGGATCCTTGATCCACAAGAGGAGGTAACCAGATGGAGAATGTGGCTTAGTGATAGAGCATTTGCCTAGCATGTGCAAGGCCATAGATTTCACCCCCAGAATAAGTGAATCAATGAATAATAAGGGAGGGTATATTTGTTTATTATATATACATATGTGCCTGTTCATAAACACATATGCTGTGTGTGTGTGTGTGTGTGTGTGTGTGCACAGCAACAGCTAACTGATCTTTCCCTGTTGGGTGGGGGAAGGGCCTTGAAGCCAGTCACTCATTAGGAGGTACTTAATGGCCCAAATGGCCATGTCAGCAAAGACTGAGCTCAGATGAGCTTCCTCGGGAAAGGGAAGGGGAGTCATGTGAGATACACAGAGGCAAGGAGAATAGGAGAGCCAGAGCGGAAAATGAAGCTCTGTGAGGAGAAACTGTAAGGACTGCAACATCTTGAATCTGTTTCCATTAAGGAATAGTCCTAGCTGTGAAAGTAATAAGGGCCTGATCCAAGGAAGCCGAGCGTGGAAAACTGGTAGAGAGGAGCTGAAGCTCCAGTGTGTTCTTGTGCCCACGGACACAAGTCTGCTACTCTGCATGCCTAGGACCACACTACCCAGACTTAGACACACAGACTGCAGGCATATCTATGCTCAGCATGGGTCAGGCATGTGCTTGCCCAGAGGCACATCATGCAACAGCCATCCTAGCACACAGAAGTGTGGACACAGGTCTGCACACAGGCACCCGAGATTACTGGCTTTGTATTAGGTGTAAGAGAGACAAAAATGAAGAGGGCCCAGTGTCTTGGTTAGGGATTTACTGTTGTGAACAGACACCATGACCAAGGCAAATCTTATAAAGGGCAACATATATTTGGGGCTGGCTTACAAGTTCAGAGGTCCAGTCCATTATCATCAAGGCAGGAGCATGGCAGCATCCAGGCAGGCATGGTGCACACAGAGCTGGGAGTTCTACAACTTCATCTGAAGGCTGCTAGTGGAAGAATGGCTTCCAGGTAGCTAGGATGAAGGTCTTATAGCCTGCACCCACAGTGACACACCTACTCCAACAGGGCTACACCTTCTAATAGTGCCACTCCCTGGGCCAAGCATATACAAACCATCACACCCAGTTTCTGTCTCTGTACCCTCAATGGGTTCACATTTTTGTTGGAGATGAGGATGAGCTGAGGATAAAAAGATCCATATAATGGGACATATGGTATATAAAAAAGATTGGTCATGTATGCATGGCCTCTCCGGCTCCTCTAGGGAAATTGCCTCTCACTCACCTTGCCTAGGATTATCTTCATACTGAGGGGTGGGAACCAGGAGTCAAGGCTAGTGTGTTGCACAGACCACCGCCCAGCGAGTCCCCTCAATCACTCCTATGCCACAGTACGTTTCTATCATCTCACTAACACCTGCCAGGGCTTACAAATGCTCTCACTCTAAATGAGGGAAGCTTAGGCCTCGCTATTAACAAATCAACTGTCATTTTGGATGACTGTGTGCAGTCATGTGTCCACACTTCTACGTGCAAGGACTGATGTTGCGGGTGTGCCTCTGGGCAAGCACATGCATGACACATGTTGAGCATGACACATGCAGTCTGTGGATACAGTGCATGACACATGCACTGTATCCGGACAGTGTAGTCATAAGCATGCAGAATAGCCTGCACATGTAGAGGAGAACCTTCGAACATTACATTACTTTGACCTCATACTATTCATAAAGTAGATTCTGGAAGAAATAAACAGATGACTCTAAAAATAGTAGAAGAAAATATAAGTTAAAGTTAACTAAGTCAGATTAGAGAAGACTCTTTTAAACTAAGATGGGAACCATAGATGCCTAAAAGGGAAACAAGGAGAACTTACATATACACTTAAAACTGTCATGCCTTGAAAGATCGGGAGTGACATTGACAGATATAGCAACTAAAATGTAACAAATATCCGTTTCCAGCACACTAATAAGATTTTAAACTGGGTATGATGGTTCCCAACCATAACCCCAGGAGCTGGGAGGCTGAGGCCAGATTCTAAATTCAAGGCCAGCTTAAACTACAGATCAAGTCCCTGTCTCAATAAATGTGGCTCGGTGATAGTATGAGGCCTTGATTCAGCTCAGGACACCTTCCCCCACTAAATTATAAATACCATCAAACAATGGGCACATTTATGAACAGGTTATTTATAGAAAGAGAAGTACAAAATGCCCAATGGACTTAAAGACAAAACCCTCTTCATAAGGGAAATATAACCAGAGATGTTAATAAAAAACAACTCAGGTTTGTTCTGGATCCTGGGATTAAAAGTGTGTGCCACCACCACCTGGCTTGTCTGTACTTCTTTTTGTTTCATTTCTGAGACAGGGTCTCATTATGTAGCCTTAGCTGGTCTGGACCTCAGTCTGTAGATCAGGCTGGTCTTGAATTTACAGAGATCCACCTCCCTCTCCTGAGTGCTGGAATTAAAAACATATACCATCACACCCAGCTCTCTCTCATCTATCTGTCTTGGTTGGTTGTTTGTTTCGTTGGTTGGTTGGTTTTTCAAGACAAGAGTTTCTCTGTTGTAGCCTTGGTTGTCCTGGAACTCTGTCTGTACACTGGGCTGGCCTTGAACTCACAGAGATCCTCCTGCCTCTGCCTCCTGAGTGCTGGGATTAAAGGCAAGCCATCACCATCAGGCATCATCTGTATTTCTTAACAAGGACTCCCGCGTGCCTCATTTCAAAATTTTAAATAATTTTAATAATTGTAAGTATCAAACGAATGAGGCAGTGAGACTTTGCACAGGCAAACACAACACAGTGAATGAATTTTTTTTTCGTTGCAGGAAGAAAAGTTCCTTCTTAGTGGCAATCCTGTTTTGACAAATGTCACACGAACTTTCCTTCCATCCCACTGCTGGAATGTTAAAATCGAGGAGCCAGGGTCTCTGTTTTACAGAGAGAGGCAAGAGAAAATGACTCGGGCACAAGGCAGGGTGTGGACAGATTACAAAGGGCTAATGAAGAGCCAAGTGGGAAGCTGGCTGTAGTCACACTTGGCTTGTTTATTTGTCAGCTCAGGGACAAATCTCAGACCCAGGGGCTCCCGGCTATAACTACAGCTCCTGGCCTTGCTTTCAGCAGTTCGTGACAGCTATTGAATGACTGTAAATCCAACCAATCAAACCCTGCCTTGTTCATCTCTTCCCTTGTTCTTTAAGTCTCATGAGACATAGATTCTGATGCCACGCCCATGTCACAGATGAGGACGCTGAGGCTCCAAGAGATCAAGAGTTGTGATAAAATTCACTCAGATGATGACAGGCAGAGTAAGGCTCAAACCCCAGCCTATTTGACCCTCCATGCTTAACTCCACCGCAGCAGAACCCCTCAGGGTTTCCGACTACCCCCCCCCCCCGAACCCTGCTTCAGATTTTCTGGCCACAGCCTGACAAAGCCAGTGATGTTGTCTCAGGTCCAGGACTTAATAAAGACCTTGAATCCACAGTGAAAATTGTGAGAGGCACAGTAGTAAATCAGTAAAGCAGTGGCAAAATAACCCCCCCCCCAAAATGTACCCTCTGCTGTCATATAAACCAGGGATGCTCCAATCCCATCTCCTAATGCCGTGAGTGACATGGGCGAGTTGTCTAGCATCTCTGCCTCTGTGTCTTCCTTTATAAAACAGGAATGGCAGGAGGGTCTTCCTCTCCTGGGCAAGGTGGTGAACAGACACTGAGACAGTACAGGTGAAGTCTTTTATGGGTGCCTAACACATGACTAGCTCTCAATGGACACTGAACCTGGGGCTGGTCAATCCAGATGATGGTGGCCCCTGGGCTTGGTCATCTTCATTGCTGAACCCTCGCCTCATGGAAGGAGGTATAGTTAAAAGAAGGGATGGATCTGTCGGGAGTCTCTGGAGGACCAAAAGGATTAGAGGGTGCTGAACCAGCAGCCAGGGCAATCAGACAGATCCCAAGGAAAACAGGCCAAGTGTCCTTGGAGTGGATGGCTAGAGAGGAAGTCAGAACTCATGTAGGAAGGTCAAGGGTAGGATGGGCCAGTGTGCCGAGCAGAAATCCAGGAGACGTGTAGAGGTCTGGGAAGGGTACTCAGGGGTTATCACAAGCAAGTGAGGTAGGCCCAAGGACAAGATGTTTTTCAAACTCATCGAGTCCTACATCCTATCCTGGTTTAGACAGCAGCCACAGAAGGAGAGGACTGGTGACGGTCAGAAGACTGAGTCCCTGAAGCAGTCTCTGTTTTCGTGGCTGTTGGCAGGGAATCACTCCAGAGGCAGGACAGGACCCTTTAAGACAGCAGCTCTCAACCTGCGGAGACCACTTGGGGGCTGCATATCAGATAACCTGCTGATCAGATATTTACATTACGATCCCATAACAGTAGCAAAATTACAAGTACAAGGTAGCAACAAAATACTGTTATGGTTGAGGGGTCACCACAGCATGAGGAACTGTATTTAAGGATCTCAGTATTAGGAAGGCGCAGAACCACTTGCTCTAAGACATCGGCTCCAGTGGGCTGCAGAGATGGCTCAGTGGTTAAGGCACCAGCTCCATAGCACATTCCAGACAGCTGCTTCCTGCTGAGTCCTGACACCTAATCCCACAGGAGCCTATGGTCAAACATGAGGGAAGGGTGCAGCACCCCCTTTCTACCAGTAAGGCAGCATCAGCTAACTGGGAGTCATATGGAAAGCCCCCTTGACTCTCCACTTCCACCCACACCCCAGGATTACTAATTTCCCTGTCCTGCTTCTTTAGCTTGGCCACAGCCTCCTGGCTAGTGTCTGATCTCTCTATCCATTCCTCACATCCATTCCCCTCATAACCACTGAGTAATCTTTCTAAAATATTCATCTGGAATCCTTTAGTGGCTTCTTGAGGACAAGCTCTTTGCCATGGCTTATCTGGCAGCTGTTTTCCCCATATAATCTCTCATTATTTCTATCTCATTTACACCCTGACTGAATCAAACATCTTACAGTCTTAGGCTTCTGTCTTAGAACTCCTGAACTGGTTTGTGTGTGTGTGCTCTCGAATGATGTATGTTTGTGTGGTACATCTCCAGTGTTCCCTGATGATTGGAATCATCTGGGCTATTTATTGAAAATGAAAAGTCCATGGGGCTGGAGAGATGGCTCAGAGGTTAAGAGCACTGACTGCTCTCCCAGAGGTCCTGAGTTCAATTCCCAGCAACTACTACATGGTGGCTCACAACCATCTGCAATAGGGGTCCTATGTACTCTTTTAGTGTGTGTCTAAAGACAGCTGCAGTGTACTCATATAAATAAAAAATAAATAAATCTTTAAAAAAAAAAAGAAAGAAAGAAAATGAAAATTCCTGAGGCTGAGAAAATGGCTTAGCCAGTAAAGTTCTTGCCTTACAAGTGTGACTTCAGATCCCCAGATGGCACATAAGAAGCAGGTGTGTTAGGGTAGAAGGAGAAGGATTCCCCGGAAGCTTGCTGGCCTCCAACTCAGACTATATCAAATGAGAGACAAAAGGTGGTATTGTGCCTGAGGAATGACATCAGAGGTTGTCTTCTGATTCCACATGCACAATGTGCATGGGCAAAGCTGCATCCTCATGTGCATCCATACATATATGCACACACACACACACACACACACACACACACACACACACACACACACACGAATAAAAATTGCAAGCATCTGAGACCTATATTAGACCTATTCAGAGGAGGGGCATTTAACAAGCATCCCAGGTCATTATCTCTCTAAGAAAGTTTGGGAAACCCAAGCAGTGCTTCCCTAACTTGGCTGCACAGGGAACCTTCAGGAACTTTAGACTTATTCTTAGATCACAGCCCAGGATATGTTCTCAGCAGGGGATGTTTTCAGCCTTCCGGGGACGTGGGGAGGTTCCAGTTGAAGGGCAGCAGAACTAAGACCTACTGCATGAAGGATATTGTTTCAGAACACAGTGCACAATTAGTGGAACCAGACCATCCAAGAACCTCAGAGGAGCTGCAGGAGGCAGTGAGGTAGGGCCTGAAACTTGCTATCTTGGGGAATGGGCTACTCTGCCCCTTGGCCTCCACTCTGGATCAAGATCACCCACGGAGGTGAAGCAAGCAGGTACAGTGGCTACCCTGCTCACTCTCCCTGCCCCCAGCTGGTCACTCTGAGCCTGGAACTCCAAGCTTTGTTGCATGAGCTGTAGTTCTAGAGTACCACTCCATCCCAGCACTTGGTGGAGACACCATGGTGACATGGTAGGGAAAAGAGGCAACAGAGGCCAAGAGTACATTGGCCTTCTTGGGGACAGAGATTGGACACTTTGTTGTTGAGGGTGGGCCTGTCGCTACATATAGTGATGCTAAACATTGGCCCTGGTTGCCTCAGGGTTGAGGATCCTCATGTACACCAAGTGATGCTATATGACCTGGCTCCTTAGTTTAAAACCATTGTTGAATAAAGATGCCGACAGCCTATAGCTGGGCAGAAGAGAGATAGGTGGGGTTTCAAATGGGTTCTGAAGAGGATCACAAGGGAGAAGAGAAGGGGGAGAGAAGAGAAGATGCCATGGGTTAGGTGAGTCATGAAAACATGGCCATGGGGGCTGGCCAATTAAAGTTAATAGCAGCTCAGATGGAACATGGCAAGGTTGTTAATAGGGAAGAAGACACTAGTGGCTTAGAGGGTTGATATCTACCCAGCTTCAGTACCGTCTAAGGCTTATCATAAATATAAAGGTTGTGTGTCTTTTATCTGGGAACTGAATGACCAAAGGCAGGATGTAAACCCCTGACTGAGATTAAATAATTACTACAACACATAGCACTGACTGCTCTTCTGAAGGTCCTGAGTTCGGATCCCAGCAACCACATGGTGGCTCACAACCACCCATAATGAGATCTGACACCCTCTTCTGGTGCTTCTGAAGACAGCTAAAGTGAATTACGCTGGAGCAAGCGGGGCCAGAGCGAGGGGGCCAGCAGAGGTCCTGAGTTCAATTTCCAGCAGCCACACACATGATGGCTCATGGCCATCTGTACAGCTACAGTGTACTCACACACATAAAATAAATAAAATAAATCTTTTTTTAAAAAAGTGTTTCCCAGGACATATCTGTGCTTAGCCCTTAGTACCACTCTGGGAGGAATATCCTCCATATTTGTTGCATGGCTTCTAGACCTTCTGAGGTTTTCCCACTAAGACACACTGAGAGCAATCGCCCATTGCAGTCTTGCATGGCACACTTGTTTTCACACTCACAGCCGAGCACCCTCAGTTACACTACTAAGCCCTTGTGTCCCACACAATCACACCAGTGCATCTGCTTGGCCATCCTACTTTTTCTTCCTTTTTTCTAGATAATTTATTTCTATTTTATGTGCATTGGTGTTTTGCCTGCATGTCTGTGTCTGGGTGAGGGTCTTGGATTCCTTGGAACTGTAGTTACAGGTAGGTATGGGCTGCTGTGTGGGTGCTGGGAATTGAACCCAGGTCCCCTGGAAGAGTAGCAGCCAGTGTGCTTAACCACGGAGCCATCTCTCCTGCCCTGTAACCTTATTTTTCAATGAGCCACTCTTCTACACGCTCACTGGTGTACATGGTCAACTCAGGGGCATATATCTACTCACAGTTGTGACAAACACCATCTCTCACGTGCACCACTACATCTACATTTGCTCTAGTGAGCTCCTGGTGTTTGTTTCCCCCCACTTCCCAGAGGCCATGTTCCCTGCCTCACCTCACTGGTGGCACACGCACATGTGTGTGTGTGTGTGTGTGTGTGTGTGTGCGTTACCTGTGCGTGCTAAGACACAGGTCAATAGCAATTATCTTCCTCAATCACCCTCTGCCTTATATTTTGAGGTAGAGTCTGTCAGTGAATCCGGAGTTCATCAATTTGATCAGGCTAGCTAGGCAGCGAGGACCAGGGATCAACATCTGCTGCCATAGATGGCATCCAATGTGAGTGCTGTGAATCCAAACTCAGGTTCCCATGCCTGCACAGGTTACCCACTGAGCCATCTCCCCAGTGCCAATTATTGTTCAAGATGTTCCCAGGTGTGTCCTGTGGGACAGATAGGCCAATGAGCAATCTGGCTCAGCAGGCCTTTCCAGGATAGAGAGGAAAGCCTAGGGTGGGGTAAATGTTAGTGCTGGATGAGAATTAGAGAGCAGTGGTAAGCAGAGGGGTGGGGGTCTCCCAGCTGGGATACAGCACAGCTAGGGAGTACTAAGCAAGAATCCCTGGTGTCCAGTCACAATTTCCAATGGAGTCAGAGTCTCTTCATGATTCCTGGATGCCAGCTAAACCTAGCCTCAGAAACCATAGGAAGGCCCTGCGTGGTGGCACGCAGCTTTAACCCCGGTTCTCAGGAGACAGAGGCAAGCAGATCTCTGTGAGTTCAAGGTCCAGTCTGGTCTACAGGGTGATTTCTGGACCAGCCAGAGGTACATAATGAGACCCAGTCTCAAAAGAAACAAAAAAGGAAAAGGGGTAAAAGAGAAAGAGAGAGAGAAAGAGAGAGAGAGAGAGAGAGAGAGAGAGAGAACATGGGATGCACACATCAAAGACCCCCCCCCCAATTCTCCTTGTCACCAACTGGTAGTCCCAGTGGCTCTATCCCTGCTTCCCATTGCTGCCTGGGAGTTTCCTGGTACATTCCAGAGAGCTTGGGAGCAAATCAAGATTTTTCTCCCTGTATACATGAGGTCATTTTCCATTCATTGACCTACCACTGGGAAACAGGCACAGTGCTGAAGGACCACAGTCCACACAAGCACTAGGCCAGCGGAGGAGCCTAGAGCTCTCCCATAATGAGGATGGACTTCCCCCCATGACAGACCTGTGGGTCCACCCAACTGTGGATATTCACTAGCCAAAGGGAGGAGCATGGCAGGGAGTAAGGGGATATCGAGGTAAGGGTGTATTCATAGGGCCCGCAAGCATCCATAGCTCTGGGCTCCAGACTATGTCCCCAGGGAGCTGTAGAGCTCTGAACAGAGCTGAGGCAAAGTGGGGAAGGGTGCTTCCTCACTCTTCTTTCCACAGACACAGACTATAGTCTGAGGATGGGTAAATGGTCTCTACGGGCTGCCCTGGGTTCAGGAGTCAAACTTTTTGTTCTCTAGAAGTGAGGCCAGCTTTTTCTAAGTCACCACACTCCCAAGCTTCTGTCCGATGAGGCCACGGGGACACTGGAAATGGCAAAGGAATCCCTGAGACCACTATCCCTGCTGTGGGCTAGCCAAGGAGACCAATTACCCACGAGCCTCTAATCCCTAGGGCCCCATCGCTAGGAACAGCTCTCATCACTTCCAAGCCCAAGCGGATCCCCCTTTATCAGGGCTCCTGGCACCAGCCTGTCTGAGCCTCCCCCACCTCTGACGCTCAGGCCGTTTGTTTTGGTATCTGTGGTGGCTGTGGCCAGAGAATAATTGGGGCTGAAATACACACTCGGACCCCCTGACGGATAAACAAGTTGGCCTGGGGCATCCTTGAAGCAAATGTGAAGAAAGACATGAAGACAGCGGGGCTAGGCAGACAGACAAGCTGGTATGAAAGGCCAGAGGCTGGCAGAGAAGGAGGGACCCTGATGAAAGGCCAGGAAGGTGCCCAGGCCCAGAGCAGCCACTGTGGGAGGTCAAGGTTCAAAAGCCCCCAGTCACAGCTCTGGGCTTCCCTCTGCAAGCTACAGTAGGTGAGGAAGGCTTTGCCTGGTCCTATGGTCCTTTGTGCTTTGGTTCTCAAACTCACTTACTTCCCCTAGATCCCAAACCCACAGTCTCAAACTTAATAGTTTTGAAGCATACATAGAAATCATATCTGGAGAATTGTTGGTCTTCATTGAAGGGATGATTCAATTTGATCTTAGCTTCAAGGAGCCCGAGAGCTGGAGAAAGCATCCCGATTGGACTGGGTTCTTCAAGACCCCCCAAAGCCCTGCTAGGAGTCAAGGGAATGTCCCTTAACTCGGTTAGTCTACTCAGACAGCTTGGGGAAGAGCACAGAAATCGGGAATGTAGGCAAGTATGGCCAACAGTTTGTAAAGTTCAGATGTTTGACCCAGACCGAGGCAGCTGGGGCTGTAGGAAGCTTCCTGGCTTCTTCAGAGCCAGCGACATACTCCAAGGTCCCAGTATTTTAATGACCAGAGTCTTGCACCTTGGTGGGGAAGCAAGCTTTTGCTAGGTAGCCATGCAATGCTCTCTCTATGCACCACCTAATTGTAGTGCCATTCATAGCCCTGTTGGAAGAGAGAAGATCACACCATCCAAGTGTATCTAGGAGATGAAGGGCTGGAGAAACGTCAGGCTTTGGGCCCTCTGGCAATCTCAGGTTAAAACAAGCCTCCTGAATCCAATGGGGCTTTGAGGATCTTTGGGGAACTCACCACTCTCAAATCAGGGAGGGGACGAAGGAATGAGCCATTGGGATCTGGCTGGATACGGATAGGTTATGCTACCTTCTATAAGACAACTGACGCTCCAGATGCTAAGCTATGGGCTTTAGAGGGCTCCACTGACCACCACACTAATTCACATGGTGGCTGCCTCCAGGGGTTTCCGGAACCAATGGAACTGAGCCTGAGACGAGCCCTGGCAAACTGGCTGGATGCTCTACAGGAGAGTTAGGCTGGGAGGAGTGACTCCTTGGTCCCACTATCTACATAGACTTTCTGTCCCCAGATCTTCTGAGATGGTCCCGTTGGGTGAGGACACTATACATGTCTCGATGTGTGAGGCCCGTTTTGTCCTCTGGTCCCACTGAAGCAGCTGAGACCCCGTTGCTTCAGTAAGACCCCCATCTCCACCAGCTTCCCATTTCCCTAACACCCCCCACCCCCATGGAGCTGACCTCTTCAGACATGGTTCCTACCCAGCTCCTCCTCTAAGTCTTCTGCCAGTGTCTTGGGTTTTAGGACTGCCATCTGGTGGACATTGCCATAACTACTGCCACCATCTTCTGAGGCCTTCATGGCTAACTTAGCCAGAGACAACAATCAATATCCTTGGGCAGGGCATTGGCATTGGACAGGAGCTACGTGTGTGCAGGTTTCCCAACCGCACTAGCAGGCTCATATCCTGTTTCCAGGATACCGAACACTCAGGAGCTAGTTTTGATTGGCAGGTGGAGGGCAGGAACCTGCAGAAAAAGGCTCCCCTTGCTCTATTTGCCAAAGCATTAGAAAACCACCCAGAGCCACCCAGAAGCACACCCTCTGTTCTGCCGGTACTCCTTGTCCACAGCTGGAGGGTACTAGAAGCGTAGCCCCCATTTCCTGGAGCTGCTGAGAACTCCTGTAAGTGCCCCTGGGCAGATGGAAGCTCTTGAATATGAACACACACACACACACACACACACACCATCAGTCATCCCTTGCCTTCTTTCTTTGGCCAATGAGCTTCCACAGATGGGTGGATTGAGAGGCCTCAGGATCAGAGATGGGAGAAGAGAAGTCATCATTGCAGATTTCTCCAAGCAACCCGGCCACAGTGAATAATTTATGTACAAGGTGGAGGAGACAATAAATCAGCCTCAATGATTAACACGAGCTGTTTTACGTGTGAGAAAGATCTACGGCAGGAGGCTGCCAGGTTGCTGGTGATTAATGCAGCTGTTTGCATTTGCTTCTGGGCCTTTATATTCAATTATGGACTTGGAGTGTGTGTGGGGTCCTCTCTGTGGCACAGGCATGGCCAGAAGGGTAAGGAGGGAACGTTAGATGCCTGCGATCAAAAGTGAGGTGACCACAGGGAGCAGCCTGGTCCTGGGTGGAGGGTGCCTTGACCATGAGAGGTTAAACTGCTGGGGTGAGTGAATAGCAGTTGACTAGTTGTGTAATGGGGGGGGGGGGTCATTTGATTCCTATTGTTAGCATTCTGTCTAAGCTCTGCCCCATGGTTACCTGGCAACAACCAGGTATGCCTGACACTATAAAAAGGCTGCCTGCCGTCCCACACCCCCACCCCCTCAGCCTTTTGCTCTCTTGTTCTCCCCATTCCCTTCCCCCCCCCTCCATGTGCTCATGGCCGACCTCTACTCCTCTACTTCTCTACTCTCTCTCTGCCTCTACTACCCTCTTAACTCCCCTCCCCATGCCCTGAATAAACTCTATTCTATACTATACCTTGTGGCTGGGCCCTCAGGGGGAAGGGATGCTTCGGCATGGGCCTGCCTAGGCACCCTGTTCCGTTCCCCCATACCTCACCACACCTCCATAAAATATATCCCCTTCTTTTTATCTTTTTATAAACACATCACCGATGGTCACTTGTAAATGTTAGTCAAGGCTGTGCCTAGGGAAGGGAACACAGGAACAGAAGTCATTGTTAGGAATATGGCTCTTCCACCATTAATGAAGGGGTTTCCGAGCTCCCCCTCCACCACCCTCCCATCCCCTACCCCACCTCCATGGCTAGAAGTGAAATAGCTTTAGGCAGTCAGCATGGAGCCTGAGGGCTAACCCAATGCTGGGAAACATTCTTGTAGGCAGCACAGCTAAGGAGACTGGTCCTGTCTCCACACCCCGGGGAGGGATGGCAGCTTGGGCAGGCTGGGGAAGGAGGTTCTCCCTGTTTTCCTCCCAGCTGACCCAGGAAGCTCTGGGAGGCCACCTTCCCAAATTCCCACACTGCAGCCTCTGGGTCTTCAGCCAGCTCCAGCTGGCCCCCATCAGTGCCCTGGTTCCAAAGATGAATGGTGGCTTTGAGGTTAAGTGAATTCTCCCTGCCCCTCCTTGTCCTGGCTCCCATCAGCTTCTTCTTCCTCCTCTCCCTCCTCTTTGGTGACCTCTGGGCAGTGTGGCCTTGTCTCCCCTCAACATCCAGGGTTGTAAAGAGGCCCAGTGTGGATATGGGAATTCTTATGGGAACTGGGCTTACAGCTGGGCTCAGGGGAACCTGAGGGGTCCAGGTTGGATTGCTTAGAGACAGCCCTAGAGCCTGCTCTGAGCTACTATGAGGGCAAACCAGTGTTTTAGCCTGACGGGCTTAAAAGGCTGGGGGTTGGGGGGTGGGGCGCCATCTCTCCCAAGACTATCTTGTGTATCCAAAAGAACTGTGAAGCCAGTTCTAAGTTCCAATAGTGTGCCTGCCTGGGTTAATGTGACCGTATATCGCTGACCTGTATCATGGACATACCTGAGGCTGTTCTCAGCTCCGTGGCCTGATTAACCCAGCCTTCTTTACAACACTCAATCTCTAATCCCCTGCTTGGTTGGCTCATCCCCTGGACTCTTTGGGCTCCATTAATGAGCCCTGGCCACCCCGAGACAAGTCCCAAATTAACCCTACTGCTGACCCTGACATGGACACCTGTAATTAGGCCATGAGCCGCTGCACACGGAAGCCCTGGGGGCTCAATGGGGTATGGGTGAGGCTTGGCTGGAACAGAGGCCTAATGCCCAGGAATGCTCTAAAAGCTATGCCTGGCTCCAGGGCAGCCACTCGGCTCACCTCTAATTCCTCACAAAGCCTTCAGACAGGCTACAGGGGGATTACCCCAGGGGCCCTGGAAGTGTGTTGTGCAGGTCTCTGGGCAGGCCCACCCTGCCAGTCCTGAGGTGGGAGGCCTTAGGCAGCAAAAAGATGGCCCCCACCTCCTTTGCGCAGAAAGATGACCCCCCACCCCCTTTGTGCAGGGCCCGGCAGCTGGCCGCAGGATCCTCAGAACCTCAGAGCCCACGCCTTGAAATGGCAGCGCCAAGCCCAGGCTAGCGGCACATCCGCTCCCCAACAGACAACGGGCTCCTCCCCGCTTCCCTCCCCTCCTCCAACTTGTTTTGTTTGCTTTGCTCAGCGCGTCCCAGTAGCTCTGTCCGCATTAACCCTTGACCCCCAACTGTAACTCTCCCTCCCTTCTGACAACTTTGTTTACCCGGTGGCTTTCTCTGATGCATTTCTCTCCTGTCCCTCACTCTCCCACCCCTACTCCCCCATCCTCCGGGTTTGTTCTTGCCAGTGTGCTTTTCTTGATACTCCAGCAACCTCCGGAGCTAGAGTAAATTGGCTCATGATCTCTGTCTCTCACACTACAGGTTGAAACCAGGGCCTCAAACATGCTAAGCATATGTCCTACCATTGAGCCATACACCCAACTCCTGTAGACCAGGCTGGTCTCAAACTCTAGAGAGCCAACGCCTCTGCCTACCAAGTGCTGAAACTAAACCTGTGCACCACCATGCCTGGCTCACATTTTGAACCAAAAAGTGCATTTCTAGGAACTCGTGTATATATTTATTGCCCCGTGGTAAGGGCTGAGGGCTGGAAACAACCTTGGAGTGCAGCTATGGAACAGATCGGACAAAACAGCCTCAGACAGAACACTGCAGTCATTTAAGAGAACACTGTTCGCCTTTAACCCTTTGCGTGGAAGGCAGAGGCAGGTGGATCTCTATGAGTTCGGAAGCTAACCTGGTGGAGAGAGGGGGGAGGGGATGGGAGGGGGAGGGGGAAGGAGAGGGACAGAGAGACAGAGAGACAGAGCAGCAACAGAATGTTTTTCTACATAGATCTAGCTATGAGGACCTGCAGTGGTTCCTCAAATACCTTGAATAAGATATTTATATTATGATTCATAACAGTAGCAAAATTACAGTTAGAAAGTAAAAACAAAATAAATTTATGGTTGGGAGTCACCTCAACATGAGGAACAGCATTAGGAATGTTGAGGGCCACTGTGCTAGAGCAATGACTTGAAGTTAAGGTCACTTACCACTCTGTAGAGGGCAGAAGGTCAGCGCCTCGGGGGGGTCCTTGTCAGGCAGGCTGTATAGACAGTCCCAGGGAATCTGGCGCCCCCTTCTGCTACCACAGGCTCCTGATGAGTGTGGGGTACATAACCTCATGCAGTCTCATGCATACCCATACAAGTGACTAAATAAAAAAAAAATCTTTTATAAAAAGATATCTAAATAGCAAAGTGTAGATTTAAAAAAAGATACAGAACAGAAGTCAGAATGCCACCTTTTGCGGGTGGAAAGGAACTATGCGAAAAAGCACTCAAATGCCTTTGATTTCTGTTGTTATTGTTGCTTTTTAAAAACATATTACTCCCCCTTCCCCTTACACATATATATAGCAGAGGACTGCCTGGTCTGCCCGGTCTGGCCTCAGCTGGGGATACCTGGGAGGAGCACTCTCTCTGAGGCAATGGGGAGGAGGAATGAGATGAGAAACTGTGTCAGAGGTGAGTGGGAAAGGGGACTGGGAGAGGGGGCAATGGTTGGAATGTAATAAATGAGATAATTTTAAAAATATACTACGTATATGGTGTTTTGTTTGCATGCATGTCTATGAACCATTTGCATGCAGTGCCTATGGAGGTGAGAACAGGGTACCTGTTCTACTGGAACTGGAGTTACAGATGGTTGTGAGCCACCATGTGGAAATTGAAGCCCAGGTTGTCTGGATAAACATCCAGTTCTCTTAACCTCTGTGCCAATTCCTCCAACTGCCCATCCTCCCTCTCTTGTGACAGAGTCTTATATATCCCAAGCTGTCCTCAAATTCAGTCTTTTCTCTATGTAGCCAAAGATTACTTTGGACTCCTGATCTTCCTGGCTCCGTTTCCTGAACACAGGTGTGCGAGCCACCAAGCCTGGCTTACAGGGTGCTGGGAATGGAAGCGGAAGCTTCATGAATGCTAGGCAAGCACTCTACTAACTGAGCTACATCCCCAGCCCTTGAAAGTATCTTTGAGAAAATAAATCCTACCAAATCAAGTAGTGGTGGCCTATGGGAAGAAGAACTGGGGTGGGCGGTAGATGCAAGCTAAGTTTCCAGTTGGTTATATGCCTTTGTACTTTATGAGGTTTGCTTTCAAAAATGAATTTATTATGTATACAAAAATAAACAGACTACACACACCTGTCAACTCAACCATTCAGTTTTCTAGCTCAAAGAAATACACAAATACACAAAAACAGTACAAGAATGATCGGATGTCCAAAAGGGAAAATTCTGGAAGCAACCTATGTAATTCTTCCTAGGTAACTGTTTAAATAAATGTCTGTTCATCTCTACTGTAGAACAGCCAGGATCCAGAAACCCAGTGTGCTATGAGCCTGTAAGATAGCAAGAGGATCCTGAGTTCAAGGCCAGACTGGGCTACATATCAAGATCTTGTCTCAAACAAAAACAAACAATACTGAGTGGCCAAAGACTCGAGGGGGGCTACCGTGCTCCCTAGAAAAGACTACAAAGACAAATTTATAAATCCTATAAAAAGTGCCATCCCATCTGAGGAAGGGAGGACGAAAAACACATTACTCCATGTGCAAGAATATAAATGTATCTCTAAAATAATCTTCAATTCAAGAGCAGGGACTCGCTGGCTGGGAGAGTTTCTGCATATGCTTCTACACGCCCAGCAGGAGGGCGTCTAGTATTCCCCATGTCCTGTGCAACCACAAAGTGAAGTGGAGAAAAGCAGGAGAACAGAGGAGAAGGCTATGGTTCGCTGCCTAATTTTCTCCACCAGGAGTCCTTGCAACCACAGTATCGCTCTCCTGTTATAGAATGGGAAACTGGGGCAGCTCACATGACATCACAAGCCAGAGTCATGTTCTTTCTGTCCTCTGTCTGCAGAGATATTATTTCTTTCCTGTCTTGGGCTTCTTTATGGGAGGAAGTGTCTCGGGCTGGAGTTAATAACTTCCACTCTGGACTTGTGCGGGCAGCACATGTGGGCAGGCACCCTTCCTCCTGTCCACCTTGCCCACTCCAGATAGAAGGTGTGCTGGGGGCCCCAGCCAGAGGTGGCTCTGGGAGCCAACATGGATCCCAGCTCTGACATGGTTGCCAGCTTCCTCAGCACTTGCTCCTCTAACACCTTTCTGCCATCGAGAGCCCTGTGCCCACTCCCCGCTAACACCCCCTCCTCACCACGGAGCACCCCCTTAATTATACTTAATGGCAAAGACCATAAGAGCTTTATTAACTTTATTATGGACCCAATTAGCAGCTAATGCCCCATGACTACTGTCCCCCCCCCCAATAATCCCATTAAACATAATGAAACAGCCTTTCCCCCTTTCCCTGCTGGGCACAAGCCAAGGGGACAGGGAAATCCATCTTGCTGGGCCTGATTCTGCCCCCTCAGGCCCATTGGACACCAGCTCGGGCCTGGAGCTTCCCAGGGACTGAAGCTGGGCATGCTGAAGACAAAGATTAATCAGCAAGTATTTTGGTGCCAGCCACTGCCTACACACACACACACACACACACACACACACACACAGAGAGAGAGAGAGAGAGAGAGAGAGAGAGAGAGAGAGATTGGCTGATATCCAAGTAGCTCCTCTCTCAAAATAGAGACGTGGCACACACTCATTCCCCAAGCGTACAAACGTCCAGCACGCGGATGTTCTTCTTGTCCAAGAGCACCTCAGAGCAGAGAATGTTCAAGTCGAAGGCCTCTGCCTGGGCTTGCCCCTGAGTGTAGGATGGGCGAGCTGGGAAAAGAGAGAGTGTCTCCCCCAAGCCCACACCCTTATGATACCCCAGGCGCTGCCCGATCTTGCTGATCATTACCCACAGTTATACAGCACCCAGGCCTTCCCAGGCCTTCCCATTACCCAAGCCCAAGGAATTTTGTTCCTTTCCCATTTTCAGATGAAGAAACAGTATCACACAAAGATGACCAGTCTTGTGCATGTGCGGGGTGTATATATGTGTTCCTGCGGACATGTGTACCTGTGCACACGCGCCTGTGGAGACCAGAGGTCAGTATTTGGTGTCTTCTGCAACTGCTCTCCATCATATGTTTTGAGACAAAGGCTCGTTTTTGTTTTTTGAGTTTTTTTTGGGGGGGTGGAGTTTCGAGACAGGGTTTCTCTGTGTAGCCTTGACTGTCCTGGAACTCACTCTGTAGACCAGGCTGGCCTCAAACTCAGAAATCCGCCTGCCTCTGCCTCCCAAGTGGTGGGATCAAAGGCGTGTCCCACCACTGCCCGGCTAAGGCTCGTTTTTTTTTTTTAATGTGTATGTGTGTATGCATTTGTATGCATATGGTTCCCATGAGCCTGTGTGGCAGGCAGAGGCTGATGTCGATGTCTTTTTCAAGCGCTCTCTCCACTTGTTTGTTAAACCTAGGCCAAGTCTCCTGATGACCCCAGAGCTCTCTAATTCAACCAGTTATTATCAGACAGCTTGCCCAGGATTCCCAAGACAGGGCCTTTCACTGATCTTGGAGCCCAGCTCCTCGCCGCCCCCCACTCCTAGTTCGGTTCTACTGGCTGGTCAGTGAGCTGCAAGGATCTGCCTGTCTCCTGTTGTCCCAGTGTAGCCATTGCAGATGCAAACAGACACAACTGTCCCCACCCTACCCCCTGTTTACCTGGAACTTACCGCAGATCAGGCTAGCCCCCCTTGCCTGTAACTCCTGAGGGTTCTGGTGCACTGCAAGCATCAGCATACTAGCCCTGCATCTGGTTTTTAAATCTTGGTTCTGGGTAGCCTACGTCAGTTCCTTACACTTGTCCCTCAAGCACTTTACCCACTGAACCATCTTCCAGGCCCTTCCCGGCTAGTAATTTCTGTGACTTATCTTAAAGATTTCCCCTTGAGACAGAGGTAGGTGGATCTTTGTGAATTCAAGGCCGGCCAGGGCTACAACATAGTGAGGCTCTGTCTAAAATAAACCAAACCAAACCAAACCAAAATAAAACACACACACACACACACACACACACACACACACACACACACCCCTCCCCTCTCTCTTTCCTCTCTGCCTCCTGGGGAAGAAGGGTTGAAGGCCTAGGCTGCCGGGTCCATATTCCATAGGAGCCTTGATGGGGCAGAGATCACAAAGAACCACAGGACACTTGGGTGCCTACCCTGGAGTCCTGTGTGAAAGAGAAGGCTAATGAAGCCATCCCAGTTAGTATTCCCAGCCATGTTGACAGTCAAACCCTTAAGATGGAGCCTGGTGGAGATGGTTCAGGGGTCAGGACACTTACCACCAAGCCAGACAACGTGAGTTACAGCATCCATACACAGGTGAAAGGGGAGAGAGCTGATTCTTACAACCTACAAGTTGTCCTCTGAGTGCCGCACAAGTACATGTGCATGCTTATGCCACATGTACACACACACACACACACACAGAGACACGAACGCATACTCACACTCACGCACATATACATGCTAATAAGCCAGGTGTGGTGGTACATTCCTTTAATCCCAGAAGTCAGGAGGCAGAGACAGGCAGATCTTTGTGATTTCAAGGCCAACCTGATCTACACAATGAGTTCCAGGACAGCCAGGGATATGTAGAGAGACCCTGTTTCAAAACAAAACAAAAATAAATAAGTAAGTAAAATAAATAATAAATATGGGATTGGAGAGATGGCTCTGTGGTTGAGTACATACTGTTCTTCCAGAGGTCCGAAGTTCAGTTCCCAGCACTCACGCCAGGTGGCTTACTGTAATTCCAGCTCCTCTGGTCTCTGCAGGTACCCACACTCACTCACACCTACCCACCTATCCGGAATGCCCGGAACGCCGGGACTGCAGTTGTGGTTCGTCAGTAGAGTCTTTGTATAGCAGGAGCTAGGCCTGAGCTTGATCCCCAGCGCTGCCCAGAACAAAACAAAACACCTTAACTCTGGAGGACTGTCAGTGAGTGCTGAGCCTCTTCGGCCATCTCTATTTTAGGTTCAAGAACCCCCTCTGGCTGGAGAGATGGCTCAGTGCTTAAGAGCACTGTTCTTCCAGAGGTCCTGAGTTCAATTCCCAACAACCACAAGGCGGACTCACAACCATCTATACTGGGATCCGATGCCCTCTTCTGGCTTGCAAGTGTATATGTAAAGAGCACTCATATACATTAAATACATGCATGCATGCATACATACATCCATACTTTAAAAAAGAAAGAAAGAGAAAAAAGAAAAGAAAGAGAGAAAGAAAGAGAACTACCTCAAACAGAGTACTGGTGATCCAGATAACATCTCCAGGAACTTGGGCCTCTTTGTTGGCCATGGCCCTAGATAAGAAGTAAATACTAAGATTGACAGAGAAAAATCAGTGTCTGCCCTGAGCAAGGGGACAGGCCCAGGAAAAGAGACCCTTGAACCCTTGCTTGGAAAGAGCCTCTCCATTCCCGCTTCCCTTCCCCAGGCAGGCCAGTCCTGGAAGAAGCCACTTGAAATGAGACCCAGGGAGACAGGGAGTGGGGCTGGCCTGGCTCCAGCCTCCAACTGCTTCCACCTCAGCGAAGCCAACTTGTACAACTCCCCCTCCAGTACAGTCCCAGCAGGGGGTCAAGGGTGGAAACCAGGGCTGTTTCTCTAGGCTTGTCCACATCCGGTCCAGCTGAGCCCTGACTTACAAAGAGTGGCATCCCTCCACCCTGGAAGAGGTGGGCGACGTGGACCCCTGCCTTTGTGTAGCATGCTCTCTGCTCCTGGAGGCCAAGGCTTGGGACAGGGGTCAAATGCTACTCCCTGGGGTTACTCTAGGGCTAGGCCGCTGGGAAATCTCCTGGGGCACGGCCCCCACTCTTTTCTTTGCCCAGGGTAAGTGTTCTCTGATGCTAGGCCCCCCAAGCCCATACTCTCAGCAAACAGAAGCGCCCCCTACACAACCACTGTGCCTAAAGTGAGCAGATGTCTGAATAACCTCCAGTGGAGACAGAATCGGGCAACGAGAAACTCTGATGGCAAATGGGTGAGACTGAGGGTCCTTGGGAAAGCTAGGTTATCTTGAGACTCCAGCTGAGGAGCGTACCTTGGCTTTGCTGTTTTCTGACTGTGTGGCTTTCCCTTCAGTAAGTTTCCTAACCTTTCTGAACCTGAGATTTTCATCTGTAAAATGGAGGTAAAATAGAATCAGCTTCATAGGGCTTTTGGGGGATACTAACCCAGTAACAATAATATACTGTTAGCTTTTTTTGTTGTTTTGTTTTGCTTTTCCCGAGACAGGATTTCTCTGTGTAGCCCTGGCTGTCCTGGAACTCCCTCTGTAGACCAGGCTGGCCTCGAACTCAGAAATCCACCTGCCTCTGCCTCCCAAGTGCTGGGGTTATAGGCGTGCACCACCACCACCTGGCTAATATTGTAAGCTCTTATCAGGACTCTGGCCCTTGGAACCCAGTCAGCTGGAGTTACTGTTACAGAACTGTTGGGAGGCAGGGTCCCTGGATTAGTAATAATAGTGATAATAAATGAATAAGTAACATTGTTAGGACCTGACACAGAAGCATATGTCTGTAATCCCAGCAACCAGTTTGCCTCAAAACAAATTATTATATTTAATTTGTAAAAAAATGCATACATAGCATTATTACACTGTTACACAGGGACCACAGCCCTGTGCCTGGTTCTTACTGAGGAGGGAAGTGTTCTTATCAGCTCACCTTGGCTCTAGCCTCATTTCCTCCTCCCATCCTCCCCCACCCGGACACACATGCCTATACCCAACCATTTCAGACAGCTGACCAAGCCCTGGCCCACTCCCAAACATGTACTCATGTTCTTTCTCCCCTCCTTTCTCCCCCTGCATCCCTCCCTTCCTCTCTCCCTTCTTGCTTCCCTCCCCTCCTTCCCTCCTCTCTCCCTCTTCCTTTCCCTGGAGCTAAGAGAAAGAGACATCAGCTTTGAAGGATGTGAAAATTAGCTGGAGCTGAGAGAGGTGTCAACTTCAAGGCGGCACCCCCACCCCACCCCAGCCCTTCTTTGCCCTAGGGATGGTGTTTCCACAAGTCTCTGCAGGGGGACCCCCACCCCACCCCAGGTGTGGGCTGAAACTGTCAGACTGAAGCAGAGTGAAGTGGAGGGAGGAGGTGGTTTGCCAAGAAGAACAGAGCTGCAGTCCAAGGGATTGTGCCAGGGATGGGGCCCCCAGATATCTCACCCAGAGCCTGGATTCATGGTCAGAGGTGTTAGCTAGCACCCAAACTTACTTGGATCTTCTGGACCCCAGTTTCCTTGACCGGAGCCGAGAGGCTAAGACACCTAGTTGGCAGGGAAGGTGCCGGTGGTGTCCTTTATCCTAGAGGACTTTCCTAGCCCCATTTCAGACCTGTCTAAAAGTCTTCTTGCAGTCTCCTCCTTCAAAGGGGAGCCAAGAGCTAGAACCAGCTCTACTTTCTGGGAGGGTCAAGCTGAGCCAAGGATGGGAGCTCCAGGAGGGAAGGATTCACCCTGTCTCTGTCATCGTTAACAGCCACAATTATTATTATTTAGAGAGATGGACCAGAGGTGGTCAGGGACGCGGTTGGGGCGAGTAAAATGAAGTCCTCTGTACATGCCGTCTCGCCAGGTTAATACTCCTGCCTGTCAGCCTGACAGCTGTAAGATTGATTACCCAGGCCTCCCGCTCTTTATAACTCGATCATTCGAATTAATCTCTGGCTGTCGGCCCATCTGATGCCTGAATCACAAATTTAATTTGGAGGTGTGCAGCTCCTCCCCCATCCCGTCTCCTCCTCTTTCTTCCCCCGCATCCCACCATTCTTCCTCCCTCTTCCGGCCTTCTTCCGGTTCTGACCCCTGTCCTCAGTTTTCTACCTACTCCTCTTGCTCCTGTGTTTTCTATTCTTCTTGCCCTTCCTCCTTTCTGAAGTGATCAGGCACCTCCAAGGGGGCAGCAATTGGAGCAGAAAAAGGGTGAGGAGTGGGTGGCCCTGAGTCAGCAGCCCCTCTGCCCAGGCCGGGAGTGGGTCATCTCTCCCATCCACTGGGTGAGATGCCCACCCTATCAAGCTCCACCCCAAACAGAGAAAGAGGCTTAGCTGACACTAAGTAAGACATATTAATGTACTAAAGACTTAATGAAGTTGGGGGGGGGGCTGAGGGGTGGAAAGTGCTTGCTTTATTAGTTTATGGCCGATTAATGGGGACGCCATTACGGTGATGGAGATGGATCGCTGCTGTCAGCAGCCGGGGCTGAGGGCCGGCGGCCGCAGCTCCTTTCCTCGCGTGGTGGGTGCTCAGACAGAGTCGGAGAGAACTTCATTAGAAGCATCCACAAGATCCTGCCTGAGGTAGGGACAGGAGCTCAGCTTGAGGCTTGAGGGCATGTTCCAAAGTGGCAGCCCTGGGAGCTGATGTTGGTTGAGGCAGACAGGTAACAGGAAGAGAGTGGGGGTGGGGCTCTGGATCTGAGAACAGCAGGATCGGACCTTCTCATCTAAAACTAGACAGAAGAAAAAAAAAAGCACCTGGAAGTTAATGTTCAGCTGGAGACCCTCACCAGGGTGAAGGGAGAGAACAAGGAAGTGAACTCTTCTCTCCCATCCTTCCTCAGAGAGGGACAATGGCCCATGACACCAGCTTTGCTAGCCCAGAGATTGAGCAGAAGTCACCTTCAACCTTGGGATCCTAGACCCCAGGCTGAGACTCTAGGGTGGAGATGAAAAGTGTCTCACCTCAGCTGCCTCCTGGCTCCTTGATCCTAACCCTCAGAAGGCAAGTGATGGTTCATGAGGAAGAGGAGGAATCTGAGGGGCTAGGGAGAGTGGAAGTTAGACCCGCTTAGCTTCTCAGCTTTCTTAGGCCGAGGGGACAGGAGGTCCTCGTCTCTGGACAGTAGCCAACCCAAAACACTTGCTGATGGCTTCCCATCCCCTCAGCTCCTTTTTTCCTCTATGTCTCTCAGTTACTTTTTTTTTTTTTTAAACCACGAGAGGAGAAACAGGGCTAGAGCCAATACAGCCCAGCTCCAGTGGGTGACTCCAGATACTCTCGGCCTATCAGGAAGCCTCCAGATACTCTCAGAGCTCAGGGCTTCTCATTAGCTCACGTCCCTCTTGGCAACATTCGGCATTTTGACATGGGTGTTTTGATTTAGGGACATCCAACTTAGTTCAAGGTTTTAAAAACTTGCATTAGCAAGTGCTGTCCAAACAGACACTCCTCAAGCTGCTTTCTAGAACCCAAACTTGTCCTAAGCGTGCCTCCTCAGTTCAAAGCCCTTGCCAGTGAGGGAACAACCATGAAGAGATTCCAGATGGGCTCGGAGTCATAGAGGACCAAAGTACATAGTCCTAAAAAAGACATTGACAACCGTACACATTTGAAGATGTTAAATGAAATGACCGTGGGGAAGTGAGCCCAAGGATTCTCTTTAGTCTCAGTTCCCACTTCTTTGCCACATATGTGGTTGCACACTGTGGGTTGTAGTAGACACATGGTGCCATATGGTCTCGGGCTTCTAGAGGCCGTCTAATGGTGGATGCTCGGGTGTCCATCTGCTGGGCACCGAGGTTGCTGTTCTGTGCCTCTCAAGCCAAGGCCCTGCCATCAGGCCGGGGTCATCACCCAGGCACACTCCCCAAGGTAGAAACTCCCTGCTCATCTAACTGGGAAATAAATACCCCGTTTCTGAGAGTAATTTAATTATTGGCTCCTATGGACTAGTGGGTAATTAAATTCTGTAGCTCCCAAAGTAATTAATTGCTATGCAAATAGTAATGCCCTCTGCTTTGGAGAGGAGGATCCCGGCCTGAGTTTGCCCTGCAATTAGAAGCTAATAATTACCCTGTCAGTTCCCAGCTTCTGCAGGGTAATTGCCTACTGAAGCCCCACTGGTCACTGAGGTCACTCTTATCACCTGCTGCTATAGCTCTGACTCTGGTGGCCCCAACAGCCAGAGCAAGGGGTCCTCAGAATTAGTTGATCTCAAGATCCTCTCCATGGTCACCAACTCAAGCAGCCCCATCAAGACACCCTGATTTCTGGTCAAAGAAAACAAAGACTGCCGGGCAGTGGTGGCGCATGCCTTTAATCCCAGCACTTGGGAGGCAGAGGCAGGTGGATTTCTGAGTTCAAGGCCAGCCTCGTCTACAGAGTGAGTTCCAGGACAGCCAGGGCTACACAGAGAAACCCTGTCTCGGAAAACAAAAACAAACAAAACCAAAAACCAGGAAACAAAGACAAACCCTTCTCTAGCCTCTACTCTCGGCTTCCTATAGGAGCAGCATTCCTGACAGATAGGTTTGCATGACCTCCACTGAATGATTCTTGTGTATCAGGAACTTTCTCAAAGACAGTCTAGTCTGCTAAGGGTCACACAAAATGTCCCCTGGTGGTCTGTTGTTTTGTTTTGTTGTCAGACTAGACAAAGCTGTGAGATTAAAAAAAAAACAAGAGGGCAGAGACATTCTGTAGCTTACACTAATCTATGTCCTCTGTAAAGGGGTTTAGAAGATGTAATCTAAGTCTTTAATCAGTTGACTTTAAACTGTTTTCCATGGGTCTGGCCCATTCAGATGAGCCCCTAAAAGGGTCTGGGCTCTTCCTCTTCAAGCAATCCCTAAAGAAGAGGTGTATCTATATGGCTCTCCCTGCTCGATTTCCAGTCTGGCTGTTTGTGAACAGTACCTATGTCAGTGCCCAGGAGCTTCTATCTTGTCCCCGGGCTTTCCTTTCTCATTCTCTACCCTGTGCATTTCAGGCTGATTTAGCCAACAATCGAGTAAGCTAATTCTTTGAGAAGAAGATTTTGTTAGGATTTTAATAGATGTTCTTGGCAGTGCTGGAGATTGAACCCAAGACCTTGCATATTCTGGCAAACATCCTCTACCACAGAGCCACATCCCTATCTATCCCTTACAGCATGAAGTGTGCTTGGCTGGTCACTGGTTGGTATTTTATATATGGGTTCTGTCCTGTGAGGCTGGCCTTCTAAGGAAGGAGGCAGAGCAACAATCATGTAACTTCCATGGTCACGCTTTCCTTTGTAACACATGTCTGTCCTGGTTCTCAGACTGGCCGTTACATTCCTATTTTGAAACTCAGAGTCCGATCTAAAACAGATTCTTCCATCACTAAGCAGTTTCCAGAGCTAGTGAGTGGGGAAATTAAAGTTGGAAACCAGTCCATCAGTCATATTACCGCTGACTGTTCAGCAGCGAGTCCAAGGCAGGCTCTACCCGTGTGATGTTTAGCAATGTCAACTTAACATGACCTAGAATCATCAAGGAGACAGCCTCTGGGGGTGTCGAGAGAGATTATGCAGATCAGGCTGGCTTCTGAGACTGTAGGTAGGAGGATTATCTAGATTAGGTTCGCTGTGGTGGAAAGGCTTAGCCCACATGTGGAGGTACCAGTTCACGGACTGGTCTCCAAACGAGTAAAAAAGAGAACACTGGCTATACACTAACATCCATCCCTCTGGGTTTTTTTTTTTTTTTTTAAGATTTTATTTCTTTATATGATATATATGACGAGTACACTGTTGCTATCTTCAGACACAACAGAAGAGAGAATCAGATCCCATTACAGATGGTTGTGAGCCACCATGTGGTTGCTGGGAATTGAACTCAGGACCTCTGGAAGAGCAGTCAGTGCTCTTAACCACTGAGCCATCTCTCCAGCTCCCTATCCCTCTGTGTTTTACTGTACAAATACAACAGTATGACTAGCCTCCTCAAATTCCTGGCAACATAACCTATTCTTTAAATTAGCTTCCCTTTTTAAAAGTTTTTAATTATGAGTATATGAGAACGGGTGTGTGCACATAAGCAGTACCCTCAGAGTCCAGAAGAGGGCGCTGGATCCCCTGAGACTGAAGGTACAGGGAGCTGTGAGCTGCCCAACAAGGGCACAATGAACTGAGGTCAGGTCCTCTCTAAGGACACATCTTTGAGGTCAGCTCCTCTCTAAGAGCTGTACATATCTCTAACCACTGAGTCATCTTTCCAGCCCCCTAAGTTTGCCTCTTGTGGGTGTTGTACCATAGCCATGAGACAAGTAACATGCAGCCAGCAGGTAACTAAGTGTCTCTGTGGTTCAGGTCAGTCCTCTTCTCCACTCTGGATCTCGCCATCCCCAAGAGTCCTCCCGTTCTATCTCTTGCTGCTCTCTGATTCCTGTATACAGACATGAAGCTGAGAGTGCCCGAAGTCTGTCATGCGCCTCCAGAGTACCGGCTTTCCCTTTGAAGCATGCATGGTTCGTTAGCTCTTGGGATCACAGCTAGGATTAAAGTCCAAAGACAGGAGCATCAGGAAGTGCTACGGATGTTGAGGGCAAAGTCTAGCCCTGAGAATGAATGCCTGGCTTCGGTTCAGACATACCCAAATAAACAAATAAACATGGCTTTGACTTTACCCCTTTCTCCTCCAGTGCCTGACTCTGAGGCCTGCCAATGGAAGTTCCCAAAGGACCTGGTAGGAGCAAAGGTGTGGGCATGGTCGTGCCAATAGGTGCCCCTGCCTGGCTGTTGTAGCTACCACTCCATTGACAGCTCTTTAGAATCCATTCAGAGTTTTGGCCCTGCTGTAATCTCTGGATGATGAATATTTCCCCTAATGAATGGATGAGAATTGAATTAGCTAGAATGCCCGGGTGTTTAGACTCTCACTGATTAAACCCCCATCTGCCCGAAGCCTGTCTGGGAATAGCTCATTACATCTCATTTTTACTTCTTTTTTGTCATCTTTATATGTTTCTGTAAAACCATTATATAGTGAATTTGTTTAGCTGGCTTAGTTTTTAATCATTACTGGATCACATTTCCTCATATGGATTTTTTTTATTAGAATTTCACACATGAGCACTGTATTTATATCATTTCCAACTCTCTCCCCTCCAACTCTTCCAATGTCCTGATGCTCACTAAAATTCACTACCTCTTCTTCTTTAATTGTTGCACATGTGTACTTATGGATCCATATGTGCATATAAAATACAAGCCACTTAGTCCTGTTAGTGTTGCTCATGTGTATGTGTGTTTCTAGCTGACCATTTAGGATTTGATAATCTATGGGGGAACTCATCCTTGAGGAAGACAGATTTCCCCTCTCTATAGTTCTAAATATAGGAGTGGGGCCTTGTAAGGTTCCACACACCCATTAAAATGTCGACTGGTATTGTCCTTGTTCAGTCTTGTTTAAGTGTACATATAACTTTTATATGACCCAAAACAATGTTACTGTTGAATTTCTTTTGTTGCTGTTGTTTACTTATTTGTATTTTAAAGATTTATTTTTAGTTATGTATATTGTCTTAGATAGGGTTTCCAGGGCTGTGAAGATATACCATGACCAAGGCAACTCTTACAAGCACAACATTTGCTGGGCGGTGGTGGCACACGCCTTTAATCCCTGCACTTGGGAGGCAGAGGCAGGCGGATTTCTGAGTTCGAGGCCAGCCTGGTGTACAGAGTGAGGTCCAGGACAGCCAGGGCTATACAGAGAAACCCTGTCTCAAAAAAAAAAAATTAAATAAATAAATAAGGACAACATTTAATTGGGGCTGGCTTACAGGTTCAGAGGTTCAGTCCATTATCTTCAAGGCGGGAAGCACGGCAGCATCCAGTCAGGCATGGCGCTAAGGGAACAGAGAGTTTTACATCTTGTTCAGAAGACAAACAGGAGAAAAATGGCTAAGCCCACACCCACAGTGACACAATTCCTTCAACCAGGACACATCTTCTAATAGTATCAGTCTCTGTGGGCCAAGCATATTCAAACTATCACATGTATGCCTCTGTGTGTGTGTGTGTGTGTGTGCATGTGTGTGTTCGTACATGTGTGAATATGTGCACTTGTGTGTGGGTACCAGTGAAGTCCAAAAGAGGGCATCAGATCCCCTAGAGATAGAATTCCAAGTAGTTGTGAGCCACCTGACTTGGGTACTGGGCACTGAACTCAGGTCCTCTGGAAGAACAGTATGTTCTCTTAACTATTGAGCCATTTCTCCAGACCTGCTTTTGGTTTTTGGCTTAACATCCCTGCCCCACCACCAGTGCAGGAGGCTGAACCCAGTGTCTTGTGATGGCTAGGCACTCAGTGCTCCCTACTGAGCCCAAACACTGCTGTGTGACTTATACAAAAGAATGGGAGGACAAGTCAGAGAAAGAAACTATAATGTTTGGTGTGTGTGTGTGTGTGTGTGTGTGTGTGTGTGTGTGTGTGTGTGTTGAGACAGGGTTTCACTAAGCAGCCTTGGCCACCCTGGAGTTCACTTGGTAGACCAGGCTGTCCTGGAATGCACAGAGACTGCCTGCTTTTGCCCACTACTGCCTCAGCCGACTGACTCCCAGTGCTGCGATTAAAGGGATGTGTACCACTGTTGCTTTTTGTTTGGTTTGGTTTGGTTTGGTTTTTCCAGACAGGGTTTCTCTGTGTAGCCCTGGCTGTCCTGGAACTCACTCTGTAGACCAGGCTGGCCTCCAACTCAGAAGTCCACCTGCCTCTGCCTCCCAAGTGCTGGGATTAAAAGCACGCACCACCACCGCCCGGCTGGGAATCTTTCTCCAGGAGCTCTGTCCAGGTTACTTTTGAGTCCACACCAGTCTGCTCTCTTCAAGGAACGTTGATTGGACAGGGAGTTGCTTTGAGAAAAGGGAGATGGTGTAGGAGAGACGCCCAGTTTGGGACTGAATGCTCATGAGGTACAGATTTAGCCTTTTGTTCTTCATCCAGAACCATTCAGTCGCCTTCAAAGGAAACCACAGAAAGTTTGGGGGCGGAGGGTGGGGGTGGGGACGATCCACATAGGCTGGTGTTCGGGTTCACGCATAGGACTTTGTCAGGACCAAGGACAGCGTCACTGGCAGCTCAAGGTTCTCCACTCAGCCCTCTTCCTTCTCTGAAAAAAATTTCCCGGCTTACTAACCATCTCTTTCTCTATTATTCCCCTTTCTCTTCCTCCCGCCACTCCTCTACTCACTTCTCATCCCTCATCCCAGGGTCAGAACCTGGTGCCTCAATTCTTTACCCCAGAGACCCCTCAAGCTCAGGTAGCCAAGCTCCCCCGGGAGTGTCTGTTGAAAACTTCCATCCCATGACTGAACCTCGCAAGAACACACACACACATGGAAATCAAGCATTCAAGTGTGGATGGAACAGGAAAGAAGGTTCACGTAGCTCTTTTTCAAAAGACCAGACAGTGCTACCCCCAGTGGGGCCTAGGATCAGGCCACCTGACCACCCCCAGCACAGTCCAAGGCTCTAAGTTCACAGCCCTCTCTTCCTCTCCCTTCTCCTCACACTCTTTCCCTTCCTCCCCTCTCCTTTGCCTTTCTTTGAAAAGTGGCAGCAGCTGCGGGAGAAGGCAGACCCTTCCATGAGGCTCAGCGATTGCTGTGACTGAGTGTCCTAGCCTTCTCTCCCAGTTAATCTAACTTGGGAAGAGTTGAGGTGTGTTCTGGCTCTGCTGCCTGTGAAAGGCAGAGAATAAATAACAAGCCAGAGGCATAAACAGATGTGCAGATATATGCAGCTGGTGCTTTGTTGCCAAATTACCATGGACAGGATGCTGGCAAGAGGCCAGGATGCCTCCCCCTCTGTTTGGAGTTTGGCCACCAAGACCCATCCAAGCTCAGTATCCATTTGGCAACCTCCAAGTGAGAGAGGAAATGCCAGGAAAGGAGTGCAGAGGCTTCAGGTGCCCTTGGGCTGGATAAAGAACTCCAGAGTCTTGTCCTAATGACTCAGGCAGGTGGGGGCAACTTGAGGGAAGAATAAGAAACTCATGCCAGGCCCTCCCTGAATAGCCCCCTGGCGTGGGCCCCCTGGGTGTGGCTGGGAGTGACTCGAGGGCCAGTTCTTACAACACTGAATGGTTCTACTCTACCTCCCCTCTCCTGATCACAGATTGGGTGTTCCTGGGTTTTGATGGCCTCTGACACTGCTCAGAGTTGGCGTGCTGTGCAGGAGACAGTCGACAGTCAAATTGAAGCCAGTTGGGAAACCCCCCCCCCCCCCCCCCCCCGCCACAAAAGGACATTGCTGGAGACTCCAGTCCCGGAACAGGCCCAATGGAGACTGAGACTAGATAAGAGTGTGTTGGGGTCAGGGGACCGATGAGCAGGAAAGAAAGCATGGCTGGAAGGCACACTGCCCTATCATGGCTCTCTCTGGGGCGCTTCCTAGCTGAATTCAGAGAGACACCAAGCCGCCACTCAGTGGTTACGGTGCTTACCCACAAGGCTCATAATTTGAGTTTGACTCCTGAAGTTTGGTGGTAGAAGGAGAGAATCCACCCCTACAAACTGTCCTCTGACCTCCACATGCATACCATGGCAAGTGCATGCTTATGAACAGGAGATAGATAGATAGATGGATGGATGGATGGATAGATAGATAGACAGACAGACAGAGAATTAAATACATGGTTTGGGCTTTGTTCTTTTGAGACAGGGTTTCTCTGTGTAACCCTGATTGCCCTGGAACTCACTCTGGAGATCTGCCTGCCTCTGCCTCTTGTAGTGCTGGGATCAAAGGCATTTGCCATGACTACCCCGCTTAACTGATTGTTTTAAAGGGGGAGGACTTGAAGAGATGGCTCAGAGGTTAAGAGTACTTACTGTTCTTGTAGAAGACCTGGGTTTCAGGTCCTAGCACCTAATTAGGAGGATCATGGCCACCTGAAATTCCAGTTTCAAGGGACCCAATACCCTGCTCTGGCCTTCAAGGGAACCTACATCCATGCGATGCATGCACGTACACTCAGGCACAGACACACGCAAACTAGATACAATGAATAAATGAATATTCTCTTTCTAAAGATGCAACAAGTATGACGCTCGGGTAACAGTGTTTGCAAGGATGATGCCGGCCAGAGCAGGGAGGCAGAGTGGGAGGGATGGAGGAAAAGAGGCAATGAACTTGCTAAAATGAATGCCTAGCGACATTGACCAACAGGTTACTGGCGGGCTGCCCTCTTCCAGGCATCCACGAGGGCTTGCTTTAACATCTGTGTTTCAGATACACACTGTGAACAGGTTTGAAATTGTTAAAGAATAAGTGAAAGACATTCAGAAAGAAAGATGTGTTTAAGACTTGAAAGAGAGCCAAGCATGGTGGCACAGGCCTTTAATCCCAGCACTCTGGAGGCAGAGGCAGGCAGATCTCTGAGATGGAGTCCAGCCTGGTCTACAGAGCAAGCTCTAGGACAGCCAGGGCTACGCAGAGAAACCCTGTCTTGAAAAACAAAACTAATTTTGAGAGGGTTTGGGGGTTTAGCTCAGTTCTGGTGTTTGCCTAGCAAGAGCAGATGACTCAGTCCTCAGGAGGGACAAAACCGAATCAAGGAAACAAACTTAAAAGTCAAGGTGAGCTTAGCAAAATACTCCCCCAACCCTTCTTTTGTTGTTTGTTTTGTTTTGTTTTGTTTTTGAGACAGGTTTTCTCTGTATAGTGAGCCCTGGCTGTCCTGGAACTTACTCTGTAGACCAGGCTGTCCTCGAACTCAGAAATCCACCTGCCTCCTAAGTGCTAGGATTAAAGGTGTGTGCCACCACTGCCCAGCCTGTTTTGATTTTGTTGTGGTTTTGGTGCCAAATGCTGAGCTACATACTCAGTCCAGGTTTCAATCTTTTGGCTCCACTAATGCCATTTCTAGGACACAGAAGCACAGAAATATTCATCCTTGGGCTAAATAACATGCTGTGGATGCCAGAGTAGCATTATTTATACCACTTGGAAACAATTTAAAGGTCCATTAAAAAACAGGGACCATGATGTAACGCACAAAGGCCCTATTTCTACACACAGTTTTAAACCGTAGTAGGCATATGCTCATAAGATACATTTTAAAAGTAAAAGACAATAAGGAAAAGCTTGGTCTACAAATCGAGTTTCAGGACAGCCAGGATTACACAGAGAAACCCTGTCTCAAAAACAAAACAAAACAAAAACAAACAACAGACAATAAAAAATAGTTAGGACTAAGAGGTCATCCTGCTAAATAATGGTTGAAGGAAAAAGCAAAGATGGAGCTCAAACCTGAGATTTATTCTCACAGAGGGGGAGGCTAGGAGAAGTAGGTAGGCAAAAAGAAGGTCAGTGTGGCCGGAAGAGAAAGGATTTCAGACCCTTAAGGCAGGAGCTATGCAGTCTACTCCACAAATGAAGTAGCCCCACAGTTGCCTTCCCTTCCTGGGTTCTGGTTCTCCACAAGAGTCCAGCTCTATCCACAGGGTCCCAATGTGTGCTGGATTCGACACCAGCTGCCAGGAGAAACCCCTCCACATATCTTCATCATAGTCCAGAGGACTAGCTCAGTCCTGAGCATCACACTGCACAGGTGACCCAGCTGCAGCGGGGGAAGCCCCAGCCCAGGCAGCCTTAATTTCTCTCCATGTCTCTCCCTACTGCTGTCAAGAGTCCCGGTCTTTCTCCAGGTGAAGAAAATGATGGCTGGTAATGAGGTGCATCTTCAGAGGAAGCCTGCGTGTATGTGCTGGGGGATGCGGGCAACAAGCCTCTCAGAGGCTCCTCTCCTTGGAAGAGGGAACCCTGCAGACTCTTTCTAGAGCATGAGGCTCCTTAACCAAGGTGAACTCCTGACAGCTCTGGCAGCTCCTCTCACCCAGGCTCAGGTCTCAGCTGCAGTCCCTTGCAGCCTCTCTGGGGTTTCTCATGCCTTCTTTCTCAAGGCTGCCTCTCCAAGACTGAGAGTCTCTTTTTCCACTGTCCTTCCCTCCACCCCTCACCCCCCATGGCAAGCCCTTCCATCCCAGTGCTAGCTTCCTGTTACTCTGCACCCACTCCCAGCTCCTAGGCTATTTTCTTCTTTCTATTTTAAAGAGAAGGTATGGAGTCGGTTCTCTCTGTTCGGGTTCCCAGCAAATTTTACAGATGGTGGATAAGGGGCATAGATGAGGGGAAGAGAGCACCAGAGAGCTTGAATTGGTCTCTATCTTGGTGTGATTACAGGACATGTTTGTGTGCAGTATCTAAAGACCGTATCTCATCAGCACCTCCACCTCCTCTGATCAATGAGAAACCTGAGGTCCAGAGAAGTTAAGGGAACTATTTCCTATAGCAGAGTTAGCTAGTGGCCAAACCAGAATTAGAACCCAAAGATCCTAACTCCTGGGTGAGACTGTATCTACAGAACTGGTGGATTCCTTTCTCAAATATAAAGAAAACAGATTTGGCCGGGCGGTGGTGGCACACGCCTTTAATCCCAGCACTTGGGAGGCAGAGGCAGGCAGATTTCTGAGTTCCAGGCCAGATCTACAGAGTGAGTTCCAGGACAGCCAGGGCTATACAGAGAAACACTGTCTCAAAAAACCAAAAAAAATAATAAAAAATTAAAAATAAAAAAATTAAAAAAAAAACAGATTTGAATAACAAGGTTTTTTGTTGTTTTGTTTTTGTTTTTTTCAAGACAAGGTTTCTCTGTGTAGCCTCGGCTGTCATGGAACTCACTCTGTAGACCAGGCAACAAGTTCTCAAAGAGTAGAAAGCGCTAGATGCTTGTGGCCTTCGGGCTGCACAGGCTGGGCATGACTCTCCATACCTCTTCCAACCCCAGTGGCAAGAGAACCTCTTCTTGCCATTCTCCCCTGCGAGGAGACTCCTGGACCAGCTCCCTCTCTGGAGGCCAGCTCAGGAAGGCTGAGAGTACTCTGCACTTCCGGTCCATCTGCCCCTCCCCAGACCTGGCCCATGACACATCTGTCCTCTTCATCTGCCATTCCAGCCACCTCCCGCCATTCCAGCCACCTCCCGCCATTCCAGCCACCTCCCGGAGGCTTGGTTTGTTTTTACAGCGCCCTTTGTGTACCACCTAAGTCTGACATCTCCTTGATCCACACTTCCGCCTTTACTGGTCCTTACCACAAGCTCTAGTCACTTGCCTTCAACACCAGCGTTCCCAACCTCCTCTACACAAGGCCAATGCAAGTCTCTTTCCAGTGGCTGTGTGCCCCTGATAACACCTAAATGTTCTCCCTTGGTACCCACTGACCCCCGTCTGCCCTCTTCAGCAGGGGTCTCTGGGAGGGAGATGGGGGAGTCTGGGCGCGGGCTTTCCCCATCCTTCTCCCATCTGCCATTGATTCCCCAGAACCAGCAAGGGAGCGGAGGGTAGCGGTTGGCCCTGCAATAAAGGAGTCAGGGCCTTTCCGGTGTGCTGGCTGCTCTCTGCTGCCAGAGTCCTCCCTTGCCCCTCCATCTCCTCTGCTCCCTCCCTCCACCGCAGCCTGCAGACCCAGCTACAACCCGCACACCAGCAGCAGCATTTGGGGGCTGAGGCGGGAGAGGTTAATTATTGCTCCCCCGCCCCCCCACTCTCCCCACAAGATGTATCTGACTGTCAGAAGGGGTGACAGATGAAGACAAAGTACAGGTACGGCTCCTGCGAACCCGGCCTTCCGTGTACCAGCCTGGTTGAAGTGGGGGGGCTACCGAAGTTTTAACCCCTCTGGTGCCGGTGCGGTGCATAGTCAATGAGCATGAGGGAAGCTGGGGTTGAAAGCTTGCAAGGGCCAACTGAGGCCCGGAAACCTGTAGGGCCTCCTCTTGCCTGCCTCAATCATCAGGATGGACGGCAATGCCTAGGAAGGACTCTGCCAAAGACTCTAGAATCAATGTCACAAAGCCATGGAGAGAAGCTTGCAGCAGAGTCTGAGCCCGGATGTCTGTCTGGAGAAGCCTGCATAGTCTGAGGATACACTTCTGCCTTCTCCCCTCGATTGACTCTGTCCCCAAGGGTCCTGATCAGGGTGTGTGTTTCAGAAAGAGTGTGCGGTTGTGTGGCTGTGTGGCTGAACCCAGGTGTTCTTGTTGTGATGTAATTCAATAAGCTTGATAGTACAGAGAGAGACAGAGACAGAGAATGCACACTTGTAGTGTCAGTGTGGGATGGAAAACTCGTGCAACCATGAAGGTGTGTCCTTGGGAGAAAATGGAGGAGGGTTTGCAAGCATTGAGGTACCTGGATTGGGGGTGGGGAGCACACCTAGTGTGTCAGCATAGGAGGGTGGGTGTTGGTGTGTGACCATAGCATGTGCGCTTGTGTGCTGTGGGTATGTGCACACGTGTGCAGTACTAGTCTAAGGCTGCGGCCTCTTGCCGGTGGCCTTCTCCTTCCCCGATCTTCTCTCTCTATAAGCAAACGAGGTGAAATAATTACTTTTCCATTTAAATGCCCCATGTTCAAGCCAGAATGAAAACAAAGTGATTTAATAAAAATGTCTTTAAAAAGGAGAAGAGGAAAATGAACATCCTCTCTGCTCCCCTCCCTGGTGTTCCGGGAGTTCCCAAGCCCTTCAAAGTTAATTAAAACAGGAACTAAAAAATCACAGATTCACTTAGCAACCCGTTTGTTTCCCATCTCTGCCTTCAAGGTAAAGCTGCCCCAGGCCCGCCCCTGGAGCTGCCCCCCGCTTGTTATAACTTCCAGGAGCCTCCCTCATTCCTTGTGGGTACCCTGGCTCTCTTGCACCCTCTCTTCAGAAGGGGACTTGATCCTTCCCCTCCTCCCGAAGAGTCATCAAAGGCCTTGTCTGGCTATCTGAAGCCCTTGATGGCCACTGGCTGCCATCAGAGGTTTCCGGCCCTGCCTCCTCCCAGGATGAAACCGGCCCACGGTCCCTGCTAGGCCTCCTCAAGGGTCCCCTGAGCCCCCAGCTGCTCTGAGCTTTATCTGTCTTCACTGACCCCTGGCCTTGTCCTCAGCCCCAGCTCAGTGTAGATCTGGCAGCTTCCGCCCGGGCTGTATCTGTTCCCCATCAGAGGCCCCATTGGAACTCAGCAGCCCAGATAAAAGAGATGGATGGATGTGAGTTTGGGGGGATGCCCTTCCCCACAAGCCAGAGCGAGAGCCCAGAGTTCTGACAGAAGCTCCCTGTAGAGGACTGGGGTAGAGGTGACACAGCTAAGCTCTTTGGAAGGCAGGCCCCTGAGCACTTCCACCTCACCTCAGCCTTCCCCCTTCTTCTGAAAGCCCAGTCCCTAAGAACTCTTCCAAGCAGGTACAACATTGCATGGTACTTGGAAGGAGATCCTGCACTGGGTACCCTGCCCCTTTTCAGCCAATCACAGGTCTAGACATAATCTTGGTAAGGGGCTGGCAAGATGGTTCAGCGGATAAGAGCACTGACTGCACTTCCGAAGGTCCTGAGTTCGGATCCCAGCAACCACATGGTGGCTCACAACCACCCATAATGAGATCTGACGCCCTCTTCTGGTGCATCTGAAGACAGCTACAGTGAATTATGCCAGAGAGAGCAGGGCTGGAGCGAGCAGGCCGGCTGAAGTCCTGAGTTCAATTTCCAGCAGCCACACACGATAGCTCATGGCCATCTGTATAGCTACACATAAAATAAATAAAATAAATCTTAAAAAAAAAAAGAAATAAAGAAAGAATCTTGGTAAGGTTGTGACCCCTTGTGGAACACTTATTTGCCATTTATAGGAACTCTAGTGCCTGTGAACTGTTATCAGTATCTTGCAGAAGATGGCAGAGAAGACGGAAGGTGAAGAACCAGCTCTGGAGGCAGGGAGATGGCTCAGCCATGGAGAGCACTTGCTGTTCTTCCAGAGGACCCGACTTAGCTCCCAGCACCCATGAGAAGGCTCACAGCTGCCTGCAACTCCAGCTCCACGGAATCTGATAGCCTCAAGGGTTTAAGAAAAAAAGAGGGGCTGAAGAGATGGCTCAGTGGTTAAGAGCACTGCCTGCTCTTCCAGAGGTCCTGAGTTCAAATCCCAGCAACCACATGGTGTCTCGCAATCATCCGTAATGAGATCTGACTCCCTCTTCTGGAGTGTCTGAAGACAGCTGCAGTGTACTTACATATAATAAATAAATAAATAAATCTTTAAGAAAAAAAGAAAAGAAAAGAAAAGAAAAAAGAAAAAAAAAGAATCTGTCCCAAGGCATGATTTAAAAAAGGAGCAGCACTGGGTCTTGGACCCATTCTACATGCCTACCCCATGTCTACTTGAGAGCTCTTTCCTAGAGCCCCTAGCTGTACTCCTAGGACCTGTCTTTACCCTTCAGAGCCAATGCCCTTAGAGACCTTGCCACTGCCTCAGAAGCCAGCCCCCGAATGCTAATGCCCGCAGTGAGGAGAGACAGGAGATCTAGAGAAACCCATGTTAGAACCTGGCTTTCTGAGAGGCCGGTTCAGCTAAAGGAGACATATGGGAACTTTGGCCTTACTTCGGTTACCTAGGACCAGGAGCAGATGAAAGACAAGAAGCCTTTGTCCCTAGAGTCCTCAGCCATCATCCCTGGAAGATCCATCCCTTCCCTCAACCCCACCCTGTTTTCCCTAGGGGTTCTTCCTTTGTCTCCCAGGTGACCCTGGGTGCTTTTTACGTTTCTCAAAGTCTCTCCTCTCTCCTGTAGTGCTCTACACTCAATAGATGGAATGAGGCCTGATGGTGGACACACTTAACCTAAAGCTTGTGTTTCACGACTACCCTACTCCATCCAGGGAGACCTAGATGGCAGAGAAAACGTCAAAAATAAATTCACCCCGCCTCTGTAACACCTCCTGACCTTTGAGGGGATAACCCAGCTAAAATCTCAATGCTTAGTCTAGGTGAGGTGGCTCCCACCTGCAATCCCGGCTCTCTGCAGACAGACATGGGCAGATCTCAGTGGGCCAAGGCCAGTCCAGTCTACATAGTGAGTTTCAGGTCAACCAAAGCTACATAGTGAGACCTTGTCCTTTCCCCCCTCCTCCTTTCCTGTTACCCCATAGACCTCAACATTGGGAAGAGGGAGGAATTCAAAGAAAGGAACCAGTGAGAAGAAACTCAGGGAAACCAGGCAAGGAGGAGGGGGGCATGTCTGTTTCCACAGACAGGCTCAGGTAGTGTCTGCTGAGTGGGCCTGAACAGCATCGTATAACAAAAGAAGGAAGGAGGGAAGAGCCAGGAAACACTTTCCTGATTCAGCCCTAGTAGGACACTCATGAGGATGATGCACTCCACCAGAGCCATGCCCCACCCTCGCTTGGGTCCCCTGGACTGAGTTTAAACCAGAACTATAATAACAGCATGGTAGAAAATGACCCAGGAGTGGGAAACAATGTTTCATGGAACACTGGTGTTGAGCATCTGCCCCACCTTATCCACCAGTGAGTCACCTAAGCTAGGCCAAGCCCTGAAGCTTTTAAAGCTCTCTTCTTACCCCAGCACATCGGGAACCCAGCTTAAACACAGAAACGCCTAGGGAGGGCTGGAGCCCCCTAGTGGAGAGGAGAGGGGAGTGACTTGTCTGAGCTGGTTTCCCCGGCTCTCCTTAATAAGCATTATCTCCGCATCTGTCGGGTCCCCTAATTTAACTCTATCCCCAAACCTGGCTTCATTTCTTCCCTCAAGCCCTTCTTAATTCAACCAGAACATCCCAAGTGTTCCTCTCCTAATCTGCAACTGACTCCCAGAGTTCAATACCACTCAGACGAGACCCCTGCCAGTCTCTAAGAGATCACTTACACTGTGGGCAAACCTGTCTCCTTTCTGTGACCCTTTGCTTTAAGAAAGAATGTGGGGGGCAGATGCTGGAGAGATGGCTCAGCAGTTAGAAGCACTGACTGCTCTTCGAGAGGAACTGGGTTTGACGCAGCACCTACAGTCAGCAGCTGCTCACAATCATGTGGAACTCCAGTTTCAGGGAATCCGATGCCCCATTTCTGACCTCCGTGGGAACCAGGCCTGTGCTAGACCTGCGCTGGGATTAAAGGCATGCCCCACCACACCCCTAATAAAATAATCTCTTTTTAAAAGTCTCTTCTGTGGAATTCATTTATTTTAATTTTATGTGTGTTGGTATTTTGCCTGCATGTATGTCTGTGTGAGAGTGTCAGATCCCCTGGAGTTACAGACAGTTGTAAACTGCCATATGAGTGCTGGGAATCTAACTCTGGCCCCCTGGAAGAGTAACTAGTGCTCTTAACCGCTGAGCCATCTCTCCAGTCCCCCTTGAGGGAATCTTTTTACAAGAGTTTTTCCAATCAAGCGAAAACACTTTAAGGCCCCTTAGCTCAAGGATACTTCTGCCACTACCAGAAGTATCCACCAGATGGCAGCCTTTCCCCAGATCCTGTACGCCTAAGAATTGCCAGAGAGGTCGCCTTCTTAGTGGTTGGTGCACAGACTCAGCTCCCTTCACCATCCTCAGTATGGCGAGTGCATCTTTGGTCCCCAAACTCTCCAATTTTGGCGTCTTCAAAAGCAAGTTCTCCCTCTCCTCTCAATCCTCCAGGCTTCTGTTGGATGGGCGAACTCCCCCTGGGGTCTTCGGTTGTGTTCAGTCCTCAGATCGAGCCCTATGGGGCGGATGTGACTTGGCTAAGCCCCACACTCTCGATTCCGACCAGCGCGGATGAGAGAATCCTAGAACCTTAAGCATAAGTGGTCAGAAGCAGCCGCGTCCGTGTTACTACCACTCCAAAGAGAGTGATGGAGTCGGTGCCTTCAGCACATCTTGTCATACACACCTGTACACACAGCCCCCTTTGGTTTTTTCCACACACCCTGCTCTGAAATGGAGGAGAAACGCAGCCAGGTCAGCCAAAAGCAAGAGAGCATCCTTCCCGAAGGTCGAAGGTCAGAGGCCAGGACTACAAGTTTGGGAGGGGGTTGATTCGATTTAATCCAGTTGGTCCTCTCTCCCTGACTCACAACCTCCGGGTGGGAGCAAAAGGGAGTCCATTTGCTACATCTTACGCAAACAACAGAGGTGGGCGCTCGGGGCGGCGTGGCGGTTCACAGGGAACGTCCCACCGGCAGGCCTGGGCCTCTCTGGTTCTGCTCCCCAGGAAGGGGGAACCGCACACCTCGGCTATGAGCGGTTTAGTGGAAAAGGCTTTAAAACCCGTGGGGATGAGGAGCCGAGAGTGCCCGCAGCCGCGGCTTCCCCGTTCTCCTCCCCCTCTCCTCCCTCGGGAGCGGCGGGAAATTATTTATTAAAACACCGCCCGCGCTCTCATTTATTTGCGGTGAATAATCCTAGGCATCTCAGCGCGTTTATTAAACCTTTCCCGTCCCCGCGCCCGCATTACTTTAATAATAAATCGCGTGTCACTTTCCGGCGACATTATTAAACCCCGTCCGCTGCAGCAGAGGTGGGGTGCGGGGAGGGTGCAGGCGGTGGGCGGCAGAGCATCCTTCCACTCCAGGCTGCGGGGCCTAAACCCTCAAGGCTGCAGAGGGGGAAACTGAGGGGTTGAGGAGGTTACCCCTATAGTCTGCAGACGCGACGGATTCGGGTTTGGCCGAGAGCCAGCCCGTGCTCGGCAGGAAGGCGCAAGGGGACCGGCAGGCCACGGACACCTTGGAGCCCCGCAGAGCAGAGAACAAGCTATGAAGAACACAGGGACCCAGACCCAGGTCCCCTCTCACTGGGTGGAGAGGACCTTCTTGAAATCGTGCAGCAGGACGCTCCCCACCCCCACTCGGCCCAGACTCTCCCACTGTCCTGCTTCTGCCTGCGCCTTACAATTCGCTGGCAGTGCTCGTCCGCTGCGCGGCTACCGGGGACCACTGTCAGAATCGTACTGGAAAAGTGGCCGCCGCCAGGCAGAGGCAGTTGGAGATGCCTTCATACAGGCAGGAGGGGTGGCCAGGCCTGCAGCATGGGGTTCCCGGCCACGCCCCTACCAGGAGGCCCAGCAGCCTGCCTTGGGTCTCACACCGCAAACACAGACGCTGAGCCAAGAGCCGTCCCTCCCCGCGGTGGCGCCAGCTCCGGGGCGCAGCCCGGCGCGTAGGAGGTTGTCGCTTTCCACACAACAGTGTCTTGGCCTGATGACTAACTCCACCCTACCCTTAAACAATTTCATAAACTCCTCAGTGTCCCCGGGCTAGGTACAGAGAGTATGTGGAGAGATCTAGGCCAGAGAGTACTTTTGTGAAGGATGTAAAGTCAGAAAAGACTGCTCACAACTGGGACAGTTAGAGACAGGGTTTCTGGGAAAAGGAAAAGAGGCAGAAGAGGAAGGATGTGGCTAGCACAGGTGCCCCCACCACTAAGTTCAAGCATTTACATTGGGGTCCCACCCACATAGACCTGGCTCCTCACTCTGCCTGGGGGGCGGGGGGAGACAGGAATACGGGCTGGAGACAATCTATTCCTATACCAGCGGGGGTAGAGGGTAGGGCTTTGGGGTGTGGGCTGGGATAACCTCCTTTCTCCAGCCAGACTGCTCTAGGCTCACTAGAGGACAGGAGAGGGCAGTATAGGCCCGAGTCAAGCCTTCTCTCACAGAGCAGGCCTTCCTTTAGAGCCTGTAGTCACTAGAAGCGAGAGTCTGTTATGTTCGAATCTGGAAGAACTGTCCGCAGCAATGTGGCTCGGTTTGTTTATAATCTTTTTTATTGGTGCCCTCTGCCTGTAGTCCTATGCTAGGTGTGTTTATGTCCCCTAGAGTGGATAAGGCACGGAGCTGTCCTACTCCTCTCCCTGGACTGAACTAAATCAGTTCCGCTGTACTCATCCCTACTGCAGAAGCTTCTGGAAGATGAGTTTTGAGGAAGGGTGAACTGACGCTACACTGAGCGTTAAACAATCCATGAAGGGACACAGCTCGCCCTTTCCAGTCTTCTCCAGGCTTTCTCAAGAGCGGGAGTGCAGTGCTAGATCCACACGCCCACACCTGCAAACCAGACATCTGGGACTAGTAGTAATCCTCCATCTCTTCACTTTCCACCTCCTCCTCAGGAACCAAGCTCTGTGATTGCAGCTGCGAGAAGCCCGTGGCGTTCAGCTGGTCTGCACACATATGTGATAAAGGAAAAGGGTCAGGGGAGAGACTTGGCCTATGGGAAGGCTTGTGCGCGCGCGTGTGTGTGTGTGTGTGTGTGTGTGTGTGTGTGTGTGTGTGTATACGTCACATGCAGAATGTTCCTTACAGGCATTCAAAGGTCCTAATGCACCCCATCTTCCTGGCGCCCAGAGCTCAGGGCTTCCTTACCCGGTGTGAGCACCGTGAGGGTAGCAGAAGCTTCAACTTGGCCCAGAGCATTCCGGGCAAGGCAGCGGTAGGTGCCCTCATCGCTAGGACGCAAAGCCTGAATCTGCAGCCAGCCAGTCACCTCAAACTTCTGAGGTCCGCCTCTAAACTGGAGACAGATGTGCTGTCAGCAAGATCATCTGTGGAAGCCCTGGGTTTTTCAGGAGTATGCCCCTGCTCCCTGCCCCTACCTGCACAGAGATATGGGGGTCATCCCCCGGCAGCTGGATGTCCAAGCCGTCCTTCCTCCACTCAATCGAGGCCATGGGGTAGGCAAATACCTCACAGCCGAAGATCACATCCTGTCCAGTCACATTCCAAATATTGTGAGGCTGCGACAGGATCTGGGGCTCTGGGGCAGGGGGATGGAAATATGAAGCTTGACAACAGGAAGCTGTATCCAGCTCAGCAAGGACACAATTTACAAATTAATGTGGACGCGTTTGGAGCAGGGACACAAAGCACGCCAAGGTCAACATGCATCTGCAAACAAAATATGCCCCAAGCCGGAATATGTAGCAGTGCAGATGCAGATGCACACAAGGGTACAAAAGCACAGGCGCACAGAGCAGGATAAATTACACAGACATGCCGACAGACCCACAGCGTAGCTGGATAACCATGCTCTGTCCTGGGCTGCTCCGCTGTCCTCATTCTACCCGAGGGCCCCTTTCCTGCGGGCCATGTAACCAACACCCCCCCTCCCCCCTTTTCTAACTAGGCCCAGGTCCCAAAGGCTTGAAGAGCAGCCACATTCCAAATGTCGTGAGAATGTGACAGGATCTGGGCTCCGAGAGGGAGGAGGTGGGAAAAGCGAGGCAGGGGAACCTGAAACCACCTTGTTGCTCGACAGAAAACTCTTGGGACCCCCCCTGCTAGTGCGTTCGTTCGTTTCCGTTGCAACTCCAGCCCAGCCAGACTAGAGTAGGTAACAGCTGAGGAAGTGAGGGTGGCCAAAGAAAACCTCAAGCTTGAACACCCCCAACCCCAACCCAAGGATGAGGAGCAAGAGAGGCAAGAAGCCATCTTCCCTCTCTAACTCCTAAATACGAGAGAAAACAGAAAACGGACAGACGAGAGCCAGGGTTAATAGGATGCATCTCACAGGCCTCCCTCTGCCTGGGCTCCAGCAGTCTGGGCAAAGTCTTGGGGTGGGGGTGTCCTTTCGATTCTGACCCAGCTATTGGCTATATGCCTGTTCTTCGAAGGGCCGGTCCCTGCAAGTCTGGATAAGGCTCTCAGGCAGCTCAAACCTGCCAACAAATCTCAACCTGCGTTTTAGTTGGCAGCCTTTGAGGTTCTTGGTCTCCCTCATCTATTCATTCTGCTGACCATAGACCAAAGCTGTCGGGGATCCGGGAGCGGTGCCTTTGGGAAGCCAGGGTCCTGGTACTAAGAGCCCTGAGCTTGCGTACCCGATTCGCAGGGCCCGGGATGCACCACAGTGAGGTTAGCGTCCGGCCGAGCGCGCGCGGCCTCCTGCAGGCGGCAGATCTGCGCGTAGGTCCGGCCGTCCGAACCGCACAGCGGGCGCTGCGAGCGGCAGACACACAGAGGCTCCGGCACCTCTCCTCGGCTCAGGTCACCGCCCGCGTCCAGCCTGCACTCGAGCTGCTCGCCGCAGCGCCCGTAGAAGTTAGCGCTGGGGTCCAGATCGCAGAGCTGGCCTTCCAGGTTGGCGCATTCCCAGCAGCAGCCGCACGCATCCCGCACCCGGCCTGCGAGGCAGCCCCGCGGCGCAGCGCACTCTTCTGGCCGGCAGGGAGCACAACCCTCGCCCTCGGCTAGCAGCCGCAGCCAGCCTCGCCGCAGGTAATCGGGGCCTGTGGCCGGCCTCGCGCTAACGGGTAGCTGGGTCCACACCACCAGCAATAATGGTAGTAGCCAGGGCAGCGCCAAAATAGGTGCAGCATGGTTAGCTGGAAGCCCTGTGAACACTCGGGGCATCAGCGCGTAGGTGGCACCCTGCCAGGAGAGGGAAGTCAGGTCTGGAGGTCAGAGATAAAGTCAGTGCTGTTCCCTGTACTAAAACTTGATTCTAACACTGGCCTTTCCTTTACTACCCTGGAGCCAACCAGAAGCCCCACCAAAGAGGCCTAGGGTTTATGCCAGTCGGTAATTGATTAAGCTGGTCTTGGGGACTAGGGAGTAAAGAGACAATGTCTGGGGTATGATCACCGACACTCACGCACGTACGCATGCACCCCCACACACCTACAGACGCGTATACACACGTGCAAACATACATGCACGCGCCCGCGCGCGCGCACCAGCACCACCTCCTGAAACCACCCAACTTTGCTGCACCTTTGTCCCAGAGATGGAAAAAAAGACACTACACCTGATGTAAAAACTTGAGGTCGGGGTGGTGATGGTGCTAGGGGCATCCCACCGACTCACCTAGTGCCTTGGACTAGGCCCTTAACAGCTGTGATTTCCAATCCTAAAGAACCGGTGGGGGAACAAAAAGAGTCGCATGCACGGCCAGCCAGACCCGCAGGCCACCTCTGCTTCTGTCGGGGGATCGCTGGCAGCCCACAGCCTTAAGATTCAAAGAGAAGCTCCTCCGTCCCTTCTCCCCGCCCCTAGATGTCGAATACCCGCCTTCTTCCCAGGCCCTGAGGCCGATAATTTTATCCAGCCTCACAAGGACCCTCCTGGGCCTTTCACTTCAACCCTAGCCCAAAGACTCAATGAGTGTACAGAGCAGCCGTAACTAGACGCCGCCGCTGGGAAAGCAAGGATGTGAGAAGAGAGTAGGGTTGGGCATGGCCAGGGGGAGCGCAAACTGTTGGCTGAACCCCAGGTCCTGTCTCATCTGATTTAGATCCGGAGAGCGGCAAACAGCGGCCATGTAGGAAGAAGGAAGGGGTTCTAGTGCTAAGAAATCTTCTCAATGTAAAATTTACTTCTACTTCTGCAGTATGGGCGTTTCTGGAGGGCAGGCTCGGGGCCAGCTTCCTCTGCGCACGGTTTGCAGCTGTGCTCACCCAATCCCTCCACTGGGGCGCAGACTAGACTATAAGCGTTTCCAGCTGCCATCCACATCTGGCTACCTCCCTCCCACTATAGGGCAGGTGCTTGAACCCTCGGAGGAGCCCGCTGATTAGAGGTCGGAAATGACTAGCGGCCGCACGGAGGCCGGCGGGTGACTCCCAAAAAAAAAAAAAAAAAGGGGGGCGTCTCTCGAGTCCGGATTACAGGTTGCAAATACGAGCAGGTCGGGGCCAAAAGGTCTGGAGACCTCCACAACGCCACGGTGGCACTTTGGCTTAGGGGGCAGGAAGCAAAGCATCCCCAGAGGCCCGCCCACCACCCCCGAGAATGGCAGGCCCCGCCCCTGCCGGCCCCCAAACGGCTTCCAGAATCCGCAATCCCAGATCCTTGGGAGAGGAGGAGGAGGAGCAGGAGGCAACCCAGCTTTTGGGCAAGGGAGGGGAGGGGCTTAGACAGGCCCCGCCCAGGAGGCGTCATCGGCTCTGACTGCGCGTGCGCTCGCGGCCCGCGCGGCTTCGCTCTCCACTGCGGTCTCCGCGCCGCTCTGGCTTACACCGAGCCCTCCTCAAAGGAGAGTTCAGTCGGCAGAGAACGCTGCTCCCGGCCAGAGAAGGCTCTGAGGAGGCGGACGAGAGCTGTACACAGGCGATCCCAAACTCCGAGGAGACAGGAAGCGAATTTCACGCGAGGTTTCGGGACTGTCGCGAGAAATCACCACGGCGAGCTAGACGTTCACGAGGAAAAGCCCGCGGCTTTGAAGCCCGGAAAGAACGATGGCGGGCAGATCCTGATGGTGCTGCTAGGCAATCCCTTGGTCGGAGGACAAATTAGCTGTTGGCCTGAGAGCAGACGTGAACCGAGGGTTGCAGGATGTTCTGGGAAAGGCGTGAGGAGGGGGCTTGCCTGTTGGAGGAATGGAGGCACTCTAGGGGAGGCCCCTAGCGGTGACCGGTCGCACGCCTCGGGGCGGTGATCATCGCCCGAGGGAGAGTGGGAGCTGTCCAGGTCTAAATGAAGAACGGTGAGCTTCCAGCCCTCGGAGCCACTATCCAGATCCCCAGCATCCTAAACATTCCTTCCGTCTTACTTAGTCGCTGCCGGGGCTAAATTTTAGTCTTTGCTATACTTCGCGCCTCTAGTAGGAAATTACGACTAACTCACCGCTGTATTTTATGTCTCTGTACCCCCGCGACTGGCTGCTAAGTAAGTTCTTGAGAAGCATTTGTGCATTAAAAGTGAAAGACGCCCTGAGTCTGAAAGATGACTTAAAGTCACTAATGAGAGGCTAGGGATTAAATCGACGGAGAACGAGCGCCCTCTGGTGGATTTGCAGCAGCTGAGCCTAGTGACAATGCACACTGTCTATACTAGGGATCCACGGTAACTTTGAAAAAGTTCTTACAATAGTCTTGCGTTGCTGGTGATTAAGCCCGGGACTTTTATAGTTAAGCTAAAACTGTGTCTCCAAGCTGTATCCCCGACCCTATAATAATATTTTAGAAGGGAGTTTGTTCGCATAAGACAATTTGAAAGCCTAGCTACTCATGTTTCCCTATGCTTATCATCTGGCACTTTATCTGGTGTAGCTCTAAAACTCGTTAAGCAGCAACCGCGTGCATCAGAAATAGAAAAAGAACCTGATTTCTTACACTTTAAAAAACGTTGGTTTGGGGGCTGGCAAAAGACTCAGCGGATAAGAGCACTGATTGTTCTTCCGAAGGTCCTGAGTTCCCAGCAACCACATGGTGGCTCACAACCACCCATAATGAGATCTGACGCCCTCTTCTGGTGTGTCTGAAGACAGCTACAGTAAATTACGCCGGAGCGAGCAGGGCCGGCAGAGGTCTTGAATTCAATTCTCAGCAGCCACACATATTATAGCTCAGCTACAGTGTACTCATACACATAAAATAAAATAAAAATAAATCTTAAAACAAAACAAAACAAACAAAAAACCCATTGATTTGACGAGCTTCCTATTGTTGAGCCAAAGGAAATTAGTTCTAGTCCAGATGATGGACTAGAGTACCAGGCAGTATCCTTTGCATATTAATGAGTGAGGTGAGATTCAGATGAACTCCTGGTAGTTAATCTATTCCTAAAATATTTATTATTGTGTTAGGTATATGGTGTGTGTGTGTGTGTGTGTGTGTGTGTGTGTGTGCAGACACATGACACAATCATGTTTGGAGCTGGGGTGATCTTCAGGACTGGGATCAACTCCTTCTATTTGGAAGTCATCAGCAGACTTGCACAGCAAGCACCCTTAAATTATTTGTTTATTTGTGTTTGTGCGCGGCACACACTATGTGCACATGAGTAGAGGTCAGAGAGCAACCTGTGGGAGTATGTTCCACCCTGTGAGGCTAGGAATTGAATCAGGCCATCATGCCTTCCAGCCATCTCTCCAAACCCCTAATCTTTTTTATGTGCACTGGTATTTAGTGTGCCTATGTGAGCATGGCAGATCCCCTAGAACTGGAGTTATAGTTGAGAGCTGCCATCTGGGTGCTGGGAATTGAACGCAGGTCCTCTGGAAGAGCAACTGGTGCTCTTGACCACCGAGCCATCTCTCCAGCACCGCCCCCCCCTTTTAATTAAATATGGTGGAAACTAGGAATGATGACACATGCCTATAATCCCAGAAATCGGGTGGCCTAGGTGGGGGAATCAAAAGTTTAAGGTCATCTTTGGCTACCTAGGGAGTTTAAGGCCAGCTGGGCTACACGATATCCTGTCTCCAGAAATCCAACAACAGGAAAACCCCTTAGGAGACTCGGGAGGACTCACTTCCTAGCCTCGACATCATAAACTTTGATTTGGCCCAGTTATGGAGAATACTGGGGTGTCATTTTAAGGAGGAAATGAAGCACGTGGTCCACAGTGACAGAATGGATACAGATGAACGCTGCTTCCTACGAATATTAGAATCAATTAAGTCAGAAAGGCTCAAGATCGATAATTAAGATGAAATGCTTTATATTGGTCTACTATGACAAATAGAAGTTCTCATTAAAGTAGAAAATAAGATTAAGATAAGTATATAGATACCACAACTGTATAACGATATAAATATCAGTAAACATTCTGAGAGAATTTGGAATGAGGTTGAGTGTAATGCTCACCATCCTTTATTTTGTAAAATTATTTTCATAAAGAAAGAGTAGAGGCCAATCTCCCATACTGCCCCCCCAAAATGAATAGAAACTATTTTTTAGGTAAATTAGAATGTTGAAATAAATACAGAAAGTGGGGTCAGCCACATAGGAAGATTAATATTGTAATTTATCTATAAGTAACATTACAAAATGGACCTAGACTAGCCAGGAACTTGCTTCTGGAGTGCCTAGGCACTCAGGCAAGCGGAATGGATTTACGACACCTTAGACTGACACCAGGCCAACAGTTTCTTTACCTTTCTTCCTCCTTCTCAGGGCACCCACGCCCGACCTTCGATATCTCTTCTGCTTTTGACCACCTGATGACCAATTTTTGTAAGAATAAAGTTAGAAGGGATATTTAAAGTATTCTATAGTTCCTTAAGTTACAATTCTTATGTGTAAGTGGAGTCTCTGTGCAGATGCACACGCTAGTTGAGTAGTAGAAGCCAAAGAACAACTCTGGGGAGTTGGTTTCCTTTCTCCTGATGTCAGATGTGGGGATTGAACCCAGCATGTCAGGCTTGTCCAGCAAGCACTTTACCAGCTGGACCATCTCGCCAGCCCTCCCTCCTGCATTTGTTGTTCTCTTTAGACAGGATCTCACTATGTAGTCCTGGATGACTTGGAACATGCCATGTAGAACAGGCTTGCCTCAAACTTACAGCCAATGACAACTTATTCCTTAATATGCCCTTTATTTATCCCTCACACTGAAAATTCAATTCTCTATGTCTCTGAAAGGAAAGGGGCCATCTTCCTGAAAGCCCTACCAAACCCACATGGGCCAGTAAGAAATCTTATACTCCACATATGTTTGTAACATCTATTTGTAGCAATCTCCAGGCACACATCCTACCTCCAGCCTTTTTTTTTTTGGTTTTATTTTATTTTATTTTATTTTATTTTATTTTATTTTATTTTATTTGGTTTTTCGAGACAGGGTTTCTCTTTGTAGCCCTGGCTGTCCTGGAACTCACTCTGTAGACCAGGCTGGCCTCGAACTCAGAAATCCACTTGCCTCTGCCTCCCAAGTGCTGGGATTAAAGGCGTGTGCCACCACTGCCCAGCCCAGCCTTTTCTCTTATGATATAATGAAGTTCAACCCTTTCCCTTGGCTGTCAGCACACAGGCTACTCAATCCTGGAGTTATGGTAAAAGACCATAAACCACCAGGTATCCTTCCTCAAAGAGTCCCAGAAGCCAAAAAGTCCCCAAATGGGTGGACACAGTCATGATGGCCAAATATAAAGAGCTTGCTCCCTATGATGAGCTCAGGTTCTACATGTGCTTTTACAGTGTGGTAGCCATACATCAAGGGGACCACAAAGGATTGGCTCCATGACCAATGATCTACGGAGGATATAGAGAAATGCTGTCGGGGCAGGCCATCTCAGCAGAGACTAAGATTGGCCCATGGGATCCTCTCCTGAAGGGGCTGAAAATGGTGGGAAAAGACCATGATAGGGTGACAAACTCACAACAGACTTGCAGTTACCTATAACTCCACCCTGGGGAATCAATGCCCTCTTCTGGCCTCCACGGACAACTGCATTCAGATACATGTGCATAAGTAGAGTTAAAAATAAGTATAAGTCTGTAGAAATAAAGGTCTAGACACCAGAATTAGCTTTGCTAGCAACTGTCACTCATCTAGACTGTTTCTTTGGAAAAATTTGCAGTGAATTCAGAGCCTTCAGACACTGAATTGGTCACAGTGTTACCTTAAAATATGTCTTTTTAATGACTTATTTACTTTTATTTCATTTGCATTGGTGTTTTGCCTGAGTGTATGTGTGTATAAGGATGGGTGTTCTATCTCCTGAACCTGGAGTTACAGACAATTGTGAACCATCATGTTTGTGCTGAGAATTGAACCCAGGTCCTCTGGAAGAACAGCCAGTGCTCTTTTTTAGAAAAAGATTTATCTATTTAATGTATATATAAGTAAACTGTCACTGTCTTCAGACACACCAGAAGAGGTCATTAGATCTAATTATAGTTATGAGCCACCAATATGGCTGCTGAGAATTGAACTCATGACCATTGGAAGAGCAACCAGTGCTCTTAACCACTAAGCCATCTCTCCAGCCCATAGCCAGTGCTCTTAACTGCTGAACCATCTCTTCAGTCCCTGGCATTATGTCTTTAAATTTTTTCCTTTTTTTTTTTTTTTTTTTGGTTTTTCGAGACAAGGTTTCTCTGTATAGCCCTGGCTGTCCTGGAACTCACTCTGGAGACCAGGCTGGCCTCGAACTCAGAAATCTGCCTGTCTCTTCCTCCCAAGTGCTGGGATTAAAGGCGTGAGCCACCACTGCCCGGCTAAATTTTTTCCTTAATTACTAATAACTAAACATAGAGAAATGTATATAAATCAGAATTTGGGGTCAGAATTGTCAGGTTAAGATGTGTAGAGATCTCCCTCTTTTTTTTTTTAAGATTTATTTATTTATTTAATGTATGTGAGCACACTGTCACTGTCTTCAGACACACCAGCAAAGAGCATTGGATCCCATTAAAGACAGCTGTGAGTCACCATGTGGTTGAGGGAATTGAACTTAGGACCTCTGGAAGAGCAGTCAGTGCTCTTAACCACTGAGCCATCTCTCCAGCCCGTGGAAATCTCGTAAAGGGAATTTCCAACTATTGTGGAGCTAGGGAAAAAAGAAAAATTGGAGCTAACACCTAAGCCACTGATACTGCCTGATTGTCTTAAGGATAAACAACAAACAAAAAAAATGGAGAATTGATCCCCTCCAGCAACAGCAAAAGCAAGTCCTAGGGGTATGGGAAGATAGCTCTGTTGGTAAATTGCTTTTTGCACAATCGAGAAGATCTGAATTAAATCCCCAGCACTCAAGAAAAAGGTGAGGCATGATGGAGCTCCTGGGGCTCTCTGGCCATCCAGGTTAGTCTAATTGGCAAGCACCAGGTACCATGGAGAGATTCTATCTAGCGCGGGGTGGGCAGACAAAAAAGAGAAAGGGGGATAGCTCTTGAGAAATAATACCTAAGACTGATGACTGAGCCACGTGGGTACTTCCTGGCCTACAAGTCCACGTGAATACTGCATGCTTTTCTGAAAAAAAAAAAAAAAAGCCTGCCTTCTCTAGCCTGCAGTGGTCTCCTCTCCTCCTGGCCTGCTTCCCTCATTTAAGATTCCTGCCTGCGCCTGTAGCCTTGCTGTTGTGTTCCTTGAGTTAGATGGCTCCCTCTGCTATAACACTGCAGTGTAATAATAGCTATCACTTAGCAAAGAGTTGCAGGGGCCAAGCACAGTGGTTAACAGATCACATGTGTTAGCTTGTCTCAGACGTGTGAAGAGCCTGCAAGGTAAGATTATTAGCTTTCCTTTTTTTTTTTTTAATTTATTTTTTTTAAACAGATGTGCTAGCTCATGCTTGTTTTCTTTTCTTTTCTTTTCTTTTTTAAGATTTATTTTATGTGTATGAGTACACTGCAGCTGTGCAGATGGCCGTGAGCCATCGTGTGTGTGGCTGCTGGGAATTGAACTCAGGACCTCTGCCGGGGCCCCGCTCGCTCCAATCCTGCTCGCTCTGCCCCTAGCTTTACTTTTTAAATGCAAACTGAGGTCCAGATCCTTGGGTATGTCTGCTCAGTGTCAGCACTGGCTAGAGACCAACTGAGCTAAGGCTTGATCTTGGAGCTGCCCTGGTCTAAGACATATAAATCTCACCACCTCACTATCCTGATATTACTTGTCAACCTGCAGTTGGAATTAAAACTGCAGTGCATTTTTAAAGTTTATTTATTTTAGTTTGATGTCAGTATGGTCCTAGCTGTCTTGGGGTTTACTCTGTAGACTAGGCTAGCCTCAAACTGCATCTGCCTTTGTCAAAGTATTGAGAGACACTAAAGGCATGGACCACCACTCTGGATGATATTGCAGTACATTTTAAATAAATATTTATTATGCATAGTGTGTACCTGTGTGTGGTTATGTGTATGTGAATGCAGTTATCCACACAAGCCAGAGATGTTGGATCCCCTGGAGCTGGAGTTATTTATTAGACAGTTATGGACCTGCTGATGTGAAGGCTAGGACTCGAACTTTGGTCCTCTGGGAGAGTGGCAGAACTCAACCTCTGAGCCATCTCTGCATCCCAGAGTAGATGTCTATAAAGACTCCAAACTGCCCTGTTGTGGAGATGTAGGGATCCACAAACCCAGATCAGCCATCCTCAACCTGTGGGGTGGCCAAAGACCATCTGAAAACACAGATATTACATTATGATTCATAACAGTAGCAAAATTACAGTTATGAAGTAGGAACAAAATAACTTTATGATTGGGGGCCACTACCACATGAGGGACTGTTTTAAAGGGTCCCAGCATTAGGGAGGTGAAGAACTGCTGGCTCAGAAAATAAAAGATGAAAAGGGAGGAAGGTGCAGGGTGGTGGTGGCCCACACCTTTAATTCCAGCACTTGGGAGGCAGAGGCAGGTGGATTTCTGAGTTCAAGGCCAGCCTGGTCTACAGAGTGAGTTCCAGGACAGCTAAGGCTACACAGAGAAACCCTGTCTCAAACAAACAAACAAACAAAAACAAGGAAAAGGAAGGAAGGTGATAAGGAACTTTGTGGGTTAAAGTGCTTCAGGACCGGAACCAAGAGAGGTCGGGGTGTAGCTCAGTGGTATAGTTGCCTCAAGGCCTTGGATTTTGATCCTCAGAACTACAAAAATTAAAAAAAAAAAAAAAAAAAAAAAAAAAAGTAAGTAGAGAAAACCATATTACCTCCAGCTGGGTCTGGTGATAGGGGCCTCTGATCTAGCTAGATTCTTTTGCAGGTGGGCTCAGCCTTCTCATAGGAAAAATAGATGACTGGAGTCTTCCTTAAGACAGCAACAGTACTTTCTGCCAGGTGTCTGCTCCTTGCTGTCGAAATGGGCAAGTTCATGAAACCCGGGAAAGTGATGCTGGTCCTGGCTGGACACTACTCCGGATGCAAAGCCGTCATTGTGAAGAACATTGACGATGGCACCTCGGACCGCCCTTACAGCCATGCCCTGATGGCTGGAATTGACCGCTATCCATGACCGCTTGCCCATGGCAGTGACAGCTGCCATGGGCAAGAAGAAAATCACCAGGCGATCTAAGATCAAGTCCTTTGTGAAAGTTTATAACTACAACCACCTCATGCCCACAAGGTACTCTGTGGATATCCCCTTGGACAAGACTGTTGTCAATAAGGATGTGTTCAGGGATCCAGCTTTGAAACGCAAGGCCAGGCGGGAGGCCAAGGTCAAGTTTGAGGAGCGATACAAGACAGGGAAGAACAAATGGTTTTTCCAGAAGCTTCGCTTTTAGGTATATTTTTGTTTTCGTCATTAAAAAAAAAAAAAAGACAGCAACAGTACCTCAGACATGAGGAAGTTGACAGTTTCCTTAGGGTGGGAAGCGGAAGGAACAAAGGACTTATCCAGAGGCTACCCATCAGGTGGGTGGCTCCTAGGCCCAACCCGATCCTTTTCAGGCATCCTTCCTCAAAGGCCTGGTGTCCTCAGGGTGGGAAAGCCCGCACAGGAGCTCTAGTTGCAAGCCAGGCGGTGCGCCCCCTTTCCACCTGCGTTAGGGCACCCCACCCGGGGGGGTGAGAAGGAGGGAGTCCAAGTCGGGTCGGATTCCCAGCCAGCTCCCACCTCACAGGAGGCGGCCCATTATCCGGCGTCGTTAAAGAGCAATTAGATGGAAATTAAGCCGAGAACAAGTATTGATTATCTCATTAAGGCCGGGGGAGCCCGCTCTGTCGGAGTGAATTTACCGCCGCTCACCCCATTATCTGCAAGGTGAAAGCCTGCGGTCATCAACGTCCAGAGAAGTATCGATCTTGCCCCAAATCCATTCCTGACCCTCCTTTATAGAATAAGTAGGTTCTAGTGAGATGACACCAGGGGCGTGACGAGATGAGGAGGAACACCGGGTGCGCACACCCACACTCGGACACTCTCTTCTCGGTTTCTCCTTGATATTTCGCCGGTCTAGGCAGCGACAGTTCATATACCTCTTAGTCCTAGGTTTTACATCCAAAGGAGAGAAACCAGAGTTGAGGCTTACTTACTTAACTTATTTATTTATTTATTTATTTAGAGACTAGATCTTCCTTTGTTTCCCTGAGTAACCTCCAACTTCTTGCTTTAAGCCATCTTCCTGCCTCATCTGGTAATGTAGGCACTGGCCACCAGAGCCTGAGACTTAGTGGCAAGAATTTTCTCTTAATACAAAATGCAAGGCATTTCTGGGCCCCAAATCCTAACCTGGGACGGGGTGAGGGGAAAAAAGACTTAGTTCTTGATGACTGTCATGGCCAAAGGATACCTGGGAACTGCCTACAGACTCCCCAAGGCTTTCCAAAATCAAAATGAAAAATGACTGTGGGGGATAAAGTTATTTTTAAGCTACCTGTGGGCCTTGGGGGTTGGAGGAGTCCGGAGGCTCTTGGGCCTTAGACACTATAAAGTCTGTCAAAGTGCCTAGGGCTCCTGCTTGCTTGCTGGTACCGAGACAGCAATGTGCTTTCAAGAGCTGTTGGCCTTGCAGGAGAGAGGATACAGAACTGAGAATCACAGAAATAATGAATAAGGGGCTGGAGAGACGGCTCAGTGGTTAAGAGTTCTCATTGTTCTCCCAAGGGACCCAAGTTCAGTTCTCAGCACATGGGGTGCCTCCCAACCACTTGTAACTCCAGTTCCAAAGGGTCCTACTCCCTCTTCTGGCCTCTTTGGATACCCCTACACAGGGAGACATCCATATACATAAATTAAAAAGTATATCTTTTGGTAGGGTAATGGCAGTGCAGGCCTTTAATCCCTGCACTTGGGAGGCAGAGGCAGGCAGACCTCTGTGAGTTTGAGGCCAGCCTGGTCTACAGAGCAAGTTCCAGGCCAGCCCGGCTACACAGAGTGGGGTAAAATTTTTAAACAAAGTTGACTTTAAAAAAGAAATACTAAATTATCATCCGAATATGATCACAAGGTTGCAGGTGCTGTGAGTGTTGGGCTGGTGTGCACAGGAAGCAGATGTTCTGACAAACAGAAAGCAAGCACGATTGTTGCCCATTCAGCACCCAGTTTCTGAGGGCACATGGTATGCAAAACCACTTTCCCTTCCACCCAAGCCCCCAGTCTAATCGAAGAGACAGACACCAAAGCTCTAATGGCACAAATACAGTCTCTATAATGAGAAACTGCCAGAGTGATAGAAATCATAAGGTCAGTTCATGATTTAAAATTTGAGAGTCTGGAAGAACTGAGGCAGTGTCTAGAGACACTTTCCTCCCCCGTGCTGCGACAATGTCTTTCTTTGGAGCTGGTCCATATCTGGGATGCAGTAGGGAACATTGACACTGGTCACCCCACTTTTGGACTCACCTCAGAGTCCAAGATGCGCCGAAGACTGGGGAAAAGAGGAGTGAGGCCAGGTGGTGCGCCCGGCCCTCGCCGGCTTGGCCTCGAACAGAGCAAGCAGCAGCGGCCCAGATTCTGGGCTCCTCTCCCTGCCCCGGGGCCGGGCAACTATTAATCTTGGTTGACGGTTTCTCACATCCTAATTGGGAGGTGGAGGGAGCGACTCAGTCCGCCCTAAAGGTAGAAGCGGCTAATGGGCCTCTTCATCACCGCCAGGAACGGGTCCCTGGCGGAGCGCGAGGGCGCAGCAGCAGGTGAGACGGGGCCGGCGGCCCTTTAATGAAGCTGCGTTGGCTGGGGTGCTGGGAGGGAAGATCCGGGGAAGGGGACGGTTCCAGCTGAGAAGGGGGTGCTCCACCCCCCAGCTGACAGTCCAGCTCCGGAGTTCAGCTGGGAGCCCTCATCCCAGGAGGTCTTCTTGGGTGAGAGAGAAGGGATGGTGATAGCCATGGGGGGCGAGGGGGGCGGTATTTGAGAGGAAGGTAGCCTTGCAATAAGCTAGGACTCAGCACACAGTGGGCACTCCCAAAGTCAATATAACCTACAGATCCCTTGCTCCCTGGCTCATACATTAAAGATACAAAGGCGCTGGGACTGTGCTATGACAAAAAGGAAGGTAAAAATTTAAGCGTGAGCAAAAAAGAAGAAAGGAGACAGGGGCATAAAAGAAAAATGACTCACAGGGCCTGAGCCTAGAGACTGAGTCTCAAAAGAACCAGTGTAAACCTCTGGCCTTCGGACCCCGGTGTCACAGAGGGTCCAGTCTTCATAGCTGGCCCACATCTTCCTTCTGTGACTCAGTTCCCCTTCAGAAGTACCTCTGTCTCTCTGTCTGTCTGTCTGTCTCTGTCTGTCTCTGTCTGTCTGTCTGTCTGTCTCTCTCTCTCTCTCTCTCTCTCTCTCTCTCACACACACACACACACACACACACACACACACTTCTTCAAAGCCTATTCATCCTTTAGCAAGCTGTAATACCATCTTCTCAAAGGAGTACTACCCCCCATTCAGAGTCAAGCTTTCCTAGGGGCACGCCCAGCCATTTATGCTTCTCCTTGGCCTCTCCCTTGGGACTTCTGCATCCAGGAACCCTCCCCCCACCCCAACACACACACACTCCTCAGAGTTTTTACCTTCTCAGGCCTGCTGTCAGCCTGTCTCCCGCAGCCTCCTGCCACATCAGAAATATATTGTATTCTCACCTAATCCTGTTCAATTGCAGCATAATAAAACACATAATAAAAACCTAATTCATTTTTCTCCCGCGTCCCCAATCTCCAGGCATCTTCTTGCTCGGGATTAAAAATTTGTCTTCATGTTTGTGGCACTGCAGCCCTGGCGCCTCCGCATCTTTAATGTATGAGGCAGGGAGCGAGGGACCCGCGGGTCCTGCAGTGTTCGCGCCCTAATGGCGCCTGCTAGCCACCTGAGGATGCTGGTGGTGGAGGGAGGGAGGACCGTGGATCTAGTGAGGCTCAGGGGCGCCCACTGTCTCCCTTCCTCTCAGATGTCCAGTGGTTGGAAGACTGCTAATCTGTCCAGTCCGTCAGACTGGTTGTAGCCTCCAGGGGGCGCTACAACCCCCTGTAAGGCAGGTTGTCAAGGATGGAGCAGTACATAGTGTAGCTAGAAATGAGATGCAGAGCCTTGTGAAGAGGGGCCCCTTGATCTCTCTTTTCAGTTCTGAGTCTAGTGGCTGGAGGTCGCCTGGTCAGTGAAACCCTGACTTCCAATTTCCATCACTATCCACAACCAGTGCTTAGAGCCTCTCCTCCCACACCCATACCTTCAGATTACAATGTGGACCAAGCAAGGGTTCAACGTCCCAGATGGAGGTAAGAATCCAATGACTTGGCTAGGGGTGCAGCCCAATGGAGAGGCTTTGCTAGCAGCACACGAGGGCAAAAGGGATCCAGTAAGGAAGGGTTTTGTACAAAGACAACATTGGATGATTTCACAGATCTGAGACTGGTAAACCATTGTAGTGATGTTCCTTCCTATATTTATTTCAGAAAGGTCCCCAAAATGTCTAAAAGTTCCCTTAAATATTAAAAATATTGCCCCTTAAATAGGGCCAAAACCTCTAAATTCTTACACATAAATAACTCTGTAGCTGTTTGAAAAACTAAAGTGGGTAGATTGGGGATTTAAAAATGGGTGTTTTTTTTAATCCCCATGCATATGTTTAATCCCACATATACATGTTCATGCATGTGTGTATGGGGGCCTGAGGACAACCTCCAGTCAATGTCTAGAACACTCGTCACCTTGGGACAGTAGCTCTTTTTTTTTTTTTAAGATTTATTTTATGTATGTGAGCACACTGTCACTGTCTTAAGACACACATCAGGTTGTGAGCCGCCATGTGATTGCTGGGAATTAAACTCATGACCTTTAGAAGAACACTGTGCTCTTAACTACTAAGCCACCTGTCTAGCCCGAGACAGTGGCTCTTGTTGGTCCAAAATTCATCAGTTAAATTATGCTGGCTGACAGGCATACCCTTGTTTATACCTCTGTAGTGCTGAGATTGCAAGCACCTGGCATTTTCACATGGGAATCAGACTTGGGCACAACTTGGGCACATTCCTTGGCCTCCCAAATGAATATTTTAAAATTTATTCTTGCAGGGTGTAGTGGTGTATGCCTTGAATCCCAATACTAAGGAGGCAGAGGCAGGAGGATCCCTGAGTTTGAAGCCAGCCTGGTCTACAAAGTAAGTTCCAGGGCAGCCAGGGCTACACAGAAAAACCCTGTCTTAAAAGAACACCAACAAACAAAAATAAAGGAAAGAGACAGCCAGGGCTACACAGAGAAACCCTGTCTCGAAAAATAAAAAAAAATAAAAAAAAGAAGAAGGAAAGAAATATTCTGGTTTCCTTGGAGACTCAGTTGTGTCATGTGATGTGTGATGTTTCCTGGAGGCTGTCTTATGAGAGGATGTTTTGCTGAGAACCGACAGGTGGTGTTTTTCTGGAGGCAGCCTGGTGAAAAGACATGTGATGTTTTGTTGGAGCTGACTTAGGAGGACACAACACATAAAACCCAGCAGGCAGTGGACAATGCTCTTACATTGGTCCACCTTGCTTTCTTCTCCGATCTTCACTTGTTATGACTTTATAAAGACAAAAACACAGCAAAGAACTTCTGGTGGCGGTCTTGTCGCCTCGGCAGACTCGGGCTGACCACAAAAGCACAGCAAAGAACTTCTGGTGGCAGTCTTGTCGCCTCGGCAGACTCGGCCGACCAGAAGTCTCAAGGTTTCCTCTGGAGCTTGTCCTTGCTGCCAATTTGTGTTTGGTGTTTGGCTAGTAGACTGGATTGCTGACAACGAAGACTGGAACAACCCCAAAGAACTATTTCTAAACAGGCCCATGTTCCCTGAGTCCTATTAGCCATCTTCCTCCCCTACCTTTGGTCACTGGGCTATAAGGGAGGTTGAAGAGTTTAAGAACCCTTATTAAAGTAGGTTTTAAAAAAAATACAAGCCTACACATTCTAAACCTTTGTTCCCTTGGGTAACAGTTTCCTCAGAAGGTTGAAATAGTCTGCTGCAGAAAGGTCTTTGTTTTTTTTTGTTTTGGTTTGTTTTGGGTTTTTTTTGGTTTTTCAAGACAGGGTTTCTCTGTGTAGGCCTGGCTGTCCTGGTACTCACTCTGTAGACCAGGCCGGCCTCAAACTCAGAAATCCGCCTGCCTCTGCCTCCCAAGTACTGGGACTAAAGGCGTGCGCCACCACCCGCCCGGCCAGAAAGGTCTTTGAACACTTAGCTAAACAATTCAAAATAGCTTCAGGAAGTCCCTGAAATTTACCAGACTCACTAGGCCCCTCCCTGCCAGAGTAAGCAATAAAAGCTAAGAGTCTGCCTCACAGGACAAAAATTACAAAAGAAGACTCTGAAAGCAGAACAGCTGCCTGAAGGAAGCAGAAACCCGCTGAGCTGCCTAAAAGAGGTTTCTAGGCACCTAAAAAGGACACTCTCCAACCTGATGAGCTGCCTGCAGTCTGTGCAGTGAGCTTTGCAAGCTGTCACCCATCCCTCCCCCACCCCGCGGGTGGGCTTTGACAATGCAACTAACTATCTCTGAATCATTTCCACTCCCATAAATAAGCCCTGGTCCATATTCCTGTAAGTAACCTCAGTAACACTCATGGCTCACCCAGGTGGACTCTGGTGTTTATAGACTGGGCGGCCTGGTGTGTTGTGGGCTCTCTGGGGTGACTAGACATAGGTGATGACAGTTGTTGTGATGATGGCGCTTTTTCTGTGCTCACAAGAACTACAAAGCAAAATTGGACATTCAAATATTAGGGCCGCTAAGGGTTAATTTTGAAACATCCTCCCCCCTCCCCGCCCCGTGTCTTCTACCACTTTAGCAAAACTGCTATTTCTGCTTTCTGTAAGCAAAAGCTTGCTTTGCATGAGATGATCTTCTGCTTGCTTTGCCTTTAAAAGTCCCTGACTGATGTGACTGTCACCTTGTAGGACCCTGAGTCCAGGGTGTAGACCTGGTGCCAGTATATGAATAAAAGCCACTTCTTTGTTAAAATGTATTGGTGGTCAGACTGGTGAGTCTCTGAGCGACCCCAGACTTATAACGTGTGTTGCATTTCCCCAAGGGTTTTTTTTTTTTTTTCAGTTTTTTGAGACAGGGTTTCTCTGTGTAGCCCTGGCTGTCCTGGAACTCACTCTGTAGATCAGGCTGGCTTCGAACCCAGAAATTTGCCTGCCTCTTCCTCCCAAGTGCTAGGATTCAAGGCACGTGCCACCACTGCCCAGCCCCAAGAAAGTTTTTTTTATCACAAAGCAACCCTACCTAATTCACTTACTAATGGGATGTGTGCACCTACTGAGTTCTCCTGAACTTCAAAACCCATACACTAACTTTTAGTATTGCCACCTCATTTCTTGTTCGCTGGCTTTTGTTTAGCTCTTAATTTTTTAAAGATTTTTATTTATTTATTTTATGTAATGAGTTCACTGTCACTGTCTTCAGACACACCAGAAGAGGACATCAAATCCCATTACAGTTGTGAGCCACCATGTGGTTGCTGGCAATTGAACTCAGGACCTCTGGGGGTGCTTTTAACCTCTGGGCCATCTCTCCAGTCCTAGCTCTTTAATTTTTTACATTTATTTTACATGCATGTACATGTGTAATCACATGAGTTCTTCAACATAGGTAGGTGTAGAGATCAGAATTCTAACAATTTATAAGAGTTGGCTCTCTCTTTCTACCATGTGGGATGAGGATTGGCCTTAAGAGGGGAAGGGGATGCATGAAAAGCCTTATGAAAACCCACTACTTTGTAAGCTAATTTAAAAATAGAATTAAAGGACTGGCAAGATGGCTCAGCCATTTGGGACACTTGCCCTTAAGCCTGATGGCCTGAGTTTTATCCCTAGGGCCCACATGGTAGAGGGAGAAAAAGAATTCAGGAGGATAGTAACGAGGCTCAGCGGGTAAAGGCACTTGCTTCAAAGCTTGACAGTTCAACTCTGGGATTCACATAGGAAAATCAACTGAGAGTTGTCCCTGGTCTCTACATACATGCTGTGGTGTGGGGAGCCGTGAATCTTGAGAGGCATTCGCCATGGCAAGATGGCGCCTAAACAACTGTTTGCGCATGTGTGTAGAGTGAAAAGACGCCATGTCACGGCCCATCCCGGGGCGTTACGTAGGGTAATGAGCGAACAGCCAATCATGAGCAGACACGCCACGCTGTGGGCAGATACCCTGCACTGTGGTGTATATAAGCAGTGCGGATTTTGGGTTCGACCCTTTTTCCCTATGGATGGAGACAATAAACAGTTGCTGCAGAAGGAACCTAGAGTGTCCGCGTGTCTTCTTCCCGGCGAGAAGACTGTGCGGGCTACACTGTGGTATGCATATATATGTGCATTCACACACAAAAAGCAAACATACATATATGTACATTAACACACACACACATTTTTAAAGGAATGTGAATGGAAATGGCCTGAGTGCATAGATAAGGCTCCTGCTAGAAGCCCTGTATTATTGCTAGGTGTGGGTTAACTCCTTACCCCTGTTGGTCAGGGAGATATGCGGTCCTCTGATAACAATGCAGCTGTGGCCATTGCTCTTAGCTGTCCACCATGACTAGATAGTAAGACCCTAACACTGAAAACACCACATACTTTGAATGCAAAGTATAAAGAACTTAAACTGGAACTTGTCTAGAAACTCTCTCTGCTATCCAGCTTTTGTAGCACCCTAAGGTCTTCTGTAGGCTGCTAGGGGAGAAAAGTCATGAATGATCTTACCCAGAAGTAGACATTCCACGCTACAACACTGACCTAGGAGGCAAGATGTGCTCCCTGATGCAGAAATGGCATAATTGTTATGGAGGTAACCAACCACTTTCTACTTTTGAAGTCTGCTATGCACAAGGTTGTACACACAAGCATGTGCACACACACACACACACACACACACACTAAACAAATGATGGGTTTGGAGAGATGGCTTAGTAGCTAAGAACACTGACTGCTCTCTTCCAGAGGTCCTGAGTTCAATTTCCAGCAACTACATGGTGGCTTACAACCAACTGTAATGGGGTCTGATGCCTTCTTCTGGTGTCTGTCTAAAGACAGCTACAGTGTACTCATATACATAAAGTAAACAAATCTTTTTAGAAATGACAACAAATGCTAATCAGTTGAAAAGGGAACCATTATTTACTGCTGGTGGGTTTTAAATTGGTACAGCTACTCTGAAAATTAGTTTTAGGAAATTCCAAAACAAAAACCTTGAGAATACAGTAACCATAGAGCCAAGTTATACCACTGCTAGTATGTTTCGGGAATTATAAAAAATGAATCTACCCTGCAAACTCCCTTTCCCGCCGTGGCATGTTCTTGTGCTGATATCGTCTGGCCTCATCACTAAGTTCTGGCGGGTTCATGCTATTTTTCTCCCAGCTAGCTACAACATCTCGCTCACAGGCAACACTTTACAACTCCCACAATCATTCATCTAGCTAGCGCCTAGGACCCATTAGGTAATGCCTGACTCTTGAGGCTTTAATATCCAATTATGTTTATATAATAATATCACAATTTACAAGATGCCAATACAACAATTTCAGAACCAAATAATAATGACAATATTTTAACCCAATTAATCTATTTTGTAAAAACCTTTACTTGACTGTATAACCACAACCGGGCCCATCATCCTCTGACTCCATGATGAAGATCCTTCTCCTCCAACTCTAGCTCCACCTCTCTATTCCTGTCCAATCACAGGCCTGTCCCTGCCCTAATGTGATTGGACAGAGAAAATGCTGCAACATTTCACCCTTTCTGTTCAATTAAAAAAAAAAACTTTTTCTCAAAATATAAATTAAACACAACTATTACATATATTGTAAATTATCTGGTATAAGGTATATCTAATACCCAGTCCAACATCTTTGCCAATAAAATTGAACACTATCTTCTATCTTAACTTAAAAGACAAAAACTGGGGCTGGAGAGATGGCTCTGTGGTTAAGAGCACTGACTGCTCTTCTGAAGGTCCTGAGTTCAAATCCCAGCAACCACATGGTGGCTCACAACCACCCATAACAAATCTGACTCCCTCTTCTGGAGTGTCTGAAGACAGCTACAGTGTACTTACATATAATAAATAGATAAATCCTTAAAAAAAAAGATTTAAAAAGACAAAAACTGTGTACCTGGCTATGTCTTGACTTAGATTGGATGCCATCTGAAAACCATTTTCTCAAAAATAAAAAGCCTGGGCTGGCTATGAGACTATGTCGTTTTTCAGCTCCATCAGAAATCTAAGAATGACTGAATAATTGAGAATATATGGATTTGAGAATTGAGAATATATATATTTGGAAGCCTAACACAGCTTCCAAAATTTTAGCCAGTTGATAGAGACTGATGGACACCTGGACAGTCCTTACTTCAAAACGTTGGAGCATCGGTCTTCACCTTCTGGCCTGTGAATGTCTGACAGACAAGAGAAACAGGAATGTTAAGGACTCGCCTAGTCTGTCTCGCAGATTTAAGCTGTCCTGAGCCTGTATGTGTGTCCTTTTGGACAGTATTGTCTGCAGATGAAGAGGCAATTTTTGCCTAGTGGGTGTCTTGCCACACCTGGAGCAATGATGCTCCAATGATGCTCAATTTCTTCTTTAAATCTAAGACAGGGAAAGCTGTCAGGAGCAGACTCATCTCAACAAGTGAGTAAATAATATTAAATGTCACATTCTGTGGATTTCTGATGTTTTGAAAACCAACTCTCTATGTAAGTAATCTGGACTGTTGTCTGTTAACTACTCTCAGCTATTTTTAGTTAAAATCTTGAAATCACTCTAACAATAAACTCAGAGCCATGAATTTGCTAATTTGGCCCTAAACATACAGGTCTAAACATCTCAGATCTGTCTATAATAGCAATAAAAGAAGGACTGGTTCTAAGCCCTGTACTTTTAATTATTTAGTATCAATAGACTCATATATACTAAAAGTCCTACCACACATATGTTTGCACAGACATGGTTACTGGTGCACTGATCACACTATCAAAAAGATAAAACCAGCCTAAATACCCATCAGTACATGAATGAATGAAGAAAATATGGTACATATACACAGTGGAGTTTTTATTCAGCCATAAAGAAAAAATTAAGTCGGCCAGGCAGTGGTGGCACACACCTTTAATCCCAGCACTTGGGAGGCAGAGGCAAGAGGATCTCTGTGAGTTCAAGGTCAGTCTGGTCTACAGAGTGAGTTCCAGGACAGCCTGGGTGACACAGAGAAACCCTGTCCTGAAAAAAATATACAGTAAAATGGATGGATCTAAAAATTACTAAATTAGGTAAAGTAAGCCAAATTCAGAAAGACAAAGACTGTATACCGCCTCTTACCATCAGATCCTACGATTCCAATTTTTATCTATGTGCATGTGTGTGTGGAGTGCATGAAAGGTCATGAAACAAGAAAGGAAATCATGAGACAGGAAAAAGAGGTCTTAAGGAAGAAAGGGGGAGCAGGAGAGAGAAGTGGAGGGTGTGAGGCAGAGCAAGGGTCCATGTCAGAGCAGGGTGACAGATCAGAGACAAAGGGAGAGCCGACAGAGTATGTATGAAAATGTGATAATGAAATGTTATTGTGTATGCTAATCCAGAAAACAAACAAGGGGCTAGGTAGGTGGCTGCATCGTTACAAATGACTGCTTTGTGATTGTATGGACAGAAGTTTAGATTTCAAAACCCACATAACAAGCTGATAACCCCAGCCTAGCCAAGAAGGAATGAGCCTAGGATCAAGGAGAGACCTTGCCTCAAAGGACTGGGCAGAGAGTGAGAGAATAGGATACCCCACGCCCTCCTCTGTCCTCGGGGCACACAAGCAGGTGTACATACTTGCACACACACACACATAAATACATCTTTAACATTTTGTAAGTAACAATTTTAAGAAGGATAGAGAGATGGCTCAGCCCGTAACAGTATTTGCTGTTCTTGTAGAAGATGTGGATTCAGTTCCCAGCTCCCACATGGTGCCTCTTGTTACTCCAACTTCAGGGGATCCGATGCTTCTTCTGGCTTCCTCAGGCACTAGACGTGCATGTGATGCTTGCATATACATTCAAGCAAAGCACTTATGCACAGAAATAAAATTTAAAAACACATGACAAGCCAGGCAGTAGTAGTGCACGTCTTTAATCCCAGCACTCGGGAGGCAGAAGCAGGCAGATCTCTAAGTCTTGTCTACAGAGTGAGTTCCAGGCCAGCCAGGGCTACACAGAGAAACCCTGTCTCAAACAACAACAACAACAACAACAACAACAACAACAACAATCCCCAAAGAACCAAAAACCACAACAATCATGACAGCAAGTTCTGTGTAAAGCTCAAACAATACCAAATCCCAGCAGGGAGAGAGGTGGGCACAAAGTTCTGTCCCTAGCCAAGGAGCTATTGGCAACTGATGCGGCTGGGAGGCACTCTGTTTTAACTTCAGTAAGTCAGACATGCCTCAGCAGGAGGCCACATATCCAAGAACATATTAGTGTCACAAACTGGATGTAATAGATGGAAGAAAAAGGATGCAAAGCCGGATGTGTAGGGAAGGGGTGAGTGTGACGAAGAAAACACATGGTATGAAATCCTCAACTAATGGAAATATTACACGGGCTGGATTAGTGGCTCAGCGGTTAAGAGCACTGACTGCTCTTCCAGAGGTCCTCAGTTCAAATCCCAGCAACCACATGGTAGCTCACAACCATCTGTAATGGGATCTGATGCCCTCTTCTGGTGTGTCTGAATACAGCCACAGTGTACTCATATACATAAAATAAATAAGTATTAAAAAAAAAAAACTTTAAGAAAAGCAAGCTTATGAAGGGGGGTGAAAGAGCCCCAAAGAGGAAACCAGAAGCAGTGAGGTGCATGTCAGCCAGGACAGATCAGCAGGTTTGAATGATTCAGTAAGCAACTTTTCCAAGAGTATTGGATTGGGTTTCTCTTAGACCACAATTAATTACATAGCGCCACATTCCTGCTTCAGTGCCACTGGTGCCCTGGAGTGAAAGCCATGAACACTCACACTGAGGCCCAGACCGCCCTCTGCTGGGCCACTCTACAGGGACGGACAGTGATGTGAAGTATCTCCCTGCAAGCTTGCTGTAAATGAAAGCAGCTTGGAACCCAACCCAGGAAAATGCAGTGATGGGTAGTAGTTAAGCCCAGGAAACTGCCAAAGAGATAGGTATGGCGGTCTGTAGGGGAGAAGTTAAGCAAAACACTCATGGCTATTCCATATATGACACCTACCCCGCCTTATCTTGCACTCCATTCTAGACATCTGTGAAGAGAGCTGAATCCATCCTCTTACAGGCTGTCTTATCTAGGTATGCATTTCGTGTTGTCCAGGGGATAGTTCAAATACCACTGCCCTCCAAGATTCTGACATGCTTACCGAAGGAGTCGCTGTTCCATCCTGAAATCACCAGGACTGGGAACTGTGTTGTCTCTTGTGAGTGTATCATTCTCTTAGGTTTGCTGAGATGAGAACTAGACTGAGAACTACAGTGTTCACGACCATACCTAGAGTCAACATGTAGGTAAGGTTTAAGTGCTCTGGGATTCCACATTCACCTATCCCTAAAGAACACTGGATTTCGCATTCGTGGTGGCTCATGCCTACAATCCCAGCATTTGGGAGGCAGAGGCAGGAAGATCAGGAATTCAAAGTCATCCTTAGCTACATATTTTGTTGAGAACAAGAAAAATAAATTTGCCAGGCAGTGTTGGCACGCCTTTAATCCCAGCACTTGGGAGGCAGAGGCAGGCGGATTTCTGAGTTGGAGGCTAAGCCTGGTCTACAGAGTGAGTTCCAGGACAGCCAGGGCTACACAGAGAAACCCTGTCTCGGAAAAAAAAAAAGAAAGAAAGAAAGAAAGGAAGAAAGAAAGAAGGAAAGAGAAACTTATTCTAAGTGCTGCCATTTTGTTTTCAGATTCCTTTTTGCCATCTCCTGCTTGGCCATGGCAGGGACCGTGTGACATGGCTCCCACCTCTAGAACAGAGCCAGCAGGGCATGGGCCTCCACAAGTGTCGATGGATGCTGTGAGCATATGGCTTGTCTGTATAAAATATATATTTTCCTTTATGTTCTTCCTTCTTTACTTTATGTTCGTTCCTTTCTGCCAAGGTTAATGATTCCACAAGTCCAGGAGGCAAGGACATGGCTAATGTCCCAGAAAAATGGTAGAACACTATGACCTTCAGGACAGCCCTTAAGGCTGTGAGAAAGAATGCTGAAAGCATGAGCTCAAAAATATGTAATTTCTCAACTCTGCAAAATGTAAGGAAGCAATATGAATTGTATAAGGAGCTTCACAGATCTAAAGGAACAGAGGCAGCTCTTCACTATGAGCCAGCTTGTCAGAAAGAAACTAAGAAAGGAGAGAGATTTAGGGACTGATGATCTTTAGGGAGGATCCCACCCAGCTAAGTTTTTTGTTTGTACTTACAAAGGCAGGCAGATTCCGAAGATCAAGGTCAGCCTGAGGCAGAGAGAGTTTAGGTCCAGGCTCCAGCAGAACATACAGACACGGAGCAATCTAAAAAGCTGTCTCAAGCAGAACACAGGCTGTCAGCTTGGACCCATGATTTAACTTTGAGTCCTTTGTTTTTTGTTGTTATTTTTGTTTTTTTTGTTTGTTTTGTTTTTCAAGACAGGGTTTCTCTATATAGCCCTGGCTGTCCTGGAACTCACTCTGTAGACCAGGCCAGCCTCTGCCTCCCAAATGCTAGGATTAAAGGTGTGCACCACCACTGCCCGGTGAGTCCTTTGTTTTGCCCTGCTCCCAAACACCCCTTCTCTCAGAACTCCTCTCTAAGCAGAGGCTAGTCCTTGACAGCTTTTAATCATAGGGAGAAACAAAATTCAAGGTCCCAGACCCTAGGAGAGCTGGCAACTTGCCAAGAGCTGAACAGCTTCTAATGTAAGTAGTTGCCTGAGTCCAGACATCTCAGGGACAGTTTCTCCATCTTGCTGGCAGGGTCAAACAAGTTCATGTTCCCAGGTCTGGGAACAAACTCCTATCCTACTTCTCCAAATGTTTTCTTTTTTTTCTTTTCTTTTCTTTTTTTTTTTTTTAAGATTTATTTATGCCGAATAGTGGTGGCGCATGCCTTTAATCCCAGTACTTGGGAGGCAGAGTTAGGCGGATTTCTGAATTCGAGGCCAGCCTGGTCTACAGAGTTGAGTTCCAGGACAGCTGGGGCTACACAGAGAGACCCTGTCTCAAAAAACAAAACAAAAAAATTATTATTATACATCCACTACACTGTACTGTACACTGTAGCTGTCTTCAGACACACCAGAAGAAGGCGTCAGATCTCATTATAGGTGGTTGTGAGCCACCAGGTGGTTACTGGGATCTGAACTCAGAACCTTCAGTAGAGCAGTCAGTGCTCTTACCCGCTGAGCCATCTCACCAGCCCTCCAAATGTTTTCTTAATTGTTTACCAGTAAAGAATATAGGCATTGCTGTTATACAAACTAAGATGCATAAGCTGTAATATATTATATATACACATATATGTGATATATATGTGAATATATTATATATACAAATATATGTGATATATATATATCCAATGGATATATATATATCCAATTGCCTGTTATGCCCTAACTAACTACATGCAGCTGACCACCTCTTTTGTCTCCGTTTCACTCTGAGCTCCAGACCTAACGTCTAGGAGAATGAATTAAAGACCTTGAAGCCAGGTGCCATAAAGTCCAAATATTATTGGATAACACCACAGCTCACCCAAGCCCCGCCTCTCTTGCAGATTCACTCTTTGAAATTGCAATACTGCCTCCTCTCTGGTACGTAGGAGGTTCGGACCCAAAACTGGCGGTCTCCCTGAGCGTTCAGAAAATAAAGCTTTTGTTTTTGAAGCCTCTGTCTGTAAAGTGGGTTTTTCCGTTTCCACCTGGAACCCCCGGCCTGAAGGTCGCTACATGTTGATACAAGATTAACAAAGAGGGGATGCCTGCTGCTAGGTGCCTGGATGCCGGTCTGGCACAGGAATTATCTATCCTTGTCGGTGGGGAGGCAGGTATTCCGTTCTCTGTGAGATCACTTTCCACTTCTCATGGGGCACAGAGCCATAAGGATCAGAACGTGGCCCCGGTACTGTCGGTTTCGAGGAAGCGGGTGGGTGGGTGGGAAGGATGGAGAGCGGCCCCGGAGATCAAGAGCCTACAGCATCCTGGGCAGCGGAAGATAAGAGGCCTCGCGCGATTCCTCGAAAACCTCGGGATTTCCGTGCAGGAAGTCAGAGGGCGGAGCACTGTGGCTCTGGGGTTTAGAAACTGGAGAGGAAGGAGGGGATTTAGCGGATTGAGCGTTCCAGGATCAAGAGCAAGGGAGGAAGTCGGCTCAGCGTGCTGGCCGGAAAGAGGCCTGGATGGCTAAAGGCAGCGGTTGCCAGGGAAAACGGAAGTGGGTGGAGTCGAACCTAACTTTTGAGTGACAGGAACCACACCAGGGGCGGCAGTATTTCCGGACAGGCTACGTAGAGGAGGCGTGGCTTTTCTTTGATTGCTAGGTTTCGGGGGCGGAGCATGAAGCGGATTCGCTTAGCTAGGAAACAAAGGGGTTAGCTAGGAAACCTGGGGTCCTGATGGAAGTGGAGTACTGCCCCCCCTCCCACTTCTTCCCTACCCTACCCCCCACCCCTCTTGACTGCTCATTTCTCAGGAAAATTGCCATCGTGTGGAGATAGTTTAGAGAGTGAACCTAGCTAGGATTTGTCCTGAGAGAACCTGTGATATGCCCTATTGCTGGCTCTCAACAGTGTTTGAGAAACTGGTGTGAAAATAAAACGGAAAGACAGGAAAGCGTGCTCTCCTCAGATGATCCACCAGTCTTTGAGGAGGCCAGGTGTTGTCTGCTGAGCACCGGGAGTTGTTATAAAATATTCTTACTAATTTTGTCATGCACAGTTTGCTTCCCTTCTCCACAAATGAGTTTATCTCCATGGGCTCACGAGTAAAAGTTCAAGATCTCTTTTCAAGGCAATGCCCAAAGGCCAAAGCTAGAATTGGCCCAGGGCTCCGAAGCTTGGAAGGAGGCCTTGGTGTGGTTGGCAGGATGGAATGAAATTGAAACTGGCCACCTAAGTGTTCCATATTTAATTGAGAATGAGGTTATTTACTTATTGTGCAAGCTAGAAAACCCAATTTTGGAAAGCCTGTATCGGCTGAGGCTCTTTGCTTGATTTTGATAGGGTATTGAAGACTGAGCCTAGGGTTTTGCTCATGTTAGGCAAGCACTCCACCACTGAGCTGTCTCCCTCTGTTCACTGTGTACTTCAAGATGGTGTCTCATGGAGTTGCCCAGACTGATCATGAGCTTGTGGCCCAGGCTCTCCTGGCTACATGAATAGCCATCCAGGCTTCTGGTCTAGCTTTCTTACAGGCTTTAGGAAAAGATTTGTGTATAGTTGTGGGCCTGCCAGTTTTGCTGGTCTGTAAACAGACTTGGTCTGGGAGAAGGTTTCCTGAATGTCAGAGGGTCTGAGTTTAGCTGGCAGCTGGTCAGGAATCAAAGCTCAGCTGGAATCAGGCTCCACCTCTGCCCTCCGGTCTTGTTTTTCTTGTTGCTTTTTTTCTTTTTTGTTTTTGTTTTGTTTTGTTTTTGAGACAGAATTTCTGTAGCTTGACTGTACTACAATTCAGTTTGTAGTCCAGGATGGCCTTGAACTCAGAAATCTGCCTGCCATGCCTCCCAAGTGCTGGGATTAAAGGTGTGCGCTGCCATGGCCAGCACCTTGTTGCTATTTTTGCTTATTATTTGAAACAGGGTCTCATGTAACCCAGGATGGCCTCAAGCGTGCTATGCAGTTGAGAGTGACCTTTAATAGCTGTTACCGCCTGTATACAAGCACACGTTTCCTACCTCATCTTCTCCAGGGCAGGAGAATATAAAGGTAAGGAGGTTGGTGAGATAGTTCAGTGCATAGAGGCACTTTCTACCAAGTCTCTGAAAACCAATAGTAACAAGAAAGAATTGATTCCTGAAAGTTGTCAGTTGTCTCCTCTCTCTCTCTCTCTCTCTCTCTCTCTCTCTCTCTCTCTCTCACACACACACACACACACACACACACACACACACACAGAGGGAATGAAGAACTCTGGGTGATGGGAAGGGATCCTGTCAGGCCAGTTTCCACAGTGACCTGGTAAAGACAGAGGATGTCCCAATTGGTTCCCTACTAGCTTCCCTCTGGTGATGGGAAGGGGTCCTGTCAGGCCTGTTTCCACAGTGACCTGGTAAAGACAGAGGATGTCCCGGTTCCCTACTAGCTTCCCTCTGGTGATGAGAAGGGGTCCTGTCAGGCCAGTTTCCATAGTGACCTGGTAAAGACAGAGGATGTCCCGGTTGGTTGGTTCCCTACTAGCTTCCCTCTGGTAGAGCAGGCCCTTGTTGGGCTCCTCTCCTCTCTCTAAAGGTTTCCAAGAGACAGTGGTCATCATCCTAGGCCAGATTCTTCAAAGAAACTGAAAGGCCAAGAACTTCAATTAATATATATGTGAGCAGTCCTCTTAGTGAAGAAAGAAATGAAGCCAAGGCTCCAGCTTCCAAGGGAAGCTAGCCAGAGGACCCATTTTGTAAGCACAGAGAGCCCTCTGCTGGGAGATGAGACTCCCTACAGACAGAAGGGAAGGGTTTGGGGAGAAGCTGAAGGCAGGAGAATCTCCTGGACACTTACTTAGACAAGCGGGACATGGAATAACTGAAGATCAAGAACCAGACAGGATTGCAGTTTATTGACACTGTGACATGACAGCTGTTGTCATTGGAGGGGGGATTTAGTAAAAATGGTCTCCGTGGATGTCACTGGGGACCCCGTTCACCTTTTAGCTGGAGATCATGGATTTAGAGTGGAGATAGAGTTCTGCAGACCCCGTTCACCTTTTAGCTAGAGATCATGGATTTAGAGTGGGGATAGAGTTCTGTGGCCTGGAGTCACTACCACCCACACCTTCCGTAAGCCCAGCTTCCATTTGGTCCAGCTCTTAAGGCCTGGGTCCCTCCTCCTTTTGAAATTAAGGACAGAGGGAGTGCAGGGCCATGTCTTAAGAAAGAGACAGGCTGCTGGCAATGGTGGCACATGCCTTTAATCCCAGCACTCACTGCCATAGGCTATCAGATCTCTGAGTTCCAGGACAGCTAGGGCTACACCGAGAAACCATAGTTAAAAAACAAAAACAAACAAAAAAGAAAGAAAGACAGACACTTTCAGACAGGAAGAAAGGAAGGGGTACTGGGGATGTAGCTCAGTGGTAGAGCACTTGCCTAGCATATATGAAGCTCGGAAGCCCTGGGTTCTTCCAGATGGGCTAGATGGAAAAGAAGGAGCTGAGGTGGGAGGTGTGTCTAAGAAGAGTCGATGAAACACAGAATTACCTGTCTTGCTATTGTAAGTTTGAGGCCTGTGTTTAAGCACCAGTCCCACACCGGTCCCCCCATAAGTGGGTATGGGTGGTGGCAGTTCCTGAAGGGAATACTTGCTTTGCCTGTGTGGCTTTCTGATTGGGGGAAGAAATTGTAAGTGTGGGATTTCTGTCTGAGTCATGACATGGCTCATCAGGACAGACCAAGAATGCTCAAGACTGTCTCTAAAAGCACCCACATTGCAGTGCGGAGAGTGGTGCAGGCTATTGACATCCCCATGTTCCACGAGGAGAAGAGAGGAGTGGAGCCATTGTGGGGTGTGGGGTCCAGCAGGAGCCCCCTGCCTCCCTAATCCCTCACTGCTTCCTCTGCCAGCCCAGGTCCTGAATCAGCTTTTAGAGCTAGCTATTCGAAACCTGAATGGTTAAGCTCTGGGTGGCCTGCTGATGTCCTTCAAATCCGTGTTCTGGGACCCTAGGGCTTATCTTGGGTGCAGAAGGCTAAGGTGCTATCAGAAACGACTTGACCAGAGGAACAGTTTAGGGAAGGAAGTCTCACCCATAATCAGGCTTGCTGTTAGGTGGGTGTGGGCAGGTGACAAAGAGGAGAGAAGACAAATATCAGGACATTCTAGAACAGCATTTCTGCTCTTAGCTTCCAGGACCAAATGTATAAACACTTACATGTGCTGTATATGTGTGTCTGTGCACACACACACAAACACAGGAGGGAGGGATGGGTTTTGTGACTTGCTCTTTGAAACCAGAGAGGAGAGAGTAGGCTTATGGGGTGCCTCCCCCAGTCTAAGGTTGCTGGTCTCAGTGGCTGTTCCCCATATTTGGCCCCCTTGCCCGGTTCCCAGAAGATAAACAGGTGGTAGCATTACAAAGTGGCACCAGAGAAGCAGCCTAAGGAGGTAAGGACGGGGACAGAGGCTGACTCCCCTCAAAGCCCCTTGTTGTAGTAAACCACATCGATGCTGGGGTTTTGTGCTTGGATCTGAGCTCTCAGTTCCGGCTCCAACCTGGTCACATGTATGGAGCTGCAACAGAACAGCACAGGCTAGATGAATCTACTCCGGGCTCTGCGACTCGGACGGACCCAGGATCTGGCTTCCCTCCACTCCCACGTGAAGAATCCTCCCTGCTTTCAGAAGGGCTGGCTCACTGTCATCCCTCCAGCTCCCAGGTGCCCCCATCAGGCCTCCCTGGAACACACTGAGGGCCTGAGATGGAAAGTCCTGTGCAGAGACTCCGGTCAGGTCCAGCAGAGTCACTCACCTTCTCTGAGGGAACAGAGCGCAGCACAGAGGTGTGGCAAATACCAAGCTAGAGAAGAAGAGCACAGGAAGTGTCTGTGACACTGGTTTGAGGGTCCCCTCCCTGAATCCCACCTCACAGAAATAGCCCCAGGAGTGAAGGCTTTTTTTTTTTTTTTTGAGCTCTATTGCAGCCATAAAGGTTGGAAAATTAGAGTCAAAGGACCATTCAGGGATGTTAAACTCAGTCCTGATATTCGATTCTGCCTGAGGAAAGAGCCTCCCAAGCATCGATCCAAAGTCCCATGATAAGAGAGCAACAGGACCAGCAATAAAATGGGACGCAACTCCTGGATTCTACCGAAGAGTTTCTTTGTATGGTGTCCTCTGGTGAGTGAAGACTGAACCCCTCAACTAAACTCTTGACTTTCAAAGGCAAGAACCCCTAGAGCCCACCAACACACACACACACACACATGCACGCACGCGTGTGCACGGGCATATTTTGCACTATGGGTATCTATTGTAACTGGGTTATGAGCAATGTATGTAAGCATCTCAAAGACAGTGCGTGCCCACCCACACCCAAAATGATAAAGGCTCTCCCATGTGCCCCCCACTGACCCTTTTGCACACTTACCTGAAGCCTACCAGTGCCACCTGCAGGGGCGCCCCGAGCCAGGGGCGGCGCTGTGGGGAGACAGACAACAGAATGGCTTGTGTCCCCCGTTTTTGTTTTTCCCTAACTCCATCTAGCTTTCTGCACTATAGTTCTAGCTCAGCAGTCCTTGTTTCTCCCCAGCTAATGAGGGGCTGGGACCTGCACAGGGCAGCGCCCACCCCAACCAGACCCACTGCATATGCCTCTCAGAATCGGTTCCCATGGTACTCTCTGACCATCTTTATCTTACCTTACTTTCTCCAGCAGCTACTTGTCTTCAGGGAGACTCCCTTGAGCCTCTACTCACTTCCTGTCGTCCCCATGGCATAAACGTGTGCCTTTCCACACCCTCCTACATCCTCTTCAGCCATGGCAACCATTGTTCTGTCTTCAAATGTATCAGGCCACCCTGCCCCTGGGCCTTTGCACTAGCTGTTCTCTCTGAAACACACGCTTGGCCAGACTCACCTCATTCCTTGGATCTCCCAAGGCCTGTGCTTGCCTAAGCTGTCCCCCAGGTAGTCTCAATTACACTGCCCCACTGGATTCCTACAAAGCACATTTCATAACTTAAAACGATATGTTTGATTTTTGTTTTGCTCTGTTTTTTGAGAAAAGGTCTCCATGTGTAGCCCTGGCTGGCCTGGAACTTGCTATATAGACCGGGCTGGCCTCAAACTCACAGAGATCCACTTGCCTCTGCCTCCAGAGTGCCAGGATTAAAGATGTGAGCCACCACATCCAACCCTATCGTTTGCTCCTTTATTGGTTTCTGTACTTGACTGCAAGCCTTGTGGGGACAGGGTCCACAGCCATATTAGTTCTGCTTAGCATGTCTGGTGCCCAGTCAGCGCTTTACTGACTGGTGAATAAATTATTTGATGAATGAGCTGGAGACTGTATTCCTGAGCCTTGTTTCCCAACCTTGTCTGTGCATTCACGAGTATGTATGTGTGCCTGTGCGTGGGGACACAGTGCGTGACATCACAAGTATGCCATCAAGCCTGTGGATGACAATCCTCTTGTGTCTGTCAGAAACCTCTGGAGTTAATCTAGTTTCCTCGGGATGGACTCCATCTCCTTCCTTCTGTCTCCCCCTCACTGTTCTTCCCTCCAGCCCAGTCTTTCTTCATGAATGATTGGAGGTATGGAGGTGGGGAAGGAACACAAGTCTTAGACTTTGGCCAGGCTGGAGAAAGGATTGGGGACAGGTCATTTCTCCCTGACACCAACTCTTCTGGGATAGAATAAGTAAAAGGTGAGTTATTTACCTTCAGGAAGTCTTTCTTTTCCAGAGTGTTCATGATCACCGGGGGAATGGCTGAGGGGTGAGAAGGGCAGTGAGAGAGATCGTGGAGCAAGCTGCAGGAGCATGAGGGAGAGCCTCCCTCTCAGATGCTCCCATTCTTCCCAGACTTGCTGACTGAGTTATCAGAGACCCCCCCCCCCAAGCCCTCTTCTCTCCCAGCCTCCTGAGCTCCACCAGCCATCTCCGCCTCACCCATGGCAGGAATCGCCATGCCGATTCTCGATATCACCACCTGAAAGATCCCCTGTTTGGCAGCAGTCGCCGAGTGGCCCAGCCTCTGACCAGCCTCATCTGTCACCGGGATGCCCACCTGCAGCTCCCTGGGAAGAGAGAGAGGCTGGGGTCAGATGACAGGCAGGAGTCTCTGGAGACCCTTCACCTTCCCCACTCGAAGGTAGGGTAGATCCCAGGGTAGATAGATGCCTGTGCTACCCTGGCCAACCAGAGAACAGGGGTAAGTTTTGGGTCATTCAGTTAGTTGAAGAAGAGGGTTTGGAGAGGAGCCAGGGTGGGGTCCAGCATGACAGAAACAACTATCCTAATTACCAGGAATGGCCCCTGAGTAGTCCAAGTGGGGTTTCTCTATACAGCATCCCAGATAAACAAACAAAACTGGGGTTGGAGAGATGAATCAGCTGGCTTAGCAGTTAAGAGCACTGATTGCTCTTCCAGAGGTCCTGAGTTCAATTCCCAGCAACTATACTGTTGCTTACAACCATCTGTAATGGGATCCTATGCCCTCTTCTGGTGTGTCTATAGACAGCTATAGTGTACTCACTTACATAAAATAAATAACAAACAAACAAAACTATTAAGAATGTTGTGTGAGGGCTGATGAGATGGCTCAGCAGGTAAGAGCACTGACTGCTCTTTCAAAGGTCCTGAGTTCAAATCCCAGCAACCACATGGTGGCTCACAACTACTTGTAATGAGATCTGACGCCCTCTCTGGTGCATCTGAAGACAGGTACAGTATGCTTATTTACATAAATAAATCTTTGAAAAACAAAAAAGAATGCTGTGTGATCCAAGTATTTAATCCCAGCACACAGAAGGCAAAGGCAGGCAGGATCTCTGAATTCAAGGCTAGCCCAGAGTTCCAGGCCTACACAGAGAAACCCTGTCTCAAAACCAAACCAAACCAACCAAACAAAAAGGCATGTAGAGTTTTGTAACCAACACACTGAGGTCACTACTGCCTGAAATGTGATTTCCTTGATGGTGGCATGAGATACCTCAGGGTACATTTTTACTTATTGAAAGTCACCTTCAACCTGACTATCAGATGCAGTGTTCCTTCTCATTCAAGTCACGGGGAGCTGATTTTGCTGCTGCCCAATGTCTCGGCCTTATCAGCAAGTTCCCAGTGAAGTGCCCTTTCTAAAACCCTGCACCCTTCAGTCTCACCTCACCTCAGGGCAAGTTCTCCCAGAGTGGGAACTGGTTGTTCTCAAACAAAGGGTCAGTATAAGCCAGAGCCCAGCAGCTCACATCCAGTGATGGGGAAGACTGTCCCTGTCCCCAGCTGGTCTGCAGGACCATGTATGCCCTGAATATTCCTGTGCCAGGAGCCAAGACCACTCACCTCTGCCTCATCAGGGGGATGTTGATGCAGTTAGCAGCGGCCACAGCTGCAAAGGGCACGAATCGCCCGACTAGCGGGGGTAGGTGCTGAGGGAGGAAAGAGGGGTTCAGTGGCTCTGAGGACCATGGGTAGGGAGGAACTCAGGCTGGATATGGGGAGCCTCTTGAGAGGGTACCAGGGAGGAGGACAATGGGTAAAGAGTCATGAGAGGCCCGTACTGGTAGGGAGACTTCACCTTGGTGAGAGACTTGAGTCCCAGAGCAGTAGCCACAGCCCCAGTGGTGGCACTCACATAGGCTGTTCCCAACTGCCTGTGGAGGAAAAGGCTAGGTCACAAGGAGAGATGAAGAGCCCAGCCTGTGTTTCCTTTAGGGACATTAGGGGTTTCCAGTGCAGGGGGTGTGAGAGGGTAGCCTCATTGAAAGGCCTCCCCTGCTCCAGTAAACTTCTGTGAAAGTCTTCCTCAGTCTTTGAAGGGCAGTGGATCCCCAAAACAGACGATGCAAAAGGAATGAAGACCCTCAGGTGGGAGGTGAACAGAGCACGCAGCTGAAAGGAGAGCCAAGCGGCTGGCACAGGGTTCCTGGGGGAACAGGAATGGCTGGGGAGGTGGGACACTCACCGCACGGTGATGGGAGTGTCCCCACTGCGATTAGAGTAATTCACGACGGCGTTGAAGGACTGATTCACCCACTGCCAGAACACCACAGTCGGAGTCTTCCTGAGGGTTCGAAGACGGACGGACTACTTACATCTATCCCTCCACAACATTCCCCCAATATTAAAACCCTCAAGGTTCCTTCACTCCTCAAGTGGGACTTAGCTGATGGTCCCCAGACTTGCCCTCATCGGCCTTGCAGGCACACCTTACACAAATGGAGACTGGGTTCTGAGAAATGGAAAGGATACGCGCGTGTTCTCCCACTGTCCTTTACCGAGGACAGGGTAAAGGGTGCAGAAAGGAGACTTCTAGTCACTCAGCCATGCTCTGGGACACAACACTCAGGAAGGGGACATGGGATAAGATTTACCTATAGAAGGTGAGCATGCAGCCAGTAACGGCCATGTTCACGGGCACCTGGGCCGACATGCGGCCAACCAAGACCACCTTCTCCCCGGTGTCCGGATGGAATGCTGAGTCATACACATATTTGGCTCTCCATAGCTGATCCTCAGTGAGCCCCGGGGTTACCACACCAGCTCTGTAGAAATTGGCAAGAAACCAGCAGGCGGTTGCAGGGGTCAGACCCGCTCTTCTTGTCTCTGCTGCTTGCCTGCCTCAGGGAACTCTGGGCAAAGGATCAGGAAGTTTGGCACCCAACCTCAGAGTAAAGGAAGGACCTCCCGTCCCAGGGGAGGTCAAAGTTTCTCATGAGGGTGCCTTTCTATTTCTACATCCTTGGTGGTCCCACATTTTCTCCAAGGTCACGGTGATGGTGGTTTTCAGGGCAGTTGGAATGACTGGAGGACACTCCCGAAGAGGATTGCCTTTCTACCTGCATGGGACTCTTTTTGTCCTTGCAGAGTGGACAGCACTGGGAAGTGTCATTACTGAGGACCTGTGAACTGCAGAGCTGCCGCCTACCCATAACACCAGAGCGGTCTCCTCAGCCCAAATGTCTTCCGATCGGAACTAAAGTGCTGTGTCACCGTGGTGTGATCTGAGGCAGGTAATCACCTGTAATTCTGCACGATGTTCCGGGAAGCTTCCAGTTGTTCCCCAGACAGCAGCAGATTTCGGGGATCAGTGACCGTGAAGAAGTGCCGGGCTCTGCCCAGGAATGTGCTTTGGTCCCATCGAGGCTCCTGGATGTTGATATTTAAGGGCAAGTCACCCATCTTCTGCAAAGCAGTAAGAATAAGGGTCAGGTCCAAGGGCTTCGTTCACTTGGGAGAAACTGTGGAGGCTCTGCTTGGTCCCTGAGACTGACCAGTGCCTGCAGATGCTCAAGGTGACTCCTGATCCAGAAACAAGGGTGGAGGAGGAGTTGTTCCCTAGGTAGTGTTTTAGCCAGGGACCTAAGGCCACTGAAGAGCGGGAGGGAAGACCAGAACCAAGAATGCAGCTTTCCTGACTCTGTGGCCTTTTTGTGGCCTGATGCAGGATTTACATGTGTGTGGTTGATTCACCAGCAGCAATTAATCCGGGGCAGCTATTCTTGAGTTCCTGCTGAAGGAGGGTAGATCATGGACTACGCACCCAAGCCTTTTCAGCTTCAGGCCCCAGCTGCCCCAAGACTTAGATAAAAACTTCCAAGGCTGTTTGGAAAAATGACAAAAGACATCCCACACTCAAGCCCCTGATTGGAGGAGACATTAGGCACCTGAGGGCTGATCGGTACCAGATCTCAAAAGAGCACTGGAGTGGCAGCCATTTGTGAGCATGTGAGCATGCACATATCCCCCTCAAACCCACTTGCTTTGACTCCTGCACAATAACCGGGGGCTCTCCCTGGTCCTGGGTTGAATAGAGCTGATGCAGATACCCACCCAACTCTCTCTGAGCCTCAGAAAAACCTCAGGAAAGGTCGAGATTCAATGGATGCCCCTCCACCCAGCACAAAAAGGAATGCCAAGAACAGCCATCTGGCTGTGTTAGGCAAAAATCCTGCAGAATGACTAATCCTCTCCAGCCCCACTTCCTCCCTCACAGTAGACACCGTCCCCACCCGACTCTCACATACTTATACACAAAGACAGGCACGCCCTCCCCGGCACACCAACAAGTCAGACTCACACTGTATACACTAGCCAACCAGCCAGAATACCGTTACACACACACACACACACACACACACACACACACACACACGCATACGCTCAGCCATATCTATCAGTTGCAGACATTTGAAAGCATGCCTAACACACACCCTCACCCAACCAACCCCTCCTTGTGCCCTACAGATCCTAACAGACCACGCAATATGGAATTCCCACAAGAGAGAGAGCGCGCCTTTCAAGGCAATCCTCCTCCTCTGACCCTTATCCCTCACCCCTGCACTTTGCTGATTCCCAAGGCAGCCAGTACTCACGCTTTCCGGGGTTTTCAACCTCTAGAAGCTCTCAGACCCGCCTTCCTCGCCGCTCTCCGCTTTCCTCCCAGCCATCACCGGGACGTCACGCGTGACGCTGAGCAGCAGGGAAGGGCGGGGGCTCCCCTAAGCTCGTTCACCTGACCCACCCCCGACTTGGCAGAGTTCCGGGGCAGTGGATGTCCTATGGAGTGACTCCCCCAGACCAGGTTGTTGAGATCAGACCCGACCCAGTCGTGGAAAGCAGTTCTGGCCGCCGTCCCAACCAGGGAGAAAAGGGGAGGAGCCGCCCCACTTGCCTCCTTCGCTTGCAGTCCCTTAGCTTGCCTCTGGAGGCACCCAACCCGGCAGCACCCAGTCTAGGTGCTCTGGGTGCGGGTGAGCGGCGTGGAGGGCGGGCCTCTGATGGTGCGCCGCCCGGAGGGATTCGGATTACCGCTTGTTTACTTGACGGCTGCTTTGGCAATGGGCTCTCCTTGCTTGCACCCTGGTCTGCTATAGAGGCTCCTCTTGCAGATCCTCATCATTCGCATCCCTTCCCAGCCACATTGTTGTGTCCTTGCCGCTTTTGTGTTTCCAGTCCCCTTTGTCACCTAATTCCCAGCTCCACTATGCCAGCAGTTTCTTTGCACCCCCAACACTTATCCGTACACAGACTGACGCCCCAGTCCCTGGGATGTGCACGGTCATGGTTTCCCATGATCTCTGCCTGCATCCAAGCAGGCACATCAGAAAAATTCCTCTCTAGTGTCCTAGGGTCAGCTGCTCTGTCATTCGGCCTTTCCAGAAAAGGGTACCCAGAGGAATATTTTTTTTTTTCGACTCAGATGGTGAAGAAGGCCTTACACACACACCCCTTATTCATTAGCACCCAGAGCACGGCTGCAACACAGCCAGGTTTCAGCTTTCATTCCTGCTCATCTCACGTTCAGCTCTTTCGTTTGTTATATTCTCCCACAGAGACCTCAGGAGTGACTACGGAAGGGATGACAATTTTACGAGCCCAGGAAGCTAGCGTGGCCCGGAGAAGGCGTGATTCTAGTAGCTAGTGCGGGGTTCCAGAGCCAACTCCTAAATTTCAACGACCAGCGGGGGTTCAGAGTTGAGGCGGTCAGAGCCCAGAGGTATCAGGCAGGTGAGGCGCTACAATCCCGACAGTCTACCAAAGGTATCAGAAGAGAATGACTGGCGGTCTCAGCAGCCAATGGGATCTCAGGACCACACAGGGCAGCTCTAATCCAGCAGCCGCACCGAGCGTGGGCGGGGTCCTAAATTCACTGTCTCGCGCCCGCCGGCGGGCGACAAGGGCAGCAGCACACGCGACCAGGTGAGGGGGCCAAGTTCTAGAGGTAGCGGGACAGGAGGTCCTACAGGGAGGAGTCTGCTTTTTGGTTCATAGAAGTGCTCTGGAGTGCGTGACCCCTGGTTTTGTACTAGCGATTTATGGGACTCTCTCCAGAAGATCACCCAGTCCTGGGATAGGGTCTCGAAGTGACTTTAGACCCACAGCTGCAGCCCGGAGCCTGACGGTCACCTGGGGGTGGCGGTGGGGGGCAAACGCTACTGCAGCTGTCCCAGGTCCTGAAGTCCAGCTCGGGAGGCTAGCCCCTACCCATATCCATACACACAAGAAAGATGCTGCAATAAACTGTCGTGACACCCATTTTTATCTCTCTTTTTGAAATTCAAGAGCCTGCTGTGACCCCACCTCTACTCTCTGAGTGTCAGATGAGGACTGGAGACTGGGTAGATGACTCAGTTGAGAACAGCAGTGGAGGAATGAAGGGTGAAGGAAAGCTCTCCGATGGCCTTGTAGAAACAGCTCTCTAAATCCAAGATGGTGCAGAACTGGGTGGATTTCCTCTGGCCCCAGGGTAGAAGAGGCAAGGGGTCCAAAATATAAGAGGACAGGATATTTAAGACAGAGGGAGGTGTGGAAGCTGGGGCAATGGGAAACACTCATCCCTCGCCCCCAAACCCTGTTCTTCCTATGCAGATTTGGAACCCATACTCCTAAGAAGCCTTCAGACTGCGCCTACATCAGAAAGATCTCTCTCCTCCAAATGTCCTGGGATCAGCTGTTCTGTCTTGCAGACTTTCCAGAACAGGGTGGCCCGAGAAGCATTTTTTTCCGACTCAGTGAGATCTGCCTTATCAAGACTCCAACCCTACAGAGAAAGCTCATGGAGCCTGGAACACCAAGAGCCAACCTTTGGAGGACAGGCAGACTCTGTCTGGATCTGTAGGGCACTGCCCTAGCTTCACCACCATGGCCCGTGGCTTCACAGTAGGCTTTGACCCGCTGGGTGTAGGAGAACTCAGCTCTGGCTCCCTGAGTTCTCTCTCCTCCCGAGGCCACCTGGGCAGCGACTCAGGCTCCACAGCAACACGATACCTGCTGAGGAAGCAGCAGCGCCTGCTGAATGGGCCCTCCCGAGGAATTCGAGCCTCCTCACCCATGGGCCGTGTCATCCTCATCAACTCCCCCATCGAAGGTGGGTGTGGGGCCCAGTGGCTTGGATGGGAGCACTGAGGACAACGCGAACCAATTAGGGTGTGAAGCAGAGCCAGTACGGTGGGGGAATCCAAGAGCCGGGAGTCTTAGGGAACAGGATCATTTTTCATCTATGTTTGCCTATCCTGCAGTCACTATTTTAGGGCATCAGGACTGTAGAAGGATCAGAGGTGGGAGATGGAACCATAGTCTAGGAAAAAAGCATGTGTGAGCCCCTGGGGTTCACAAGGCAGGGTGCTGAATCAGCCCCTCCATCCCTTGAACTCAGTCTTTCTCCTAACCCATTTGTATGTAACTTAGGGAGTGAAGCAGGGAGGAGGAGATCTTCCAGCAAACAATCAACTGTGTGGCCAGTACTGTGGGGGACTGTAGAGTGTCAGTGCCTAGGCTTCACGGTATGGGGGAGGGGCCAAAACACAGCAGCAAATGTCCATGAAAAGGGAGGGTGAGAGTGGGGTGGGGGTGGGGATAGGAGGAATGAGAGGCAGAGGCAGGGAGCGAGAGTCCCGGAGCTGAGTCCTGGGGAGAGAATGACTGTATGGCTGCCTATCATTCTGTCATGGCAACCAATTCTGTATGTACCCCGGTTAGGTCTTGCAGGGGACCTAGAGGGATGAAGTTCAGTTTTCACCTTACAGGAATATGAAGCTTAGTCAAACTTCAAGACACAAGAACAGCTGGTGGGGGAATTGCAGCTACCGCCCCACAAAAGTCAGATGTGAACAGCGGGAAGCAAGATGAGGCAGGTGCCTAGACTGCAGTGACAGATGTGAGGCGACAAAGAGCCTATGAGCAAGACAGAGCCTTGAGTGGCAGAAGGGGAGCGAGGCCCTGTGGGAATGGCTCTCTGTGGACAGGGCCCGATCACTATCTCCAACCCCGCTCCTCTTTCTGAGCCAGCACGGTTCCCCTGGCTGGATCCCAGACTGGACAAGTCTCTGTTTCCCTCCAAAGGCAGCTGCCTAGGATACGGTTGGCTTGCTCACTTCCATCATATCAATGACCACTGTAGGCCTCATCCTCGGGCGAGCATCAAGGTACTGTTGAGGTCACCAATGCCATTCTGACCAAGAAGCAGAAACACCCAGAGGAGCTAGAAAGCAGGAAAGATGGCTCGATCTCTCTCCTCCTCCCTCCTCCTCCCTCCCCCTCCCTTCCCTTTCCTCCCCCCTCCTTTCCCCCTCCTTTCTTTCTTCCTTTCTCTCTTTTTTGCTTGGTTTTGTTTTTTTTCAAGATAGGGTTTGTCTGTGTAGGCTGTCCTGGAAATTGATCTGAAGACCAGGCTGGCCTTGAGCTCAGAGATTCTCCTGCCTCTGCTTTGAGTGCTGGGGTTAAAGGCATGTGCCACCACCACCTGGCTGGCATGACCGTTTCTGACTACCCCTCTCTCCTCTCCTAGTTTGTTCATTACTTTTTTTCATTCATTCACTCATCTGCTCATTTACCCAAAAATACCTGTCAGATACTATGCACTGTGCAAGATCTAAGGATGTATTGGTGGGAAAAAGCTGCAAAGTCCCATGATGAATCTTGCAGACTTCCAAACGACATAAACAACACACAAATAAACAATAAGACACGAGATAGAACAATTCTGAAGGAAAACTCGTGATGAACAGTAGACAGGAGAGTGTTCCTAACACTTTCAAGCCAGACTCTTGAAAGTCTGGCTTGAAAGGGCCAGAATTGCCCTAGAAGGCAACTAGAAAACAGACGGGGGCGGGGGGGGGGGCTGGTGAGACAGTTCAGTGTGGAAGAGCATCTGCTGCCAAACTTGATGACCTGAGACCCCAGGACCCACACTGTAGGAAAGAACTGACTCTCCAAAGTTGTCCTCTGACCTCCATACTTGTGCCATGACATACACATGTGCAGATATAAGCACACGCTAAATAAATAAACAAACACATGTAATTTTTTAGAAGATTGATTGGGAGGAGGCTGGAGAGATGGCTCAGCAGTTAAAAAGTACTGTCTGTTCCTCCAGAGGTCCTGAGTTCAACTCCCAACACACTCATGGTATCTCCTAACCATCCACACGGAGTCAGCTCCCCTCTCTGTGTGCACGCAGAGCATTCACATACATAAAAGACATACTTTTTTTTTTTGAGACATTTCTCTGTCTATCCCTGGCTGTCCTGGCATTCACAGTATGGACCAGGCTGGCCTTGAGCTCAGAGATCCACCTGCCTCTGCCTTTGGAGTACTAGGGCTAAAGTTGTGCGCCATCATGATTTTCATATTTTATTTTATTGGTATCCAGGACTTAAGCTGTGCTGTGTGTGGTTTGGCTATTCTAGCTTGCTTTTTTTCCCTCTAACTTTTATTGATTTTGTTGTTGTTTCTTTTAAAGATAAGCTCTCAAGATAGACTATTCGATGGTCCAGAACTTGCTATGTAGGCCAAACCAGTGTCAAGCCTGTGGCAACCCTGCCTCAGCTCCAGTGTTGAGAGAGATTACCCGCCCAGGCACTGCACCTGACTCTTTTGCTTTGAGACAAAGTTTTACTGCAGCTGACCTGAATTCTCCACCCACAGGTTTTTTAGGTGCAGTAGCCCAGACACAAGCTCTTTCATTTAAAACAAAACCCAAAACATTCAAATACTATAGCGGGACAGGGTGGTGCCTCCTCACAGTCCCAGCACTTGCAATGGTCTCTTCATGGTCAACATGGCCTACACAACACTGTCTCTTAATAACTCTGCTCAGTATAGTGAGTGCTTGCCTAGCACACAAGGCCCAAGCTCCTCACCCTCAGGACTATGAGTCGCCCACCCGGGGGGCCCTTTAGGATTCTCGCTTTAGCAAGTTTTCCAGTGACGTTGTGTCCCTATTGACACCATGCCCTGGGCCAAGCTTCTCTGAGAAAGTGATGGCTAAGATGAGAGGGGATGAGCAAAGGAGCCAGCCCTCTCACTCCCCAAAACCAAGCCAAAGTGAGAATATTACAGGAAGGGCCATTTCTAGCTCATATGAGCCACCAAAAAATAAAATAATATAAAAATGATCAGAATGTCTGAAGGAGACTGATGGAGGAGAAAGCCTCCAGAGGTGACCGAGGAGGACATGGAGGGCCATACAGGGCCAAGGGTTCCTCTAAAACAGACAGGAGCGGCTGACTGATAAAGTACATGCAATTCCTGTATACCAATGGAAACCAAGAGGATTGCTAGAGAGCTGAGGAGAGAGCCAATGGCTTAGTCAGGTCAGATGAGGGAAAGATGGTTCCATCCTGGGAGAATCCACACCCCTGTTCTCAAAGCTCAGATGTGGCAGGGCGTGGTAGCCCACACCTTTAGTCCCAGCACCTGGGAGGCAGACTTTGAGTTTAAGGCCAGCCTGTTCCACATAGGGAGTTCCAGGACAGCCAGGGATACAAATCGAGACTCTGTCACACACACACACACACACACACACACACACACAAAGCCCAGAACTAAAACAAATGAAAGCTCAGATTGACATCCCAATGGCCCAGGGCATAGGGGTCCGTCCCCAAGGAGGGACTGAGAAGAAAGTGGGCTGAGGGCAGAAAGCTAAAGGCTTTTCAGCTAAGGCACGATGGGGCCTGAGAACCATGTGGTGACAACTGGCTAGGAAGCCCCAGGGTCCCTGCCTCTGCCCTGTACCACCCCATCCAGGCTGTCCTTGGGGATTTCAGCGTCATCTGTCCTGGCCACACATTGCAACCCGATAGACCAAATTGAAGAGTGTGTGTGTGTGTGTGTGTGTGTGTGTGTGTGTGTGTGTGTGTGTGTTTTCTCCCTTTCAAACACCTCTGGAGTAAACCTTGCCTGAAGGAAAATAAATTTCCCCTCATATGTGGGACCAGCTTGCTAAGCACTCTTGTTAATTTTCAGAGAGCAGGTGTCTGTGAGGCTTACACATGGCCTCTCTCTTCACTGCCCAAATCTCCCCCCTTTCATTTCTGTAAAGAACCACACACACACACACCCGCCTCTTCCCTGGCCCCTGCTATGGGCTCTCAGGATACACTCCAGCATGCTGAATTTCAGGATACACTCCAGCATGCTGAATTAGAGGTTCTGTTCTCAGGTAGCCAGGTAGTTCTTTCCACTCTACCCCTAGAATCAGAGACTATAGGATGGAAGAGGCTTCAGTGGTTCTGCCATTAGATCCTGGTCAAGAATTTACCAAGTTTCAGTTTTCATGTCTCCAGATAGGAAGCCACCATCTGTCCCAGCACAAAAGAAAATCTGTCTCTGTCTAAGCCCTCCGTGCGAGCTTGGTTCTGCCCTTAAGTTACACACCGAGCATCTAACGCCATCTGTGGAGAACTCCGCAGCTGTTTGGAGTTGGAGCTCATTCTGTTGCAAGCGGAGAGCCCAGACTCCCCATAATGGAATCTTGAACCTTCCTTTTTGCCATCTGCCACTCAGAAGGGCAGATTTTCAGAGACTGCACATAAGAATTTAGAAAACGAGCCGGGCGGTGGTGGCTCACGCCTTTAATTCCAGCACTTTGGAGGCAGAGGCAGATAGATTTCTGAGTTCGAGGCCAGCCTGGTCTACAGAGTGAGTTCCAGGACAGCTAGGGCTATACAGAGAAACCCTGTCTCGAAAAACCAAAAAAAAAAAAAAAAAAAAAAAAAAAAAAAAAAGAATTTAGAAAACATCAGACTCACACAGACATACACAGACACACACATATGCACACACACTCGCGGTGGGAGAGGAAGGCAGAGTATGGAATCTAATCAAGCCGTTCTCACCTGTCCCCACACTGTCAGCCAGTGGCCTACGGTTTCAGAGTTACCCAGAGGGAACTTGTATAACCACCTCCATTTAGGACCCCGAGTATCATGCAGGCGGCCTTTGCAGACACCAAGCTGGGGTCCCTAGATGCTCGGTGGTCAAAACTAAAAACTAACATGGAGTTCATTCCTGTGTGGTTATCCTCACAGCCAACAGTGACGAAAGTGACATCATCCACGCAGTTCGTGTGGAGAAGAGCCCCTCGGGGAGGCTGGGTTTCAGCGTGAGAGGCGGCTCTGAGCATGGCTTGGGCATCTTTGTCAGCAAGGTGGAGGAGGGGAGCAGCGCAGGTGAGCAGGGGCCCCCTTAAGGTGAGCTTGGCTTGGGATGTGCCTCCCTTTTTAGTGGGCAGCAGAAGCTAGATGTCCAAGGATAGGAATCATCTCTACTCAGAGGGGCCGGGACTGATGGGAGATAGAGCCCACTCTTGCTGAGTGGATTAGTGGACAGAGAGAGTGTGCCGTCAAAGGACATGTGGATCGCACTTCGAGCATTCACCCTTCCCTGCTCCTGCGCAGAGCGGGCTGGCCTGTGTGTGGGAGACAAGATCACGGAGGTGAACGGGCTGAGTCTAGAGAGCACCACAATGGGTAGCGCTGTGCGGCTGCTGACCAGTAGCAGCTGCCTGCACATGATGGTGCGGCGCATGGGCCGTGTGCCTGGCATCAAGTTCTCCAAGGAGAAGACCACATGGTGAGTAGCTCCTGGCCTTGCCCAGACTTCCCTGCCCCTGCCCAATGTCTTCCCTGTCCCTGCTCAGCGGCTCTGCTCGCTGAGGACTGAGCCACTTACCCCTCCGAGCATCTATTTCCCCATTGGGCTTTGTAAGGAGCAGAAATGGGGCTTTGGGACTCGGGCGGGCGCAGAGGGAGTGGTAGAGTTGGTGCTTATTGTCATCAACCAGGGAGGCCTTGGGTCTCATCCACAGCATCTAAAACAAAACAGAAAAGGGAAACAAACGTTCCTCTGCATGTTGTGGCTGCTTAGGTGAGCGGTTCGGATCGTTTCACATGTTTGATGGCACCTACATTCTGCTGATGATTCTGAGCCAGGAGAAGGCTCCTCTTCACCCCCGACCCCCTCACACAAAGGAATCATCCTTTTCCAAATTAGTTGCCAGGATTTTTAGACGGGGGAGCTGGGATCAGGGCATCTTGTGCTGTGGCAGGGTGGATGTAGTGAACCGGCGGCTGGTGGTAGAGAAGTGCAGTTCAACACCGTCGGACCGCAGCTCAGAAGACGGTGTGCGCCGCATCGTCCATCTCTACACAACCTCCGATGACTTCTGCCTAGGCTTCAACATCCGAGGCGGCAAGGAGTTTGGCCTAGGCATCTATGTGTCCAAGTGAGTGCTGGAGTAAAATGGAAAGACTAAGCTGGGGGCAGGGCTGGAAGTGGAGTCTGGGGGATGGGTCAACACATGAGGCTTGGCTAACTAATGTCAAAATGAAGGCCCCTTCAGGATAGGGCCTGGGGAGAGGGTGTTGTTAACAGAAGAGAGTCGAGGAATGTAGATGGGCATTGCCAGAGCCGTGGTCTGGATGACGGGCAGGGAGGGGTCTTATCAACCAACACCCGTCTATCCCCAGAGTGGACCACGGTGGGCTGGCTGAGGAGAATGGCATCAAAGTGGGGGACCAGGTCCTGGCAGCCAACGGAGTCAGGTTCGATGACATCAGCCACAGCCAGGCCGTGGAGGTGCTGAAGGGCCAAACGCACATCATGTTGACCATCAAGGTGCGCCAGACTATATGGGAGCAAGGGGGAGGAACTTCTCAGAACACCAAGTTCTTAATTAGGCTCCTTCTTCTGCCACTGCCACCAATCCCACAGCCACAGGAAGAGAGAGCAGCAACTCTTTGCATGCCCATTTGGCAAAAGAGGGAACTGAGGCTCAAAGAGGCCCGAGTCAGTGGCTCAGCTGGTCAGCAGCCTGGCCTGGCTCCGGTCTGGCTTCCCCTATTTCTAGCATAGTAGCTCTTCCTCAGGGTGGGGGAGGGCCTCAAGGCGAAGGACTACTGTACAGGATGGGAATTGGAGCTATGTGTAAGATCTGGGTTGTGGGGATCTCTGGGGCACAGGCCAAAAGAGACTGGGCTACAGCAGAGACTGGATTGCCTGGGAGGTGATTGGTTTCGTTATTCATGTGACGGTCATGCCTACTTAAAGATCAGGTCTTTGTGTGCACTGGAGAAGTGATTCTGTTTTATGATCCACTGGCTCCCTGCTCTACCCTTCTTTCTCCCTGGCTTGTCACTCAGCTTCATTCAGTGCTTCAACCGCCCCTCTTATTTACGTATTTATTTATTTAATGTACGTGAGCACACTGTTCCTCAGACACCCCAGAAGAGGGCAGCGTCAGATCTCACCACAGATAGTTGTGAGCCACCATGTGGTTGCTGGGATTTGAACTCAGGGCCTCTGGAAGAGCAGACGGTGCTTCCAACCACTGAGTCATCTCTCCAGCCCTATCTTGAGCATTCTGGTTTTTTCCCCCCTTTGGTTTTTCGAGACAGGGTTTCTCTGTATAGCCCTGGCTATTCTGGAACTCACTCTGTAGACCAGGCTGGCCTCAACAAGCTCAGAAACCTGCCTGCCTCTGCCTCCCAAGTGCTGGGATTAAAGACATGCACCACCACGGCCCGGCTATCTTGAGCATTCTTAACTCCAGCTCTTCCCCAATTCATTTGTTAACTCTGTCCTCTAGGTGGGTGTGCGCATGAGCATGAACAAGAGTGTGCGTGCATGCATTGTTCTTGCTTTTGTAAATTCTTCCTTTGTAGCCCAGGCTAGGTTTTCCTATGTAGCCATGGCTGGCCTCCAACTCTATATCCTCCTGCCTCAATCACCCAGATCCTAGAGTTCTAGGTAGGAGCCACCCTGTCTGGCTGTTCAATAGTATCTTTGAGTCCCGATGAGACCAGTTGCTGGGATGTACAGAGATTAGGTCGGACCAACAAGGCCTCTCCATTCCTGGGGGACGGCAACCATCAGATCCTGACAAATGCTGCCAGGAGATCAGTAAGAGAGGGGGATACTGAGGCAGGGCCTTGTAAGCAAGGCAAGAGGGGCAGTGACAGTCAAAGATGGGCCAAGCTGGCCATGTGACAAGCTTAGAGCAAAGGCCTGAGCTACAAAGGAAATGAGCATGTTGAGGACAGAATTGTTGGACCCAGTGGAGAGAAACAGAGCTGCAAAGTACTTCTGTCCCCTGTCCCACTCCGCCTTACTCTTCACCTGCTCCTCCCATGCCCGCCATGTCTTCTTCAGGAGACGGGCCGATACCCTGCCTACAAAGAGATGGTTTCTGAGTACTGCTGGCTGGATAGATGTAAGTCTAGAGAGATGAAAGGGAAGAGCTAAGGCCCAAGGGTGGGACTGCGCTTGCTGGTGGGGGAGGGAGTGGGATGGTGGGTGGTGGTGGTGAGGAGTATCAGGATGCCCCCAGGACCTTCTCACAGCCAGAGATGCTCATAACCACCCCTGAGGATGCCAGGGTCTCCTAGGCCCCAAACCCCAATGAGTGAGGAGAGAAATGACTTCCCAGGGCCTCCTTGATGTAGGTGGCCCAGCAGCTGGCAGCTCTGACCTCTGCTGCCACCTCTGGTTCCTTCCTCCACCCCAGAGCCCAAGGGTAGTCTGTGAGCATGGCAAGGCCCCAAGGGAGGGAAGCAGGCCCCTGAGCTACCTTGCCTCTTCTCCCTTGCAGTGAGCAATGGGGTGCTGCAGCAGCTGTCCCCGGCCTCCGAGAGCAGCTCCAGCGTCTCCTCCTATGCCTCCAGCGCCCCCTGCAGCTCGGGCTCACTGCCCTCTGACCGCATGGATGTCTGCCTGGGGCCAGAGGAGCCCATTGGCCGTGGCCCAGGCTGGGGGCGGGCAGACACGGCCATACAGACTGAGCCTGATGTGGGCAGCCGGGTGGAAACTTGGTGTAGCGTAAGGCCAACCGTCATCCTCAGGGACACAGCCATCCGCTCGGATGGGCCCTCTTCTACCCGACACCTTGATTCTGCACTTTCAGAGTCCCCCAAGACTGCTTTGCTTCTGGCCCTCAGCCGACCGAGGCCTCCCATCACACGGTCCCAGAGCCACCTGACACTGTGGGGTATGTTGGGTGTGTCGGGGTACATGTGTCACTTTTTCCACAGGGTCTAGTCCACACTCCAAAGGAGCAGTCCCAAATCTGCCCAAATCTGGACCAGGTCGCAGATCCAGTCCCTGAACATTCTCTGATCCTATTCTTGGCCTCACTTCACTTAAACAGGCCTGGACTCCAAACCCACCTCAGTCCCAGGCCCCAAACTAATAAGCTCTGGGACCCAAACCAGCCCTAATTCCAATTTCTCCAGCTTGGGGTGCCCCGGCCTGTTTAGTTACAGATACATAAGAGACTCCCTACATCCCTGGAACTGTGTGGTAGGATGAGATGGAAAGCAGGAAGAAGACCCCGCCCTGCCCACTCCCATCCCACCCTGGAATAGCCGAAGATCCCCTCCGTCTCCTTTCCTTCTCTCTGCCCTTTTCTGTGCCCCGCCCTCTCCTCTCTGCCCACCCTCCAGCCCTCTCAGGGGCTCCCTTGTATCTACAGAGGAGAAGAAACAACGGAAGAAGGAGAAGTCAGGATCCTCTGGGGAGAAGGGGGCCTTGCAGCGCTCCAAGACGCTGATGAACCTCTTCTTCAAGGGAGGGCGGCAGGGGCGGCCAGCAGGGGATGGGCACAGGGAGGCCTGGACACTGGACAGCAGAAGCCCCACCAAAGTCCGCCCTCGCCTGGACCTGGAGAAAGGTAGGTGCTGGGATCCATCTAGCAGGTCCAGGTTGAAATCCCACCCTGCCTTGCCCCTCACAGGGATTAAAAGCCACTTCCTTAGGCATATGGGAACCAAGTGAAATGGGACCGTAAGTCAGTACTTTGTCTAACTCCTAGGTGGTGCTCTGAAAATGGAGCAACCACTGTCACACTGCCGTCTTTCAGCTCAGAAAGGCAATGCAACAGGTTCAAGGCACAGCAAGAAGTGACTGAGCTCAGCTTGGAGTCATGTGATCTTGGCAGTGGTGGCAGTGGAAGGCACCTTTGGCGGGGACCCTGGCTTCACATCCTCCATCCAGAGCTCCACGGGCTCCACACAGTTTTAGAACTATCCCTGAGGAAAGCCACTTCTCAATCAGACCTCAGATGGAAGGACTCAGGTGCAGACATGCATGCACACACACACACACATACACACTCACACTCACTCATACAAACATGCCACATACATATCACACCCACACACACCACACAAACACACACACCACTCACATACCACACCACACACCATACATACTCATACACACCACACAAACACACTCACACATACCATGCTACACACATATCACACACACACCACACCACACCACACCACACACATGTACCACACATTCCACACATACATCACACACCACCTCTCTCTCTCTCTCTTTCAGATGCATACACACACACACATACACACACACCACACAAACACACTCACACACACCACACACATACCACACACACATGCCATACCACACACTCATACTCACACACTCATACACAAACTCATACATATATGCCACACACACCACACCCAAACACACACACATACCACATCACACACCATACATACTCATATACACAACACAAACACACACACACACCATACCACACACATACCACACACATGCCACACCACACACATGTGCTACACATACTACACATACATCACACACCACCTCTCTCTCTCTCTTTCACACACACACACACACACACACACACACACACACACACACCATACCCGGCCCCCTCCCACTATGATAATTGAATCTTCAGACCCCAGGCATGCTAGGCAAGCACTCTATCCTGGGTTCTAGACCCAGCCCCAGGTGTAGGCTTCCTAAGGATCTGCACAAGAAGCCTGCCAACGATGTTGAGACTCAGAAACCAGAGCCAGCATGGAGGCATTAATACAGTCGCATAGGACAGAAACTCAGGAGGCATTAATACAGTCGCATAGGACAGAAA